>NC_071394.1:43385063-43985063 GCF_022682495.2 Desmodus rotundus | reverse complement strand
CAGACACCTGCCTTGACTGGGAATCGAACCAGTAACCCCTTGGTTTGCAGGCCAGCGCTCAATCCACTGAGCCACACCAGCCAGGGCTAAAATAGAAATATCTTGAATAGCAGCAGTTTGTAGAATATCCTTATCTTCTAACCCACTGTAAACATCTACCATGTCCAAAAATTCCAAAGGAAGATATGTAAATTATCTTTTTTAAAATTTTCCCCTTTATCTCATTAATACCTACATGGGACATTTTTTTTTAAGTAAAATCAATATGGTTCCTACCATCTAAATCTTAACCAGGATACTAGTGTACTTAATTTGAATGGCCAAGTATCTCTTCATTTTCTAATGCTGAAAATTACCAAAGCAATTCTTCATAAACATCACCAATAAATGGCATCACAGTTGTTCACAGCAGAAACCTGAGAGAATGATTGCCATGTTTAGCAAATGAAAAGGGAAGACACCTAGTTAAATTTGACTTTCAGATAAATTACAAAAACATTTCAATATAAATACATGCATACTTATATGAAATATTGCACAGGATATACTCATCTGAAAAGATTATTTGTTGCTCCTCTGACAACTCTGGCTGATATTCTTCCTCTGTTACCTCCTACACCCAATCTATCACACCAAGGTCTGTCAATGCTACCTCCTAAAAACATGTAAAACCCATCCACTTTTCTCCATTTCTTCTGCCACCACCTTGATGTAAGCCACCAATCCAAGAATCTCCCAGACTCTCCGCTTCTACTTTGTAGAAATATCACTTACTTGAAATGCACTAGCATCAACTTAACAGTAAAGGAAATAGACACTAACTTCAAGTTTCTCCTCTTCTGGGGTCATTATTTGGTAGCAGTAGAAATCTAAAACCTCTAAAGCAGCATGACAGGGACCAATGAACTCACCAACCTGAAGAGGTGAGGCCTTTTCCTGAAAACAGTCCCAAGGAAAATAACAGCTCCCTTGGATACGTGCCTAAGCCAATGAGCCATATCAATCATTTTGCTAATTAGTGATAATTGACACCAAAGGATTTAGCCAGGAAAAATCTGTGCAAAAATTGTAAACTTGGGACTGAATAAAGTTGGCTGAAATATTCGTATCTTTCAGAACGAATTCTTAGATCTATAGAGAGACTGCTTGATTCCAGCCCACATCTGATTGTGAGACAGATTCCTGTCATCCAAACTGATTCTATGGACACCATCCATTCTGGTTCAAGCCTGCCCATCTCGAAGGTGCAAAGCCAAGGGGCAGAGAGGATTAAAGAATTTGGGCAGTCAGCAAGTAGGTTTCAAATAAATATAAAATACGCGGCACTAATTTTTTCAGGCACACCTGCTGCCTCCTGCCTGAAGGAATAAATGTTTTGGTTGTGAGAGCTAGCTTGTATATTGAGAGTGCTGCTAGCCCGTCACGTCGTCTGATCAGTGAACACCAGCAAAGCAGACTATACACAGGAATGTACGTGCAGACTCCTGTGACATTGCAGAGCTGTACACGCTAACCAAATTCAACACAAATTACTGCCATCAAAATAACTGGCAGATCTAAAGAAAACAGGTTTTCCTGTACATCAGCGAGGCAATGGAATTGTTATAAGTGACTCTGAGATCATAGAACAGGATGGCAATTCGTGTTTCAAAGTTCTGACAATGTAAAATTTGAATATTCATCTATTTAACACAGAATACCATCATGGTCTAACGTTGTTGGTACAGAAAGAGAAACTCTACTCCAGCTCTTTCTACGTGGAGCAAGCAGTACGAATGGAGGCAGAAGAGCCTCTACAAGTGTGAGTGCTTTACAGCCCAGTTATTATTGAGAAAGCAAGATTTTATGTGGCTAAGACCTAACCACACCGCTAAAAACGTTCTTGGGAGCCATATCCAAGACGCTTTTTTGGACTATCTTATCTCCTTCTCTACACTAGTGAAACAAAATGTCAAACTATGGACACGATGGCCAGGCCAACCGTAGAGATTAAAAAGAGATATGAATGTTCGGACAAAGCAGGTCCAGTCAACACCTATAAAACAAGCGTGGACGCTGCAAGATCACACAAACCTTTAAGTCCACACTTGTACTTGCTTGTATGAGCTGTTTTGTTGGTGCCCACCGATCACACAACGTGACAGGTTAGCAGCACTCCGACATAATTAGCTCCCACAACTAAAACGATATGTGTACAATAATTCAGCCCCAGTTCCTTCTGCCACCTGGGACCACAGGCCCGAAGATCGATCAGCAAGTTGCTTCGGTCTCCATAAATGCATTGCGAGGTATAGTTGGGGCAGAAGTGAGCTTTCTTCTAAAACACTTCCCCTGGAGACTGGGGATCAGAAACTCTGCGAGGGCACTGCCCTGGGCCTATTTTAGCTTCTCCTGGGACCCCAAGTTCCTCCCAGGATACAGGTGGTGGTGACTGCAGTGCCCCACCAAGCTTTCGCATGCAAAGGCTTCAGTGACACGTAGAGTAAGGTTCACTGCTTAGTAGAAAACATTTGGGGGACTGGACCCTGGCTTCCCCAGAATCAGGCCTTGTTTGTGGCCCTCCTCCAGGCCCAGTAGAGCATCTGCTTTACGTCTAAAGAAGTTGAAGTTGTCAGAAAGAAGGCTCGGTGATGGGAAGCGTCAGCGTCTAGAGACCCCCGACCCCCCCCCACGCCCCATCCCCCTGCCGACCCTGGTGCAGGCTGTGGGGTCGCCGACGAGCCAGCGGCCTGGCTGGAGCCCCTCGGCGCCCGGCCAAGTGCTGCGATCGGAGTCGGTTCCCGGGGGTGGGAGGGCGCGGGGTGGGGGGCGGCTGTGGTGAGATGGAGGGGTGTCCGCCGACCGCGCTTCACACCCTCTGCAATTCGCTGCCGGAGAACGCCAGGGCCCGCGCGCAGGGGGGCGTCCCCGCGCTCCAGGGCTGGACGCCCGCGAGGAGAGTGCGCCCCGGACCCGCGCGGCCTCTTCCGGGTGAGCCGGGACGCGGCGCCGGGACCGCAGTAGCCCGCCCGGCCCGGCCAGCCCGGGGATCCGGCCCCAGCCCCAGCCCCAGCCCCAGCTCCCGCCCGGCCCGTGCTCCGGCACCGGCAGTCTCGGGCTCGGCCAGGCCGCCGCGCTCTGACCCTGACTCCGGGCCCCGGGGGCGGCCTCGGGGCCGGCGCCACCCCGGGCGTCCCGCCGGCGCCCCGACGCCGACCCCAGCCTCTGACCGCCGCTCCGGCCCTCCGCGCCGTCCGCGCCCGGCGCTCACCTCTCCTTGGAGTAGAGCTGCAGCCGCTGCTCCTGCCGCTTCTTCCGGATAAACGCCATGGAGGGCGGGCGGCTCCGACCCGCCGCCGCCGCCCGCCGAGCCGGAGCTGGTCTGCGGCGTCCGCGCCGGGAGGCGAGCGAGGCTGCCGGCCGAGCTTTCCGTGCGGCGCCGCTCGGCGGCCGAGAGCCCGACGCTGCGCCCCGGGGCCCGCGGCGTCCGGGCCGCGCTCACCGCATCTTCGCGTGGGGACTCCGCGCCGTGACTCAGGCCCGGAGGAGGGGCGCCGGCTGGCCGGAGGCGGCCCAGGTGCGTGCCCAGGGCCGGGAGGTCAGCCTATGATCTGCCCTTAAACCCGGGACGCTCGCGCTTCACCAACCAATGCCCTGCTCCAGGTTTGACATTTCATACGAGGAAACGGATGCCTGCCCAGGAGCGATACCACTTTGTTGGTCGCTGGAAATAACTTTTGGGACCCTCAGTCTCTTGGTAGTTGAAATAATTGGTGGCGTGACTTTTTTTCCTCTTTTTCTAATTTTATTGAGATATAGCTCACACACCAAGCAATTACTCATGTGAAGTGTACCATTCAATGGTTTTTAGTATGTTCACAGGTATGTACAACTATCACTCTAATTTTGGAACATTTTTATTACTTCAAAAAATCCATACTAATTAGTTATCACGCCCCCCACACACACACAAATATCTTTTAGTCATTACACACACACCCCAAGCCCAACACCCCAACCCTAGCGAACACTCGTCAGCTTTCTGCCTGTGAATTTGCCTACTCTGGACACTGCATGCAAGTGTAATCATACAGACGTGTAGTAGTGTTCTGTGTTTGACTTCTGTCAGTGAGCATGATATTTTCTAGGTTTAGCCATGCATCGGTACCTCATTCCTTTTACTGCTGATGACTTATTCCACTGTATGGGAATACCTATACAGTGCAAGAATGTTCATTCAGTTGGTAGAAATTTTGATTTCTTCTACTTTTTGGCTGCCATGGATAATGCTGCTATGTCCACGTTTTTACGTGGACATGTGTTTTCATTTCTATTGACTACAGACCTAGGAGTGGAATTGCTGGGTCATATAGCAACTCTATGGTTAAACATTTGAGAAACTGTCCAACTATTTTCCAAAGTGACTGCACCATTTTATATTTCTGCCAGCAGTGTATAAGAGTTCGAGGTTCTTCACATCCTTGTCAACACTTGCTACTGTCTGACTTTTTGATTAAGGCTGTCCTCGTGGGTGTGAGTGGTGCTTCACTGTGCTTGTGACCACTTAATATATCCTGAGTGCGAGCCTATGATTGTTTGCCTTGGATGGATTCTTTAATCATGAACATCTAAATTGTGTAGTACCTGACTCGTATCTGTTATTGTCTGACAGACCGGGTTCTGCAGGGTTAGATTTTTGAAAAGTTTCAAGGCGAATGTGTATTTGAACTCTGTGGTGTGTTGCAGGACTCTGATGGGAAAATGTGGGAGCCAAGAGTAAAAGTTGGGGCTGAGTCTTATTGAACTTGGAAAAATGACATGTATGTAGAGAGTACTCATTACAATTGTTTAGAATGAATGAAGGTGCATGGGTACCCTGTGACTTGTACTGAGTCCCTTCCATGTGATCAAGTGCTGCACAGACCTTTTCACTGTAAAAAGATGTCAGAGGCATTAGCCCACCTTCCTATAGGAAATTGTGACCTCATCAGGGAACCAAGACAAATGCGTGAGAGGTACATGTTGAAATAAGGTAATAAAATTTGCTAAGAGGTACAACAATGGCCTTCCATATGAGAAGTAGTGTAATAGATGATATTAGTTCAGAGGAGAGAAATCACTTTGGCTGGATACAGTGGGAAAACATGCAAGTTTTTCTGTTCGTTAAGCATTAAAGGAGGATGTGATCCTGGTAGCTAGAGAGTGACAAAGATTCTCTCCTTGACCTACTTCTAGCCAGGAGCCTTTGAGCCCTTTTCTCAACTAGGCCTCACCCTTGGCTTATAAAACCTGCAGACTCTCACCACAGATGATTTTGTCTGTTACCTTTTCCCCACATTAAAAGACTTAGCTAAAATAGGTTCTAACAGCTCAAGGCTGTCAGCCCTAGGATGGCCCTAGCCCCTCTTAAAGTCCCCTGCCTGAGAAAGCTCAAGTCTGCCCCCAAAATGTAGTTTGTTTTAGCCAAAACCAGACATAGGCCCTTGACTTCTGTTTCTTAGGGCATTTACTAAAAAGGGCTTATACATGTGGATTCTTTCTCTGTACCTTTGAGATACATGTGTATCTCCTCCAACTCAGGGGTGCTTTCCACAGAACGTGAAAGCCACGCATTTGAAATGTAATCCTCATCAGTCAGGATATGGCTCCTGTCTTCCAGTCGCTGTGGGGAGATAATTACCAACTAGCAGATACAGATACAGCATTTGCCTGTGATCAACCCCTTGTAATTTTTCACTGCCCTGCTTTATCTTTGACAGGAGGAGGGGAACAAACCGGCCCAAAAGGATTTTCTTGAATAGCTCAGCAGAGAGATACTTCTGTTGTTACAGTTTGTTTGTGGAGAATTAAGAGAAAGCTGAGGTGGTAACTTCTTCCTCCTCCCACCACCAAATCATCCAGCCTAGCAGCATCTGTTCCCTTGTCTTCGTTCCTGCTATTTTGAGGTATGTTTACTCCTATCAAAGGCCAGCTTCTTTCTCAACAATATAGCCTTTGTAATTATCCTTTCTCTCTTCTTTCTCTTGCTTTGTCTGTTTCTCCCTTACTCTCGATCGTTTCCATCAGAATATATAGTTTTCAAGAAATGTTCCCTTTATTCCCACATCTTCCTCCAGCTCCCCATTCTTAGCAAACACTTCTTGAAACACCTGCCTACAAGTGCTGCCTCTATTTTCTCAGTTGCATTCTCTTCAATCCATTCCAATTGGACTTCGGTTTTCACCACACCACTGTAATGTAATGGTTCTTGTCAAATCACAACATTCATTGGTCACTTCTCTAGCTTCAATTTTTCTGAACTCTCAGTAGAATTCAGAGTAGTTGACAGTAGCATTCAACATACCTTCTTGTTGGAGCACTTTCCCTCCCCCACAATTACTGCCAGGGTCGCACTGTTTCTTTGATTTTCAATGACCTTGCTTCTTACTCTTTCTCAGTCTCCTTGGTTGGTTTCTCTTCTGCTTAACTTCTTAATGTTGATTAGCTGTACAGATCATTCTACCCAATGCCATGATTAGGTTGGGGTGGGAGGGAGAAAGGGGAGTAAAGTCTTCTGTTTGGGTGACTGCGAATTAACTTGAGTAACATATGTCCAAGGTTTTACTATGTAGATACCAACCACAGAAGACATGAGGGGAAAATCTCAGGATATATAGCAAAGGAAAAGATTTCAGAGGATGCTGAGTGAGAGATTACTTTGAATTGTAAGTCCCTCAGTAAATGGAAGTTTTCGACAGAACATTGAACTTCCAATAAGGCTTTACTCAGCATTAAACTCATATTGCCTTCATCTTAGTTCCTGAAAACTGTAGTTTGAGATAATATTACCTACTGCAGATGAAGGTGATTGCACATCCCAGGAGATACGGGTAAGCTCTGGGAGAGACCTCATCTCCTCCCACCTCCCTCCCTCCCCCCAATTCTTATCCACATAAAAGTCAGAGCTTTGTTCTCTTGAAACGATTTTCATCCAGAGCTACTTTGTAATCATAAAACATGTCTTTGAGCTCTCAGTGATGTTATTTTCATTTACAGACACTAAGCCCTAAAAACTTCAAAGAACCTTGTACTCAGTTTTCACAAATTGCATTTCATTGCAGATGAGGATATGTTTGTATCTCCCATTTGCTAGGTGTCAGTCACTAGGGATCAATGTTCTTTACTTTATTCTATTTGTAAAATAAATATTTTTAACTGTTGCATGTTTCTGAATGATGTTTAAACTAATGTTTAAAATCTTATAAAGGCAGAAACAGTTAATTATCACTTTTTATGTCTAAAGTGGTAACATACCTTTTTTTTTTTTACTTAGAAAAAAAGGACAATCACATTCCCTTATATGTTACAACTTCCTTCCATTATGCCTTTAGGCCTTCCTGTTCTCTCCGCCTAAAATGCTTTTGTACCTTTCTCTACCCATTGCTCCTTGTTGAAGTCATACCCGTACTTTAGAGTTGCCACTCAAGACTTTGGAGTCCTGCCCCGTGCACCCAGAAGGAAGTCATCTCATATTCCCTTGCTCAGTGCATGCTTATTTTACACCAACATGTCACACATCACGGTGGGGAGAGACCTCAGAGCTCACAGTCAGACGAGCATTTTAGCAGTGATCCCGTTCTACCTGACAGTATTAGGGCCTGTCTCCCCGTGTAGCTTGGACACTCCTTGGGAACAGGAACTTGCTGGTCTTAATCAACACTACCTCTCAGCACAGTGTCTCACACTTAGTGATTTCATAATAAATATTCGTTTGATTTTGCACTTTCTTTTGTCACCACTGTGCCTGTTACGATTTGTTGCACTGTAAGTAACAAGCAAACTCAGTCAACAGTTGGGTTCCCTTTCTCACTGTCTGTGTTTGAACAGCTCAGTAGTACGCTGTGACATTTCTCTTAGGCTTGTAGCCAACGGTCACAAGAGTACTTCTTCACCGCCATGATCAAGCCTAGCTTCTGTGCAGAAATAAGGAGAAAAGAGTCAGCTTTGTTTGTACCTTTTACCAGGCAACCCAAAGCACTTCCAGAAACATACTCCAGACTCCCACTTACGTCTCACTGGCCAGAACTGTTAACAAAGGCAAGCCCGTAGCAGCAGCGGAGGCTGAGAAAACAAGTATTTAAATGTTGCAGGCAGGATGGTGAAAAGCAGCCAGGCAGAAGGAGACAGGGAATGGTGTGTGCCCATTAGTAAAACAGAAAATAGTCAAGGACTCTATGTTGATAGTTCTTCTTAAGAAAGATCACTTTTTTGATATTATTACTTTCTTCTTTATTTTTCACCAAAAAATAATTATTGGGTGTTTATTCTATGACAGGAAATGTTCTGGGTGGTGGAGACAAAGTAGTGAATAAAATAAAGACTTGTCCTTATGGAATTTACATTCTGGTGAGATTGGCAGGTTTAAAAAGCAAGTGATATAAATCCAGGCAGAGATAAGTACCGTGAAGAAAAATGGAGCAGAGTAAGGGGTAGAGTGTGAAAGAGGCAGGTATTGCCATCAGAAGTTAGTACAGATGACATTAGAAGGTAATTAATAGGTGAGCTGGTAAATGAATGAAATCAGAGACTGGAGTGTGAAGATCTCGGGAAAAGGCGCTCCAGACAGGAGGAATAAATAGTAAGTGACACAGCACCGAGATAGGAGCTGCAGTAGCTAGAGCACGCTCAGGGACGTGGCACGGAGACGGCAGGGCCCAGAGCACATGGAGCATGGAGGGCGCTGGGCTATTCGTGATTCCTCTTATTATTATTATCATCAACAACATTGTCATTGTTAGCAATGTGTGACAAAAGCCATGGAGGATTAAGTACAAGGAGTGACATCATCTGATTTAAAATTTTAAATCTGACTGTGCAACTAACCTGAGAGACACTCAGGACCCATATGGACAGCTTTGAAAGTTACACAGCGGCTGTTACCAGCCTTTTCCCCTTTCATTTATTGCTTAATTACAAAGAGAATTTTCAGCTTAGGTACATGGAAATCAGAGGTATAATGGGCTTCAGGGTTCTTTGAGCCACTCAATTTTCTCCTTCTCACTGGCTCAACAATTTCTCCTTTCCCCTGGCTCAACAATTTCTCCTTTCCCCTGGCTCAACAATTTCATCAAAGACACAGTTTCCATTAGTCTCTGTTAGGTCTTCAGCATCATTAGCTGCGTTGTAAGTCTGGTCCCCGCCGCACAGGGCTGACTGGTAGTCGTGGTAGCGAACCAGCTGCGTATTTCCCCCTTCAGGGTGACAGACCACATCGAGCCCAGCATGCCCAGCAGGAATACAGGGATTTGCCTTCAGGGGATCTCTTAGATTACGCAACCACCTTGAATCAAAGAGTTGGCGAGAGAAATGGAATGTTCTATGGCCCAGGTGGCAAACACAAGGCCCATGGGCCAAATCCAGCCCTCCACCTTGTTTTATCCAGCCTGGCACCTTGTTTCTACCCAACAGCAGCGCCGAGCTCTCGCTTAACTGTTAAGGAGTAGTTACATTTATACAGTCCTAAAATTACATTCGGCCCTTTGAAGGCAACCAATTCAGCTCTTTGAGGCTGATGTGGCCCCTGGTGAAAATGAGTTTGACAACCCTGTTCTATGAGATGTAGACCAGGGCCGTCACTAAAACTGAAGGTGAGAGGGAGCGTTCCCCAAAGCACATGGGCCAAGTGAGGAAGGGGAGGAAAAACACATCAGAAGATGTGTGTGAGAACAGCCAGGTCGCGGGATAGTAAGGAGATGCTCGGTAGGCCGCTCGCAGTAGATGCCACAGTAAGCCCTTCAGTTTTCTCTAGCTGGCGGTATCGGTGTATAGCTCTTCCTCTTCCTTTCACACCTATCTGGGCTGTTGAGTTAATGTTACGGTTAGTGGAAGAATAATATCTAACATTTTTTTTCCTGGCAATTTTTATAAACTAGATATTTAAAGTGTTAAATGATTTTTCCCATACCGTTAACATTGTTTCTGAAATACTGATTTTTATGTCTAGTTGCAAAATCACAGTGTGCCTCAGGAATTGTATATAACACGCGTGCATCAATTTTCTCCTTCTCAGGTAATATACATTGTCGGAGGGCACCTGTTATCTGTCATCTGCACAGTTTATCTTCCCTGCAGGAGTAAAAATGACTGTAATTGCTGGAGTTGTCCCTCATGCAGGGTCTTCTCCCTTGTAATAAACCCAGGAAATATTTACCAGGCACAGGTACCCATCAGAAATTAGCATAGATTAGATTAGATAGTGAGCAGGAAATGGTAAATAAAACAATGATTTTAAGATATATATTATAACCTTTAGCATAAAAAGTGTCAACTTCATTAGTAAATAAGTAAAATTAAAACAAAATGAGATATCATTTCGGATATGATACTAGCAAATAAGCAGTGCTGCTAACGGTAGCAACCAGTGCGCACATGAGAAGGCATTCTTAAACCCCGAAACAAGGAAAATTTGGTACGTTTTCCCAAAGGTTTAGCAACAAGCAAGCTGGGAGGAAACAGGCTGATTTGGAATGTTTTGCCAATTTCTGTGGTATGAATACTCATCATGGCCAACTTCAAGGAACCAACACGATGTCACTGAATGCAGAGTTGAGGAGACATGTGCACATGTGAGCCAGCTCTTCTGGGGGGACAATTTAAATAGATGGCAAGGCCAGCTGAGTTCATGTCTAGGAGTTTATTCCTAAGGGAGCACTCAGCTGCACACAGATTTCTGTGTGCATAAACGTTCATTACAGTTTTATTTTTAATTGGGGAAACGTATCAATGGTCTAAACGTCTATTAAGAGGTCAGTGGTTAAGTAAATTGTTGGGTGTCTGTTCAACAGAATATTATGTGGCCATCTAAAATCCTGTTTCTGAGGAAGATTTAATTACATTGAGAAGTAAGTATAATATGTTAGTGAAAAATCAGGAAATAATATATTTTCTATAATACCAATATATTTTAAGTGTACTAGAAAAAATACACCAAGTGTTCCTAGTAGTTTGAGGGGTGAGATTAGGGATGGTTTTTGTTTTCTTTATACTTCCATATATCTGCCAGAGAATATATATATTGTTATTATAAATGGAAAGTAAATAGCATTTATTACTCATTTTTTAAGCAGAAGGAGTACATAAACAGCATTTGGGGGCACATCCTAATAAGTTCTCTTTCTCTAATTTTCTCTAGTCACTTTCTGGGCGAGGAAAACGCTGCATGTGTTTCTTTAAGTTTTTTACTCCTGTTTGCCATTCCAGGTGAACCCCTGCCCAAGGGCCACGACTGGCCCAGGGTCATTTCCCCAGCCCTGCATCCTGGTCTCCACTGTCTCTTTTGCTGTGGTGTCAGGAATTCAGATGGTTTCCTTTGTTTTATGACTCCCAGCAACACATTCAGTCCCTTGCGGTTTGTTTTCCCTTACGCTTGGCCACAATAAAAAACAAGGCCTTCAGCTCTCTTCGCTTATTTTCCCCAAACACATTGATTAGTGTCCTTTTCTATTTTTTTTCTTTCAAGGGCTGTTTTCTTACAGTCCTGGTCCCGGGACACTACAGCTAAGGCTACCACCACAGCTATCATTTATTAAGTGCTGTTTCAAATTCTTTGTGTGTATTAACTCACTTTGTCTGCATAACAACTATATGGGGCAGTACTACTACCCCCATTTTTTAGGTGAGAAAACTGAAGCACAAGGTCACATCTACTAAATGGAGGAGCTGGGACTGAATCTTCAGTTTGGATGCAAAGCCCAGTCTCTGAGTCCGTAGATTATATTGCCTCCTAAAGACAGTAAATGAAGCTGTGGGCTTTTGGTTCTCATCTGCTTGGGGGTCAGAATTATAAAAGAACAACAGATTCCATCCCAAGTCTCAAACGGAACAGTTCCATCCCCTTCAGCCTGGGTATCTCAAATGCACAAACCACAGTGGGCTTGAATTTATTGTGAGAATTTATCAGTATATTTCCCCAACAAATACAATGCCTTTGCTAAAAGAAACAATAGTGCCAGTTTTAAAGAAAATATGCTGTTTGTTTCACTCTGTTATCTCATCATCGTAATTGTCACTATTATTGCTATCTGAATTTATTATGTGATTACTCTGTAGCAATCACTGAGCTCAATACTTTGCATTCATTTTATTCCTCAATCTTGTTGGGAGAAAATTCTCCATGAATCTCTCGCATTTCTCCATGCCTAGGCATCTGTAGACAATTGCATTAACATTTATTTTCCAGGATAATAAAGACAGAGAACTCACCCTTTCCTCCCAGGGAAGATTTGCTAACATCTCATAATAAAAATACAGTATTTCTCTACAGAGAGCAGAGTGGACAGGTTTGCTAGCAGCCACTGTGTAAGGTTGGGGGTTTCCTAAGCTTGGTATTCTTCCTCTGCAACAAAGAACCACAGTAGGTGCAACATGAACCCGGGCCCCTCCTCATTGCTCCCATGGGACTTGAGGGTGCACTGTGTCCATACCAGCCAAACCTGGGGACATCCAGCAGCTGTCATCTGCCACTCCTTAGGAGCTGCTTGACTTGTTGACAAGTCTCTAAGATGGTTTTACCATTACGATTCTTTGGAAGAGAACCACTAAGGCTTAGTGCAGTTTAATATCCTGTCCAATACGACCAATTAGTCAGCGACAGTGACAGAATTTGATTTTGTGGTTGCTTGACTCAGAGTCTACATTCTTCGCAGTTATCCATCGCTAGTGGCAATTCTGAGGCCTTTAAAGAAAAACTGGTAAGACTCAGAAGTTCTCACTGTTCATACTAAAGCTCTAAGGCGTCTCAAGGCAAGAAAGCAAAATTTTCCACTCCTGTCCATATAACCAAAGGGAGTCTCAATATACCCACGTGAAAGGGCTCTTTGTAAAATCTCTTCTCAAAATCTTCCTTGAAAGCAGTGGCCTCAAAGAAAGGAGTGTGGGAGTGGAAAAGGCAAGCCCAGTGTTTCTGACATTAATCTTACAAGTTTTCTTTTCCTTTCTCTTAGTAACCACTTATAATATTTGTAAATTTGTAAATCCATTTTCAATCAAGTTTACTGAGGTATAATTTACATACAAGGAAATTGATCAATGTTAAGTGTGCCACTGGATGAGTTTTGACAAATGTATCGTCATGTGACTGCCACCAAAATTATGGTATAGATGTTTCCAGCATCCTAAAATGGTATAAATTGTTTTTGAAAGTAATGAGTCCTCCTTAGAATGCTACTAGTAATTGTGGAAGGCAAAATGAAGCTCTCCAAAGATGTCCATACCTTAATTCTCAACACTTGTGAATAGGTACCTTACATGAAAGAAGAGGTTTGGAAGATGTGATTAAATTAAGGAGCTTGAGATGGCAAAATTGTCCTGGATTTAATTTTTGATTAATCATGTGCGCGACCTAATCACATGGGGCCTTTCCTAGCTATGGTCAGAGGGAGGAGTGACTGTGGAAGAGAGATGCAGAGAGATGGAGGTATGAGGACTCAAGCCATCCTTACCAGCTTTGAACTTGAGGAATGAGGCCCAGAGCCAAGGAATGGACGTGGTATATACCTATAAGTTGGAAAAGGCAAAAAAACAGATTCTTCTCTAGAACCTCCAGAAAGGAGCACAGCTCTGCTGACATCTTGATTTTAGCTCAGGGAGACAGTAAACAGTGGTGAGATATGACACTGTTGTTTTAAGTCACTTAGTTTATGGTTCTTTTATATAGTAGCCATGGGAAGCTAATACATGACGGTGTTGAAAAGGTAATGGAACAGCTTTCCAGAAAGAAAAAAAAGAAAGAAAACGTGGCTCAAGGTAGTGTCGAATTTAAATGAAAATGGGGAAAATAACTTTAGAGCATGAATTACTTCTGATTTTTTCTAGATGGATCTAATGACTACTTAAACCAAAATAGAAAAAAGAAGACATGATCTGTACCAAAATGTTAAGTGGTATCTTTTTAGTGGGATTATGGATTCTTTCTTTCCTATCTATTTACTTGCTTAATTTTGACTTTCCTATAATGACTATATAGCAAATGACTATACTTTGTTTATTAACAAAATATTTGGCAAAACATGGAAGTGGTCAAAAGAAGAAATGATTTGCCTGCAGAAAGACCTTTTTCAAAGGTTATTCATACCAGGAATCATGACCTATGAGCAAGCTTTCCAATCAGTAAGCAATCCTCTAAGTACTTTGAGGTAGCAACACACACACACACGTCTATGAAGCAAAACATTTTTGAATTAAACTTATTGAGGTGACATTGGTTAATAACGTTGTTTAGTGTGCAATTCTATAATGCGTAATTCACAGACTGCATTGTGTGCTCACCACCCAGAGTCTAGTCTCCTCCGTCACCATATATTTGACCCCCTTTAGCCTCTGCATCCCCTTTGCACCCCAGTTCCCCTCTGCCAATCACCATTCTGTTGTCCGTATCCAGGACTTTTTTATTTCTTTCGTTTGTTCATTTCTTGTGAAGCAAACATTAAACTTTTAAAAACCTTTGTATACTACCAGGAGCCTCATAGTTTCCTAATATTCAAAAGAATGTGTTTGATGAAATCAGTGAGGATATTAGCAAGTGTGTTTTTTCTTGACATGGTGAAAAGGAAATGTATCAACATTTGGAAATTACAAAACCATGCAGGGGTTAAAGATATATGCATACAGGTGATGAGTTTTCCTGTAACAGAGGAAGAAGAGTTCACTGATGTGATATGGGTTGGGAAGCCATCCCATACCAACCATCCTTTCAGAAGTTACCACTTCGTTCACTTGTTGAATTGCAGTGTAGTACCAAAGAAGAATTTCAAGTTACATAAGAAGGCTATTAAATACTCCTCCTTCTCTGACGACATATTCCCATGAGATCAGATTTTCTTTGTACACTGTGTTTTCCCATGGATAATGCGCACTAGCCATGTATAAAGCACATCCTTTGTACTACCCATGTATACTGAGCATCCTTATTTTTCCATCTAAAATGTGGGCAAAAGTGCACATTCTACATGGCAAAATATGGTATTTCAGCCAAATAACATATCACAATGGATTAAGGTCACAAGCAGATTATGAGAATCCATTTTTCTTCTATTAAACAAAACATTAAAAAAAGAAATAGCCACAAAATAACACTTTTATAATTTATTTTATTTCTTTTTTAATAATTAGAAAAAGTTTCAATTACAGTTGATGTACAGTATTATATTGGTTTCAGGTGTACACCATAGTGATTAGACATTTATATAAATTGCAAAGTAATTGCCCATATCTAGCACCCATCTGAAACCATACATAGTTACTACAGTATTTAATTAATTTTATTTTAAAAATATATTTTGTATGTGAATAATTTACTTAACGTGTAATGGTTTATTGCTATTTTAAAGTACTCTTAAAAGGTCTTATAATTGATTTCTTCTATTACAAATATCAATAGATATTAAACCTCATAAACAAAGTCCTCAATCATTTTTAAGAGTGTGATAAGTTTGCGAGATCAAAAAATTTGAGAACTGCTAAAAACCCAAAACCATCAGGAAGTTGTAGAATCTAGCAGCTTCTGGCAGATGGCAAAAATTGTTAGCCAGAGATGGCTTGTTTGACATGCCTGTCATTTCAGGAAGGATTAAAAATATCCCAGTTCTAAGAACAGTTCCAGTTAGCCACATGCTTGCTAGAATTTTTGGTTGTTGCAATAATGAGAATTATAAGTGAATTAAGTTAATATAAATGAGACTTTCTTACCCTACAAATACAGAAGTATGAAAGACATTTAGTCTTTAGCTACAAGAGAAAAACAGTACTTTATTAAAAGGAGAAGAAAAATGAATGGAAATTGATCCAAGAAGATAAGAGTTTGGAGCCGTTCTAGAGAAACGAGTCACTAAGAAACTTGGTGATAAACAGGACTGTAGACCATGGAAAGACTAGAATTTCCAACTTGGCCAAAAGGCCAAGAAGAGTAATAAGTCAGCTAAAATAAAGCCTCCAGGTTAAGAAACATTCTTTAATCCTGTAGTTTTCATAAAGGATACGGTCAATGTAAATAACCAGAGAAAACGTGTGTGTGTGTGTGTGTGTGTGTATTTTTTTTAAATCCATGTAATTTCTCAGTTTCATGTCACAGAGCAGCTGGGTCATGGCTGTGGCCATGGTGACAAATAACAGCTCTTGAACTGACAATTTGTAATGTGGATAGTTCACATATGGAGAACAGAGAATTTATTTTATGTAATTTAATTTTCCCTCTCTACCCAGCAGGGAAATTGTCTCAGATATTTTCCAGAGTAAATGATCATGTTTCCCCGTTTATGATGAGAGAGGTACAGTATTTTAATGCTAGTTAATTGAGCCAATGATTCCCTCAACACTCAGCTCCGCTGGCTGCACACGGGAGCTAAATGGGCCGTAACACAGCGCCGGCCCAAAGCGCTGTTGCAGTGCTGCGTGGCCGCGCTCGTGCAGCGCGGCGATAATGACCCGCTGGTGATCCAGATGGATGATGATGGTGAGAACTTACTGGTGTCGCTGCACCCCTGGCCATTTGTTTTACTACTCACTCACTTAAGTCCTGTCACAGCCCATCTAGTGTCCCATAAATTACTAGTTTAAAAATATATATAAAAGCGTTTTTTTAAAAAAAATTGGGTTAAGGAGTCTATTCTCTCTGAGTAAAAGGCTATAGATTTTAAAAAATTGCTTTGTAATGATTTCATTGTAACAACTGTTGTAGTGTCGAGTTAAAGTTAATTTTAGGACACAAGTGCAGACGATGTTTGTGGCTTTTTGGTAGCCAGTAGTCCTCGCCTCTTTCCCCTACTAGTTCTCTTTTGAGAGCTATCTTATTGCTCATTGACTTTAAAATCTGGTAGAACATTTCTTTAGTTGAATGTTCTTGCCTGGCCAAGCTAATGGCTCGACATATAACTGAAGCTTGATGGATTTTCCATGAAATTTAAATCTTGAGTGGAGCATTGGAGACTGAGAATTGATTTATTCTAGTGTCACTAACCAGGGAAAGCTGTTCTCGCTGCCCCTTCATTCCTGCTGCTCTTGTTTGCCAGTCCGTGGCGTTACCTGATCACAGCCCATAAAAAACCCTGCTTCTCCAGGTTGCCCATTGATTCTCTGTACTCTTGATAGCTTTGCAGAAAGCTTTCTTTTTGCTCGAGGTAACCAGCACATAAACATCCAGTTTTTGGCTTGCAACCAGAGAACCCCGATATAAACAAGGGTCTGTACAGGTGTTACTACTGTTTAACCAGCTAACAGGGTTTGTAAGTTCTTGCTACCTAGAGAGAATCAACCTCAGCCATCTGTAAGGGAGCTGGCAGAAATACCCCAAACCTCCATTAATTTAAGCAACTTAAATATCCATGAAAACAATGGACTCAATTCAAGAATCATTGTGGAATACTTACTCTGTGCTATGCATTGGGCTGAGCCCTAGGCCAGACATTGGAAAGGTGGAGATGAGAATAAAATGCTGCTTGTCTTCAAAGAACTTACCACGTAGCAGAGTAGGTAGATGTGCACACAATTAAATGAGCCAACAAGGTAAGCGCAACAATAGAGATATGAACAAAGGGCTGTGGGGGCCTGGAGGAAGCAGCAAGTTCCTCCTGCCAAGTAATTCAAGGAGACGTTAGGCCTTTAGATAAATTGGATTTCTCCCACTAAAGAGGGAAAGAAAGGTATCTCAGACAGAGGGAACACAGAGGAAGGTTAAAAAGACAGACCATGAAAGACCATGGCCTGTTTGGGGAACAGGGAGAAGTTCACAGAGGTTAGAGTGCGGAACACAGGACGTGTCAAGGTGAGGACAGGGCTTGTGAGCATTGGTGCAGGCGTGAGGATGGCTTTAGGGTGGGTGCGATTGGCTGTGCAGAGCCTGGACACAGTTTTGGATTGGAAAGCAGAATCAAGTGAACGATCAATCCTGTATTTTAAAAAGATAACTCATGAAAAATGCAGGCTGGAAAGAGAGGAGTCAAAATCACTATAGAATGTACTGGAGTAGATGGTGATACCGTTAAATAAGATTAAAAAAAAAAACTTAGGATGATGTGCAAATTTGCAGGAAGGAGGCAATGATTCTGTTTAGGACAATGTTAGGAAAATATTACTAGCCACAGCAAACTTCTGAGCTACCTAGAAGGCACGCAGAGGAAAGGAGCAGGTTAGGGTGACCTGACTCTCCTGGGTGGTGGCTAGGGACAGCCCTGAGATGGCACATCTCCAGTGTGGTGTGTGGTCTGTGGCAGTAGGGCCATGGCTTTTCTGCCACTCCTAGGACCGCTCAGTGTGCAGTAGACATGGAGTCGACATTCGTTCAATAAATAGGTGCCGAGGACTTGAGTCCTTTCCTTTATCCTCTTCCCTGAGGCTAGTTGCAGATGCCAGATTCTCTACTTCTTTTAATGTTGGTAATATCCCAGTTTCTTGATTTTCAATTTCAGTAGAGTTAAATTTGAGCAATTAAGCATTATGTAATTACATGCATTTTGCTTCCATTGTTATTAGTAATTGATCCTCATTAACACAACAACTGATGCAGAATAGGGGTGGGTCATTTTTGTGCTCTACTGGGCTCTCAGTTCATCTGTGTGAGTTGCCTGGGTGAAAAAATAAAGGGGAAAGACACATTCCTCCTACAGACTGAATGGCGGGTTCTGGAGACCAGAGTAAAACACCGTTCTGTGCAGTTTTGTCTCCTGCAGCTTGGTCTCTGTTTCTTTATTCGTAAGTAGATTTTTTTCATGAAAAATGGACAAATAGATGTATATCTTCCTGCTACTCAAGCTTACCACTGTGAAAATTGAACCAACAAAAGAGTACAGTATTAGGAAAATGTTTTTTTTTCATCAACACATTTTATCATCCAACAGATGGTAGAAGACATTCTTTGAATGATATAACTTTCAAAAGCTCTTATCGTTAGTGCCTAAAAAGCCACACCATCTGTATTCTCACTGATATCCCTCACTCCATTTATCATAACTACCTGTTCTTACAGTAAATGATGTGAGTTAATATATGTAATAAGGATATTTCAAACTTTGGAGATGTGCAGGGATTATTTTTAAGTACCTGTGTCTTGACATTAGATGAGAACATCAAAGGTCTATATACAGAGGACTGCGTCCTGAAGGGCCACATTCACCTTAAATTCACTTACCAATCTACTCAGACGTAGCCCTGAACCAGCATGGGTGGGCAAGGCCCTCTGCTGGACTCTGGAGAGAGAGGGTTGAGTAAGATGGACGAGGTTTCTATTTGCCTAGCTTCTAGCAGGAGAGGCAGAGATTAAACAACCAATTACGCAGTCATTTCTCCATTCCAATTGTGGTCACTGCTAAAAAGATGAAGTGCAGAGTCCTCGGAGACCATGTGACCTGACTGAAGTTGCCTCCCGTCAGTGGGACACACTCGCATCGTTGCAGCTCAGGGTGGAGGGACTGGTCCCTAAGGAAATGCTGTTGGAGTCTGGACCTGAAAGTGGTCTAGTAAGCGGAGGAGAGAGCTTGGGGTGGGGAGGAGCAAGATCAAACGCGGTGGCAGGAGCGCAGACCCTGTGATGTACTCTGGAGCATGGCACAAAGCTCTGGCCTCGGGTTCACGAGCACCTCAAATGTAACTCTTGGTCTTATCTCTAATTGAGTTGCATTTACAGTCACAGTATATGTGAAGGTTTAAAGCATTGGTTTATGAAGTAAACATTTAAAAATATCCCATAGTTTCTGATTCCTTATTTTATCATTTTGGGGGGTTCTTTTCTGTCAGAGACATCAAATTTTCTAGGCGGCTCAGGCCTCCTTCACTTCAGCAGGGCTCTGCGGGTGAAAAATGGGAGACCGGCGGCACACAGGGTCTTGCTGGCTGTGCAGAGGGGCTGGATTCATGTCACCCGGCCAATGGAGGCCTTAGAGGGGCTTGGGCTCATGCTTGAGAAACACGGTGGCCGTATTTCTCGTTTATCATCTCTTTTCCACTGCCGCCACTGCCTAATGATGAAGGTATTTCCAGTGTTATTTCATAAATGGGGAAACCAAGGCAAGGAGGCTGAATAATTTCTCTGGGTCACACTGCTAGGCAATGGTTTAAACTGGCGTTTTAATACAGGTCTGACCCCAGAACTCAGACTCTCTCCATTGTCTAACAGCTTCCCCCTGCACTGCAGACTTTTCCTAAGGGTTTATTTATCTTTGGAAGGAGGGGAAGGGAGGGAGAAAGAGAGGGAGAGAAACATCCATCCCCCATCGGCTGCGTCTCGTACACCCCTAACTGGGGACCTGGCCTACAACCCAGGCATGTGCCCTGACAGGCTGCAGAACAGGTGACATTTTGGTTTGCAGGACGAACCCAACCCACTGAGCCACACCGGTCAGGGCTGCACTGCAGAATTTTAAGAAGTATGGGCAACGCTGGGGAGAAAGGAAGTTATGGGCTGAATGATGTCCCCCTCAAATCCATATGTTGAGATTCTAACCCTGAACACTTTAGAATGTGAACGTATTTGGCGATGGGGGTCTTTACAAAGGTAATTAAGTTAAAATGAGGTCATTAGGGTGGGCCTCATGAGAAGAGGTGCCCTTATAAGAAGATGCAATTAGGACCCAGAAATGTAAATGTAAAAACAGGGAGAAGGCAGCCATCTACAAGCATAAGAGAGAAGCCTCAGAAGAAACCACCCGTGTGGATATTTTGATCTTGAACTTTTAGCTTCCTGAATTGTGGGAAAATAAATTTCTGTTGGTTAAGCCACCCAGTTTGTGGCGCTTAGTTATAGCACCCTAGTAAATGAACACAGGGAGTTTGTTACTCTGTGCTTCCTTGCTGTTACTTTGTAGTTGAAATTGTCTTTTCCTAGATGCCCATGGTCCTGGCAGATTTCCCAATAAAATAGTCTATTGGCTTTGTACACTTGACCCTGTAATTAAAAACCATCAACTTAATCCTCAAAACTTTGCCCTCCTATCACAGGATGGTGTATAGTAAAGGATTATGCCCTTTCAGCTAAATTCTGCCAATAATCAACATTAGCCAACCAAACTGAGGTAAAGCCTTAACTCAGTTGAAGATGTTAAGAATATTAAGACATAATTAAAATTCTTGAGATGGAATGTGCATCTTAAGAATTTCAGGTAAAGAAGTTAATCAGAAGAAATTTCCGATTAAGGGAAACTTTCAGCATCTTTCGAATTATCCTCTGAAGCTCACACATAAGGCTGACTCCACTGAAAAGAATATTTTGGCAGATGGAGAGACTGAATTTACTCTCTGTAAATTTATTCTCATTTACGATCTCCTGGGTTGTTTGGCTTCACTAATTGAATCAATATTTCTTGTGTACTTTTTTCCTCTTAAAAAAATACACAAAAATACAGTACTAGCCTGCCTTTAGGCACTTGTACTTTGTCTTCTGAAGTCTTTTTAGTGTTATAATTCCCTCAGCCACTTTGTGATTCTTTATTAAGTTTTAATGTGGTTTAAACTCTCCATCTGTAGGCAATATTATATTTCCCTCTCCTTGCCAGCAGGCCTAGTATTTTCCAGTAATCTGTTTTAGAGCTCCTTCTGGTGGTTTAAAGCTATTATGACACATCCATCTGTAGCATCTGCATCCATTTCATCTCCCGGTGATTGCTAAGACCTGACCATCAAAGCAAAATAATAGAAGCTATATGTTTGCAACAGAATGCAACAGAATGGTGTCCAGCTTTACAAATTAGGAATGATTATTCAACTTGTGACTGTCAGGAAAAGGACAGGAGAGTTTTGGGAGGCAGGTCACAACCTCTAGCAAATGGTCATTCTTGCTCCTGTGACTATAAAACACATTCTACAGGACGCATCTTATATTCCTATTGTTTGCTAAATTTGGCTAAGTGTTTGGAATAGTGGGAAGGTGAAGAGAGGGCTTTGGTTTTCCGTTACGTTTTAGCTCATGTCAATGTCGCTTTTGAGGGGTGGCACGTCAGAGTGGGGCAATGTGACCAGTTGTTAGCCCCTCTCACGACTTTTTATTATTTGGTGAAGAAACATTGGTAGAAAAAGCTCAGTGACTTGTGCTCAAAATTGATCATTCACCTTATAATTGAAGTCTCCTGGCTTTTCTTTTCTGTTTATTTATTTGTCTTTTATTGGGGTGAAAACACATAATATAAAAGTTACTGTCTTACCCATTTTAAGTGTGCGGTGTCTGTGCCTTTCGGACTGCACCCTTTTCCATTTTCTCATGCCTTTCTCTGTCATTTCATACAAGTTTTAAAGTAAAACGTAAGTACTGATACGCAAATGAAATAAAACATGTAATGGTAAATTGGCCGATATCATGATGTGACCAGAAAACTGTGAAAAACTTTACAAAAAGCAAAAACAAATCTAGCTGTATATCAAAATGAGTGTTTTCCTTTTTAAAGTTACAACATTGGAAAGTTAAACACTTAGAAGGATTTTTCTAAAATTGTGGATTTTGAAAAATATTTTTAAAAATAAAATTGTGTTTTTTACTTCAGAGAATATAGACTGTTAATTATATCTTTATTGTTGCAACACAGTCCACCTTCAGAAGTAGGTGAGATTTTTGGAGGCGGGCAGAGGAGATATGGTGAATAAAGTAGACAGTCAAGCTGAGTCACACTCAGGTCAAAGGTCAAACTGAACTATTAACGAACGAGTTGTCTCTCTCTATATAACTTGTAAATAAGTTTTTCTGGGAAATTCTAAAAGAGGAAATTAAAAAATATCTTGGGAAATAGCAATATTTTGGGAATAAATAGATAAAGGTACATAAGCTATTTAGAGGTTATAAAGCATTTCAACTTATATTTTCTTATCTGAACATAACAAGCTAGAAAACTAGATGAAAGAGATATTAATAGTAATTTTTATGATCCTTAACACGCAGGTAAGAAAATGAAGACTTGGGGAAGTGAAGTTCTTCAAGCTGCCATAGCTGTTCACCGTGGAAGTGGTAAATCCGGACAGAGAGCAGCAAACCCTGCGGTCTTTCAACGCCTCAGCCCTGTCGTGACTCGCTGCTCCAGGAGACATTCTCTAAGCTACAGTTTATGGTATTTTTGTTTTACCAAGGAAATCAGATACTTCCTCACCATAAATGTATACATTTTGTAAAATTTAAAAACTGTGTGCTAGATGAGAAAAAATACTGGAAGACTATTGCTCCAAAATTGTTAACAGTTAATTGGTAATATGATTTATTTTCTTCATGAAACAATGGACATGTATCATCAGAAAAAGGTGTTATTTGTAAAGTCAATTTTAAAAAACGAATTGCTGAGTTCACAATTTATAGTTTCTTTCCTTTTAATTGAGATTTTATTTTATTTTATAGCAGTTTAAGGTTCACAGCAAAATTGAGAGGGAGGAACAGAGATTTCTCATAACCCCCTGCACGTACACGTATAACCTCCCTCATCATCAGCACCTTGCACCACAGTAGTGAATTGTTATCATTGGTGATCTTACATCTATGCATAATCATCGCCCAAAGTTCATAGTTTGCATTATGATTACTTCTCGGTGTGGTACATTCTATGGGTTTGGACAAATGTATAAGGACATATATCCATCATTATGGAATCATGCAGGATATTTTTACCGCCCCCCAAATCCTCTGTGCTTTGCCTACTCATCACCCCCACTCCTCCCAACCCTGGAAACCACCAATCTTTCTATTGTATCCACAGTTTTGCCTTTTCCAGGATGTCATATAGTTGGAATCATATGTGGTGTTTTCAGATAGGCTTCTTTCAGTTAGTAATATGCATTTAAGGTTCTTCCATCTCTTTCATGGCTTGATAGCTCCTTTCTTTTTAGTGCTGAATAGTATTTCATTGTGTAGATGATCACAATTTATTTATTCATTCAACTAATGAAGAACATCATCGCTTCTGAGTTTTGGCAACTATCCATAAAGTTGCTGTTAACATTTGTGCACAGGTTTTTTTTGAGGGGCCATACTTTTTCATCTCTTTCGGGTAAATGTCAAGAGGAGTGATTATTGGACTATATATTAAGAGTATAGGAAATGGAGAAGTCAAAGAACTTATATGTATGATCTGTGGACATGAACTAAGGGGGGAGGGGGGCACAATGTTGGTGGGAGGGGTGTTGCAAGGTGGAGGGGAATAAAGGGGAGAAAAATGGGACAACTGAAATAGCATAATCAATACAATACATTTAAAAAAAGAGTATGTTCAGTTTTGCAAGAAACAGCCTGTCTTCCAAAGTGGTTGTACCGTTTTGCATTCCAAAAGCAATGCAGGGGAGTTGCGGCTCTTCCAAATCCTCGGTAGCATTTGCTACTGTCAGTGTTCTGAATTTGGCTGTTTTTGTAGGTGTAGCGTGGTCTTTCATTGTTGTTTTGATTTGCATTTCCCTGAACTTGTAGTTTCTTTGAAGAAAGTTCTAGGGTATTAGAATTGAGCTTTTGATTGAAGAGCTACAAAGGAGATTTTTAGTTATGAATACATTCTTGAAAATGTGTATAGGAAGAAATTATTTTAAACCACTAATTGAGTAAGAGCATATCCAGTGGGGTCGGGCTTTTAAAGTAATCTTTAATCCATTTTTTAAAAAACCCATTTGAAATTCTAATGAAAATTGTGAACTCTCTCACTAGGAAAATGTATGTGATCTCAAAATTTTGCCTGAAGTTTCAGAGAATTTCTGGGGTGTCTAAAAACCATCCATGTGTCATGCATTATTTATTTCTGTCTTTTTTTTTTTCCTCCCTGAGACTTTTTTTCCACTATAAAAGTTTATTTTTTAATGTATTAGAATTATGACACCATCTTAATTTGTGGAGTTAATAAGGCTTCTCTATGAATCAAGAAAATATTTCTCAATTAGCACAGAGTAGATTATTTTTTATCATCTCTTTGTAAATAATTTCCTGAATGTGTTAAGGGCTTTTTGAGAACCTTAGTCCATCTGTGTACTAAATTTCTCTCTGTTTCCTCTCCCTTCCTCCCATCTCTTTCTAGAAGGATTTACAGCAGTTTACAGAATGCTCTAGGTTAAACAAGTAAGGATAATTAACGGAGTACTGGTAAATTTGCACAGAGACCCAAGTTAGGGAAAATAAGTTTAAAATATGTCTGCTTTAAGGATCTAGAAGTGGATCACTTACTGGATTTTGAAATGACACAGAGAAGGAAATGCAGTGTTTTAGCCAAATCAGTAATCCTAAGAACTAATGAGTGCTTAGGAGAGGCACATTCATTTTTGGCATGAAGTCCAAAGAAAATGGTTTTTTTTAGGGGGAGGGGGCATTTCATCAAGAGCGTAGGAGGGTAGGTGCAATGGACAGAACAGGGTATTTAAAAATATCCACATGGAAAAAATATATACCCACACAGTAAATACAATAAGTTACTCAGGGCTGCTTTTTATAGAGAAGAGGATCTCAATAGAGATTCATGCTATAATACTTAACCAGTAAGCAACTTTCTGGGTGGAGACTCTAAGCAATATGGCCCGAGTATCCAACACTAGGATGACTCTCTGGCTTCAGTCCAAGAATATGTATGAAAGAAGAGTCAGATGGTCTGTCCTTTGGCAATCTTACAAAAATAGCTTTTTTCAATGACTTTCGGTCAATATTTTTAAAAGGTCTATGAGAATAATATATGCATATGGTAAAGTATCACATAGCAGGAAACAACTTTCCATAAAGAACAATCTCCCCCTGCACTTCCCCACCCTCCAGGCTTGTTTCTCAGAGGCGATTATCACACTGTGCTTCATTCCTCCAGTGGTTACATTTATAACACTGAATAAAGTGCTATTTCTCGATTGATAAATTTTAGATACTCTTAAAATTTTAATTTTAAATTTAGCATCTCTGATAGACATCTATTTTTTCTCTAGAAACTTAGACTACTAAAACTCTTTCATCTTCCATCAGAATGTGATGCCCTTGATGTGAGATGAATATTGGCACCTTAAAATTTTCTCCCCCTTTTCTTCCCCTTTTCTTCCTTTGTAAATCATACTTTTTTGTTTACATTATAAACATCGGTAAAGATTACCTTTCTATTATATTCAGTAATTTGATTTCCTTGATAATCAATACCCTTATGATTATTAAATTGTTATTCACTTTTAGAGCAAATGGTATGCTAGGGTTATATTTCCTTCTTAATGGGTCACGATCCATGAGTCACTTGAGGAAAAATGTTCTTAACATTATATTCAACGGAATTTCATTTTTCCAAGCATGTAAAATTATACTACACTTGACTTTACTAAAATGGGCCATGATTTTCTTTTATAGCTTTTGATTTTGCCTTGCGTTTCTTATAAACTTCTATTTCTTGTTCACAGAACAGTAGTATTGAATATCCTCACATTTTCATGTCCTTGCAGTTGTGTTACCTGCTGTTTGGGGTCCTTTTGCTTAGGGTCCCCTTTCTTGGGGGGGGAGTCCTCCCGGTGCCCGTTGTCTCCTACTCCCATCTGGCCCATGTGTTCTCAGGAGCTGCTGAAGTGTCACCTCTGACTTGTCTCCACTGATCAACCTCTCTCTCAACGGTGAACCGAACCCTCGTCTTTCTTTTTCTTGTATTGTCTTTGATCTTCAAGTAGCTTCCTAAGAAAGGGTGTGAAGGGGGTGCATTCTCTGAGTTCTTACATGTCTCAATATATCTTTATTCTGCTCCCACATGCGATTGGTACAGAGTTTGGCTGGGTACACAGTTTAGGTTAAACTTCAATTTACATCCAATTGTTGAAGGCCTTGCTGTGTTCTCCTCTCACATTCAGTGTCCTACAGGATGTTCTGGTGTCAGTCTGATTCTTGAGCTTTTGTAGGTGCCTGTTTATTCTCTTGCAAGCTTTTAGTCATTTCACTTTATACTTGATGATCTAAATTTTATAGCAAGGTGTAGAGATACTTTCCCCACTCATTCCATGGTCGCTTTCAATTGGTAAGATCCTGTCCTTCTGAATTTATTATTCAGTTGTTGAGCCTAAAGAAATAATTTTCTTATATTTTCTCTCCTATCTTCTAGTCTTCTTTGTTTTACTTTCTGGGATATTTACTCAACTTTATCTCCCAACCTTTTATATTGGATTACTCTTTTATACCTCTTTTCTTTTAGTCTATGTTTTTGAGATATTTTTTTTACTCATCTATTATGTTTTACGAACTCTGCTTTTACTACTAACATTCAATATTTTCTTTCCTAAGAGTTCTTTCTTTGCTTTCTGATTATTCTCTTTCATGGGGGATAGGGGGTGGTTGTCCTTAATATACTAGAAATATATTTAAAATATTTATGTTTTCTGAATTTTCTGTTTTCTCTTCAAATTTGGCTTCTCGGCTGCTTGGTTTTCTCCTATTCCCATAATCCATGGTTGACATTCTTATTTAAGAGAAGGCTTAGGGATCCTCACATGCCAAAATGAGATCAGGTATTTACTCTAGGCAGCCAAAACCCACACTAAAACTTTAAAACTCTCCAGAGAGAGTATTCATGTTTTTAGAAAATAATCCTCTGGATTTTTTTTTCCAGAGTTAAAAATGTTAGATTTCCTGAATACTTTGCGTGGTTAGGCAAGGTAGGGCACTGAAAGGGATACTTTATACCATTTGTGTGCCCAGACTTTGAATAAATTCTCTTTCTTAGCTACACTTCTTTTTCCTGCTCTCTGTCAGGTCTTCTGACTCTGAGTCCAGAGAATCATTCACGTTCTCAAAGGCAGATTCATCACTATCTCCCTTGCAGCAGCTGGGAGCATTGGTTGCTGCTCCCTCTTCTGTGCATCATCTGACAATACATTCCATCCATGTACGTGGTCCACCAATTTGTTGAAACTTCTCATATGCTGTTGAGCCTTCTCATGTTCATCGATAGTGTAGAATATTCTTTTTTTTTACATTTCTCTAATTTTATTCCATTGGATTCCAGGAGGAACAGAGGGTCATGTGCTCATTTTCTCTTCGTAAGTGCTCAAAGACAGTCAGTTTCATATTATGCTCAGTTGTGGTCTCAGTGGAGTTCCTCCCAAATTCATGTTGTGGAACACATAGGTTGAAACCTTAGTTCCGAATGTGAATATATTTGGAAATACAGCCTTTTAGGAAGTAATTAAGGTTAAATAAAGTCATAAGGGTGGAGCCCTAATCCAACAGGACCCGTGTTCTTATAAGAAGAGGAAGAGATACCAGAATGCACAGGCACAGAGAGAAGACCATATGAAGACACAATGAGATCCATTCTCTGCAAGCCAAGGACAGAGGCATCAAGGAAAAGCAAACCTGACAACACCTTGATCTTGGACTTCCTACCCCCAGAAATGAGTGATATATTTCTGTTTAAATACCAGTCTATGTTATTTTGTTATGGCAGCCTGAGCTGACTAAAACGCGTTCTGAGAAAAGCACCTATAATGTAGTCTATATGACAAGGTTAGCGCTGGGTTTCCCATGTCAGCTGACACATTCCCATGGAAGCGAGGAGTCTAAGAAAGATGGTAATGAAAGAGAAGGCCTTTGTATTTCTTGTGAAATAGTTTGGGTTGTAGGTGAATGTATATATTCATGTATATCATATATATGTGTGTGAGTGTGTGGGTGTGTATGCGTGCATGTAGGTATTAGTAATGGGAAGGCTTTTCTAAAGATTATTCTAAAGGCAAAATCCATAATGGAAAAAGTGATTGCATAATCACATAAAAAAGTAAGAGCTCTACACAGAAAAATATACTTCCTTAAGCAAGCTTAAGAGGTGAAAATCTGGGGAAGATATCTGGGCAATACATTTATGAGACATGGCCTCAATGTTTACTGGATAAAAAAATTTAATGAAAAAGGTAAACAGTATAATAGAAAACTAGCCAGAAAATAAGAAATGCAAAAGTCCAAAAACAGATTTTAAAATTATAGCTCATGTAGTATGCTTGTATCCCAAATAATACACCTGGAACAGAGGTGATTGTAATGTCACTTGTCTTGGAATTATTCCCCAGTAACTTTGTTATGTATAAAACAGCCATTGTTGGTGATATACTTCAGCTGATGAAAGCTAGAAGCAGATAAGGTAATGTACTCTGAGCAGATAAGGATAATGTACTCTGAGCTGTGAACTTTGGCATACTCTAAACTAGTGAGTGGTGACCTTACTACTCACCTTGTAGAAATAAAAAGAATTAAAAAGGAATACTTTGAGCATTTGTATACAACAAATGGGATAAGTTAGATAAAATTATCAAATTTCTAGAAAGACACAAACTACCAAAATGGAGTCAAGGAGAAATAATCTGAATACATCTATCACAGTGCAGAGATTAAATTAGTGTTAATTTAAAAACTACCCCCACAAAAAAACTAAAGGGCTTTAATGCTGAATTCTACCAAAAGTTTAAACAATTTTAATGCTAATTCTTTAAACTCATAAAAAATATAAAAGAAGATAAACACTCCCCAATTAATTTTATGAGGCCAGGCAAAGACATAAAAAGAAAACTACAGAGGAGTTCTGGCCAAGATGGAGGCATAGGTCTCCACTCCATGCTTCACTTCCTTGCACAACCAAAAGAAGGATAACAACCAATTAAAAAGAAAACATAACTGCCAGAAAATCAAATCAAACTTCATGGAACTGCAACAACAAGGAGTTAAAGAAACATTCGCCCAGACCAGTAGGAGGGGCAGCCAGGTGAATAGAATGTGAAGCAAGGCAGTGAACTGTGCCAGTAAGGTGGGGGGGTTGGGTGACTGGGAAACTAAAGACTCAAATCTCTGGGTGTAAAAATATTTGGGGGTTGCAAAAGTGGAAGAAACTCCCAGTATCATAAGAAAATCCATTGAAGAGGCCCATGGGGTCCTAGAATGTACACAAACCCACCCAACTGGGAATCAGCACCTGAAAGGGCACAATCCACTTGTGGGAGTGAGGGAAGTAATGAAAAGTGGGTCTAGAGAGGAGTGAGCCAGTGGCACTGTTCTCTCTCTCACCCCTCCCCCACAAACAGCACCACAAAGTGGCATTGTGGGTTGCCCCACCCTGGTGAATAACTAAGACTCCACCCCTTACAACATAACAGGTGCACTGAGACAAAGAAATATGGCCCAAATGAAAGAAAAACTCCAGAAAAAGAACTAAGCAATAAGAAGATAGACAACTTGTCAGATGCAGAATTCAAAACACTGGTAATCAGGATGCTCACAGAATTGATTGAGTATGGTTGCAAAATGAAGGGAGAGATGAAGGCTATGCAAAGTTAAATAAAGGAAAATATACAGGGAACCAACAGTGAAGGGAAGGAAACCAGGACTCAAATCAATGATTTGGAATAGAAGGATGAAATAAACATTCAACCAGGACAGAATGAAGAAACAAGAATTTAAAAAAAAAATGAGGAGAGGCTTAGGAACATCTGGAACAACTTTAAACATTACAAAATCCAAATCATAGGGGTGCCAAAAGGAGAAAAGGAAGAGCAAGATATTGAAAACTTATTTGAACAAATGATGATGGAAAATCTCCCCAATTTGGCAAAAGAAATAGACTTCCAGGAAGTCCAAGAAGCCCAGAGAATCCTAAAGAAATTGGACCCAAAGAGGAACACCAGGGCACAACATAACTAAGTTACCCAAAATTACAGATAAGGAGAGAATCCTTTTTCCCATAATCCAATCTTTTTTCTGTTTATTTAAAAAATATGTATTGTTGATCATGCTATTATAGTTGTCCCTTTTTTCTCCCTTTATTCCCTTTTGCCCTGCAACCCCCCACCAGCATTTGCCCCTCTTAGTTCATGTCCATAGGTCATACATATAAGTTCTTTGGCTTCTCCATTTCTTATACTATTCTTAACCTCTCCCTGTCTATTTCGTACATACCATTTATGTGTCTTATTCCCTGTACCTTTTCCCTCATTCTTTCCACTCCCCCTCCCTGCTGATAGCCTTTCATGTGATCTCCATTTCTGTGATTCTGTTTCTCTTCCAGTTGTTTGCTTAGTTTGTTTTTGTTTGCGTTTTGTTTTTTTAGGTTCAGTTGTTGATAATTGTGTTTATTGTCACTTTACTGTTCATAGTTTTCGATCTTCTTCTTTTTCTTAGATAAGTCCCTTTAATGTTTCATATAATGAAGTCTTGACGATGATGAACTCCTTTAACTTGAACTTATCTGGGAAGCACTTTATCTGCCCTTCCATTCTAAATGATACCTTTGCTGGAGAGTAATCTTGGATGTAGGTCCTTGCCTTTCATGACTTTGAATACTTCTTTCCAGCCCCTTCTTGCCTGCAAGGTTTCTTTTGAGAAATCAGCTGCTAGTCTTATGGGAACTCCTTTGTAGGTAACTGTCTCATTTTCTATAGCTGCTTTTAAGATTCTCTCTTTAAATAAGGAAGATCAAAAAGAAGGTCAAAAACTATAAACAGTAAAATGACAACCAACTCACAACTATCAACAACTGAACCAAAAAACAAAGCAAAAACTAAGCAAAGTAGAACAGGAACAGAATCACAGAAATGGAGATCACATGGAAGTGATCTCTCGTGAGTGGGGAGAGGGAGGTGGAGAATGGGGGAAAAAGTACAGGGGATAAGAAGCATAATTGGTAAGCATTAATGGACAGGGGAGGTTAATAATAGTATAGGAAATAAAGAAGCTAAAGACTGTATGTACAACCCATGGACATGAACTAAGGGGGAGGGGAATGCTGGATCATGGGAGGGTGCAGGGCAGAAGGAGGTAAAGGGGAGAAAAAATTGGGCAACTTTAATAGCATAATCAAGAAAATATAATTAAAGAAGAAAACTACAGACTACTATCTTGTATGAATATGGGTGCAAAAATCCTCAATAAAATACTAGCAAATCTAATCTAGCAATATATAAAATGAATTATACAGTATAAACAACTGAGATTTATCCAAGAAATGCAAGGTTGGATTAATACCTGATATCAATTAATATAATTCATCATATAAATACATTGGAAAACAAGATTTACATTATATCTCAATAGATGCAGGAATAGACAGAATAAAAGTTTAACAGAATTTAACACTTGAGTGTAATAACAAATTCAACGAACTAAAAATGGAAGGATTTTCACTTCCTTAACCTACCAAAGGACATCTAAAAATAATGCGTAGCTAACATAGTTAATGAATATTTTCCCTCTAAAATCCAGACTAAGGCAAGACTGTCTGCTCTCACCACTTCTATTCAACATTTTCTTGGCGATTCTAGATAGTGCAGTTACGTAAGTGAAAATGAAAAATATCCAAATTGGAAAGGAAGAAACAAAACTATCACTGTTCACAAATGACATAATCTTATATGTAGAAAATCTTAAGGACTTTTTATAGGTGAAGAACTATTTGAACTAATAAATTCAGCAAGGTTAAGGTTAGTAGGTAAACATGTGAAACTTAGTTATATTTCTATATACCTGCAATGGACAATAACATGAAGTTAAGAAAACAATTCCAATTAAAATATGATATGGAATTAATTCTACACAGCAGAAAGAAAGGAGCTCCTACCATTTGCACCAGCATGGATGGAACTGGAGAGCATTATGCTAAGTGAAATAAGCCAGGCAGTGAAAGACAAATACCATATGATCTCACCTTTAAGTGAAACCTAATCCAAAAAGAAAATATAACCAGAGACATCAAAATTGAACAAACTGACAGTAACCAGAGGGGTGGTGGGAAGCGGTAATGGGGGAAAAGTGGGGGAAGGGTTTTCAGGAACATGTATAAAGGACACATGGACAAAGCCAAAGGGGTTAGGATCAAGGGTGAGATGTGGGAATGGCTGGGGTCAGGGGAGTGGTAGAGGGAAAATGGAGACAATTTTACTTGAACAACAATAAAAAATTTTAATAAAATAGCATTAAAATTAACATGCTTAGGAATAAATTTAACAAAGAAGCATGAAACTTATACTATGAAAACACAAAACATTGCTGAAAGAAATTAAAGAGTATCTAAATAATTGGGAAAACATCCTATGTTCACAGGCTGAAAAACTGAATATTTTTAAGATGACAATACTCTTTAAACTGGTCTACAGATTCAATGCAGTCTCTATTAGAATCCCGGATGACATCTCTGTGGAAATTGACAAACTGATACTAAAATCAGGGCAGAAAAAATAATTCCAAAGAAGAATAAAGTGGGAAGACTCCCAATTTCAAAATTAACTACAAAGCAATGGTGTTCAAGATAGTGTGGTACTGAATAGAATAGAATAGAATAGAATAGAATAGAATAGAATAGAATAGAATAGAATAGAATAGAGGATTGAAAAAAGTCCATCTATGGCCAACTGACTTTTCTATACAGGTCCCTAGACCATTCAATGGGAAAAGAATAACCTTTTAAACAACAGGTTCTGGGGCAACACAACATGCAAAAGAATAAAATTAGTGACCACAGGGGAGGGGGAGGGGATACGGGAGGGAAGAAGGGGAAGGATCTAGTCAAGGAACTAACTATAAATGACCCATGGGCACGCACAACTGGGTGGGGATTGACTGTGGGAGCGGGGGTGTGGGCAGAGCAGGGGAGAGCAATGGGGGAAAATAGGAACAATAGTAATAGAACAACAATAAAAAAAGAATAAAATTAGATCCCTACTTTACATTATATACAAAATTAACTTAAAATGGATAAAACTTCCAAATGTAAGATTCAAAAATATAAAGCTCTTAGAAGAAAACATAGGGTAAGCTTGTAAGGTGTTGGATTTGGCTAAGATTCTTAGATGTGACACCAAAAGGACAAATGGGAAAAGAAAATCTAGATAAATTGGATTTCATCAAAATTGAAAACATTTGTGCTTCAAAGAACAGCATTAAGTAAATCAAAAAGCAACCCACAGGATGGAAGAACACATTTGTAAATTATATATCTAGTTAGGGTCTAGTACCCAGAATATATGAAGAACTCTTATAACTCAATAATAACTAGAAAAATAATCCAAATTTTAAGGAGGATATTAATAGATGTTTCTCTAAGGAATATATACAAATTGCCCATAAGTACATGACAAGGTGCTCGACATCATTAGTCGTCAGGCAATTGTAAATCAAACACACAGTGAGATAGCACTTTATACGCACTAGGATACACAGAATAGAAGGGTCAGCTGGTAGCAAGTGCTGGCAAGGATGTGGAAAAACCAGAACCCTCATACACTGCTGGTGGGAATGTAAAATGTTGCAACCACTTTGGAAAACTGTCTGACAGTTCCTTAAATGATTAAACAGTTACCACGTGACTCAGCAGAAATGACACGTCCACACTGAAACTTGTACATGAGTGTATACAGCACCATTATTTATAACAATCTAAAGAGGAAACAATTCATATGCCTATCAAATGATGAAGACATAAACAAAAGTAGTGTACCTCTTAAATGAAATATTATTAGGCCATACAGAGAAATGAAATACTGAGACATGCTACCACGTGAATAAATGTTGAAAACGCAAAGGAGTTTCTAACAAAAGATCACGTATTACATGATTCCATTTATGTGAAATGTCCAGAACAGGGAAATTTGTAGAGATAAAAAGTAGACTAATGGCTTCCCAGGGCTGCTGTAGTTTTGGGGGGGGGGGATAGGAGTAGGAGAGTCTAGGGAGCTGAGAGTATGATAACTAAAAATTACAGGGTTTCTTTTTTGAGTGATGAAAATAACTAAAATTGACTGTGGTGATGGTTTCATGTATCTGTGAATATATGAAAAATCATTGATTTGTACACTTCAAATAGATTTTGTGATATATGAGCTATTTATCTTTTTAAAATTATATTTTATTGATTGTGCTATTACAGTCATCCTGATTGCCTCCCCTCCTTTGCCTCCCCTCCACCCAGCATCCCCACTCCCTAAGGCAATCTCCCCACCATTGCTCATGTCCATGGATCATGCATATACATTCTTTGGCTACTCCATTTCCTATACTCTACTTACATCCCTATGGCTGTTCCATAGCTACCTATTTATACTTCTTAATCCCCTCACCTCTTCACACATTCCCCTACAACTCTTTCCCATCTGGCAATGATCAAAATGCTCTCCCTATCCATGATTCTGTCTCTGTTCTTTGTGTTTGCTTATTTTGTTTTTTAGATTCATTGTTGATAGACACATTGTTTTGCCATTTTATTGTTCATAGTTTTGATATTCTTAAATAAGTCCCTTTAACATTTCATATAATAATTGTTTGATGATGATGAACTCCTTTACTTTTTTCTTGTCTGGGAAGCTCTCTATCTGCCTTTCAATTCTAAATGTTAGCTTTGCTGGGTAGAGCAATCTCGGCTGCAGGTCCCTGCTTTTCATGAGTTGAATATTTCTTGCCAATCCCTTATAGTCTGCAAAGAGTTTCTTTTGAAAGATCAGTTGACAGTCTTATGGGAACTTCCATATAGGTAACTAACTTCTCTTCTCTTGCTGCTTTTAAGATTCTCTCTTTACTTTTGATTTTTGGCATTTTAATTATGATGTGTCTTGGAGGAGACATCTCCATATCCATCTAGTTTGGGGCTCTCTGTGCTTCCTGGACTTGTATGTCTGTTTCTTTCACCAAATTAGGAAAGGTGTTTTTTTTTTTTTATTTTTTCAAATAGATTTCCAATATCTTACTCTTTCTCTTCTCCTTTGGGCACCCCTATGATGTGAATGTTGGACCTCTTGAAGTTGTCCCAGAGTCTGCTTACACTGTCCTCATATTTTTGGATTCCTTTTTCTTCTTGTTCTGATTGGTTGTTTTTTTACTTCCTTAGGTTCCAAATAGTTGATTTGCTTCTCAGCTTCATCCGCTCTACTGTTTCCTTGTAAATTCCCTTTATTTCAGTTAGTGTATCCTTTGTTTTTGACTGGATCTTTTTTTATGCTGTTGAGGTCCTCACTAAGTTCTTTGAACATCCTTATAACCAGTATTTTGAACTCTGCATCTGATAGATTGCTTACCTCTACTTTGTTTAGTTCTTTTCCTGGAGTTTTGATCTGTTCTTTCATTTGGGCCATATTTCTTTGTCTCCTCATTTTGGCAGCCTCCCTGTGTTTGTTTCTATGTGTTAGATAGAGCTGTTTAACTCTGTGTCCTAATTAGTGTGGCCTAATGTAGTAGATGTTCTGTAGGGTACAGTGACACAGCCTCCCCTATCACCTATCCTGGGTACTTGAGGTGTACCCTTCATGTGGGCATAGTACACCCTCCTCTTATAGCTGAGGCTTGATTACAGATGGCAGGTCAATGAGAGGGATTTACCCAGGCCAGTCAGCTGCAAGAATTGGCTGTGACCACTGTCCACCCACCTCTGCTCCCCATGGAGGATCAGCTATATAGGGACAAGGTAGTGGTGCTCTGACATGGTCTGTAGCTGCCCACTGCATGTGCAGGCTCTGGGGTTTCCCAGGTGGTGTAGGCCAAGGTCATCCCCCACCTGCGTTTTGCCCAGGGCCACCTTGCCTGAGCTACATAGCAATCTGAGATGGCTGCTACTTCTGCAGGGCTTGGAGATTCCCAGGTGCAGCAAAGCTCTGAATCTACTTTGGCTGCTGATAATGCTGGGCCTGGGGCTTACTGAGGCCAGCTGTTGATTGTTTGAGAAGATGTAGGAATTGTGAAGTATAAGCCAAGACCAGCCATTCATATGGAAAAGCAGCTTGGGTGGGCCTATAAGTTGGGTGGGGTGGAGTCTCTGGGGATCTCTAAGGCGGGTCAAACCTTGTTAGCCAGGTTGATGGAGTCTCAGATAAGGCACCGGCTTTCCTGCTCAGTCTGGATGGATGTGGTTTCTTCAATTCCATAGTTGTAAGACTTCTATTCAACTCAATTTCTGACAGCTATGAGTGATGGTTTTTCAATATTTTAGTTGTAATTTTGATGTGCTTGTGCAAAGAGATGAGCCATGTCTGCCTATGATGCCATCTCGACTGGAAGGCAATGACCTGTACCACAGTAATGATGTTTTAAAAGAATGGGAATGATGACTTCCAAGCTGAAACCAAAAGTGATCCATCCTGACAAGAGTTTTTGTGGACAAATACTTGTTGACACTGGATGATGTTGTGATTTCTTACTGAGTGAGGAAGGCAGTCTACGAAACAATGTGTATGAACCTATTTAAAATTACTTTTATATACATAGAAAAATAAAAATAAGGATAAGTGTTTAAAGTGGTTATTCTTGTTGGTTGGTTATGGATATTTTAATTTTAATATTCTCTTTCTGTATAGCAGTACTGTTTACATAGAGAGAATATATTTTTATATGTCTTTCTATCTATATATCTATCTATTTATTATCAATTAACTTTGTATTCGGAAACATTTAAAATGATTTTAAAAATGATTGTGTCTGCTATAACACAATCAAAATCCCAGAGAATATGGTTGCTGTGTTTTATCTTGAACAATTCTCAAAGAAATTTTAAGGAAGAATCTACCCTTCCATAAAGAAAGGGTAGATTCTATTGGGACAGTAAGGCCTTATTATCAGTATTTGGGAACTTTTCTTTTCTTTTCTTTTTTTTTAAGTGAGAGTGTTAGGTGCAGGAGTGGAGGAGGAATGCATCTAGTTCATCCAAAAATGTCATTAAATCTTCAAAGGATATTCAAACAAGCAAAGGAAATATTGTCCATTTTTATACTATAAATATACATGTATCTGTGGAGAGAGAATATGTGGTGAAAATATAGATATTTATATAATAAACTTATTTACAAATCTTTCAAAGAAACATTATTTCATCCATACACAGGTATATTATCTTAGAGTAAAGGATATGGTTACCTAAAATTATCATCCATGTATCATTTTTTTTCTTTCTGTTGCCTATTCCAAGTGCAGGAAAATATTTAGAGTCTGTAATATTTATTATTTATTTTTTAAAAATCATATCAGAGTAATAGTGCTTCTTTTTATGCTCAGGTGCCTCAGTTCATACAATAATTTATATGATCACCTTACCTATAAGAATATTATTTAGTGCCACAGTTCCCCACATCTTTATGGATTCCAAGTTATTTTACAAATTTATCTATACGTGTATTAACTGTGAACTTTTCAAAAAGAAATACATGCTAATGGGCCTGGTGAAAACAAGAATTAATAAGTAATTCCGTTATAACATTATAGCTAGTGTTGATTTAACACTGACTGTGTGCCAGGCACTGCTAGGTACTTTGCAAGCACTAACTCCATCCACACAGTGAGTTAATAAAGTAGGAAACTGAGGCTCAGAGAGTTTACACATCTTGTTTAACATAGCCACACATTAAGAAAGTAACAGTTATGTTTGAACCAAGTGTCTGTCTCAAAGATCTAGTTTTTCTATGATATCCCAGGACAATGACATGATAGCTTTCTGATAACCTCATAGCCTTGGCTAGTTTGTGGGCATAGTCCTTGCACTAATGCTGGACATTTAGTTAAGAACTTGGGCTCTAGAGTCAGGTCTGGGTTTACGCTACTTACTCTGTATAATCTCAGGCAAGTAGACACTTGTCCGAGAGGGACAGAACACTATTGACCTCATAGGGTTGTTGTGAAGGGTAAACGTAATTACTACACATAAGGCCTTGGCACTGCTAGGTAATTATTAGCTCTCATTATGATGATGAGAAAATGGTCCTTTTGAATCCATAAAATAAGATCCTACCCCTGTGGTCACACTGTGGTGTCCCTGGAAGAGAAAAGAAATTCCGGTTATGAACCTTTTTAGGAATTTGAATATCTCGGCCAGGAAACAGGTTCTTGTAGGCTGACTCTAAACTGGGTTAAGTCACGTTTGCTTCTTTGTGAATCTCTTTCAGGCTTGAACTGTGTGGCATCCCTGTCACTGAAGACATTCTTGTACGGTATAGAAACAATGGCTTCTCCCTCACGGGGGCAAGCTGTGTTCTGAGCAAGGAGACACATCAGTGGCAACAAGAAGGCAGTCGTAGCGGGAGGCTCCAAGTACTCAAGGTCTTCTGTCTGCAGGTTCACATAGCAGCCACATCTAGTACATCAGCATCAGTTAGTTTGACTTGCAAGTTGCTCCTGTCATCCTCAGGACTTTAATAAAAACTCATCACGTGTCAGTCTGGTCTCTGCTCTGCTGTAGGAAATTAAGGGAAGCGTCTGTGTTCATGCTTTGGCTGGAGGGTGAAAAGGTGAGAACAAGTACTGTGGTTTAATAGCTTCAGTGATCATATGTACATATAAAATTTCTTCCTACAGGTATTTGTGCCTTATTAAAACTGGTAGTCAGTTGTTAGGTTGGTTTTCAACCCAAAATTTGCTCATGATACTGACACAAATAACACTGAAGTGACTCTATGAGCTCTGTTTCATTCTGTCTATTCATTCCTTCCCTTATTTAATAGATACAGAGAGACCTCCAATTATAAACCAGGGATTGTTCTAGGTGTTGGGGGCCCAAAGTGGGTCCCTGCTCCATGGAATCCAGAGATGTAATGAAGAAGACTGATATCTAAATAAATGATACTACAGTGTGTAAGTGTTAAAATGGGGCAAGAAAAAAATAGTCTTTGAGACTCTAGTAGTAATAATTTTCTAGGATAAATACAGGACTACAAACAATAGGATTGCCTCAAAAAGAAATGGATTAAATATTGATCCTACCCAAAAAGACAAGTGTTCTCTGTAACAACCCTTGAGGAAGAAACTAATATTATTCCCATTTAACTTAGTAAAAAACTGAGGTGTAGAAAATTACCCAATTTGTACTTGACCACAAAACTAGTGAGTGGCAGAACATGGATTTCAGTCCATTTATGTCTGACTTCAGAGCCCAGTCTTTCCTCCCAGGTTTAGTGAGAAATGATTTACACACATCACTGTGTAAGTTTAAGGCATATAGCATGTGGTTTGACTTGGATATATTGTGAAAAGCTCACAGTAGGTTCAGCTAGCACCCATCTTCTCATACAGACACAATAAAAAGAGCAGAAATTAAAAACAATTCTCTTTGTGATGACAATGCTTAGAGTTTATTCTCTTAACAATTTTCCCGTATATCATGCAGCAGTGTTAGCTGCAGTCATCATGTTGTACATTATATCTTATACTTAAATATCTTACAACTGAAAGTTTGTACTTTTGGAAAACCTGCCTCCAATTTCCCCTCCCTCCACCCTCCCTCCACCTCTGGGAAACACAAGTCTCATATCTTTTTCTGTGAGTTCTGCTTTGCTTTGTTTTTAGATTGCACATATAAGCGAGATAATACAATATTTGCCTTTCTCTGTATGACTTATTCCACTTAGCATAATGCCGTCAAAGTCCATCTGTGTCATCACAAATGGTAGAATTTCCTCATTTTTATGGCTGAATAATATTCCATTATATTTACAGGGGTAGGCAAAAATAGGTCTATAGTTGTGAGTACAAAAAAAGAGTTTATTCTTGTATTGTAATTTATTTGTTCATTAATATATTATTTGTTTGTTTTGCCCACCCCTGTATCCCTCACAATTTCTTTATCCATGCATCCCTTGATGGACACTTAGGTTATTTTATATCCATGTCGTGGCTCTTGTAAATGATGCTACTATAAAAAATAGAGGGGAAGATATCTTCTGTTTAGATACATTCCCAGAAGTGGCATTGCTGAGTTGTATGGCGGTTTCATTTTTATGTATTTATTTATTTATTTAGTTAGTTAGTTTTTCTTTTCTTAATTCTTACCTGAGGACATACTTATTGATTTTAGAGAGAGTGAGCGAGAGAGAGAGAGAGAGAGAGAGAGAGAGATTGATTAGTTGCCTCCCATATGTGGCCTGACTGGGGATCAAACCCACAACCTAGGTATGTGCCCTGACCAGGAATTGAACCTACAACCTTTTGGTGCATGGGATAATGCTCCAACCAGCTGACCCATGTGACCAGGGCTGGTTGCTCCATTTTTAATTTTTTGAGGATCCTTCATATCATTTTCCATAGTGGCAGAACCAATTTACAATCCCAACAGTGCACAATGGTTCCTTTTTCTTCACACCCATGCCAGCATTTGCTATCTCTTGTCTTTTCGGGCTTTAAAAAACTTTAACAATTTTTTAATTATAGTTGATGTACAATATTATATTAGCTTCAGGCATACAAAAGAGTGATTAGACATTTATATTACTTAAGAAGTGATCACATCAACAAATCTAGTACCCATCTGACGCCATGCATAGTTTTTATATTATTGACTGTATTTCCTATGCTGTACTTTACTTTCCCATCACTATTCTGTAACTACCAATCTGTACTTAATCCCTTCACCTTTTACACCCGTTCCCCCAGCTCCCCTTTTATTTAGCAACAGTCAGATGTCAAAATGTTCTTCGTATCTATGAGTCTGTTTCTCTTCTGCATGTTCATTTATTTTGTTTTTTAGATCCCACATATAAGTGAAATCATATGGCATTTGTCTTGCTCTGACTGACTTATTTTGCTCAACACAGCACCCTCTAGGTCCATCCATGTTGTTGCAGATGGCAACATTTTATTCTTTTTTATAGCTGTCATAGTCCATTATATATATGTACCACTTCATCCATTCATTACTTGATGGACGCTTAGGTTGCTTCTGTATCTTGAATATTGTACAGAACGCTGCAATGAATATATGGGGCATATGTCTTTTCAATTTAGTGTTCTGCATTTCTTCAGATAAATACCCAGAAGTGAAATTGCGGGATCCTTCTTTGTCTCTTGGTATAGTCTTTGTTTTAAAATCTCTTTTGTCTAGTTGTAAGTATTGCTACCAACACTTTTTGTTTGTTTCCATTTTCATGAAATAATCTTTTTCCATCCCTTTACTTACAGTCTGTGTGTCTTTTGACCTGAAGTGAGTTTCTTGTAGACAATGAATATAAGGCTCTTATTTTGTTATTCATTTTGTCACCATGTTTTTTGATTGGAGCATTTAATGCATTTGCATTTAAGGTAATTGTTGATAGATATGTATTTGTTGCCATTTTATTATTCCTATTTTTAATCTTTTTCTTCTCCTTCCCCTCCTCCTCCTTAAAGAAGACCCTTTAACATTTCTTGTAGCACTGGTTTGTTGGCGATGAACTCTTCAGCTTTTTCCTGTTTGGGAAGCTCTTTATCTGACCTTCACTCCTAAATGATAGCTTTGCTGGGTAGAATAATCTTGGTTGTAGGTCTTTGTGTTTCATCACTTTGAATATTTCTTGCCTGTCTCTTATGGCCTGCAAAGTTTCTGTTGAGAAATTAGCTGATAGCCTACGGGAGCTCCTTTTCAGGTAACTGCTTTTCTCTTGCTTGCTTTAAGGCTGTCTCTTTGTCTTTAACCTTTGGCATTTTAATTATGATGTGTTTTTGGTTTGGGACTCCTTGGGTTTATCTTGTTTGGGATTCTTTGCACTTCCTAGACTTGTATGTCTATTTCCTTCACCAGGTTAGGGAAGTTTTTTGTCATTATTTTTAAAAATAGGCTTTCAACTCCTTGCTCTCTCTCTTCTTTTTCTGGCACCACATTATTTGAGTGTTGGTATGCTTGAAGTTGTCCCAGAGGCTTATACTATCATCATTTTTTTTGGATTCTTTTTTCTTTGTGTGGTTTAGATTTTTTTTTTCTGCTTCTTTCTCTTCCAGTTCACTACTTCATTCACTTTACTGTTGATTCCTTATAATGTATTCTTCATTTCAGTTCATGTATTCTTCATTTCTGACTGTTTCTTTTTCATTTTTTCAATCTCTATTTTTATATTTCCTATTTCTTTGTTAAAGTTCTCACTGGGATCATTGAGCATCTTTATAACCAGGATTATGAAATCTGGTAGATTGCATGTCTACATTTTGTTGAGTTCTTTTTCTGGAGTTGTGTTTTTTATTTCATTCGGGACATATTTTTTGTGTACTCATTTTGGCTGCCTCCCTGTGTTTGTTTCTATGAATTAGGTAGAACTCCTATGTTTCCTGGTCTTGGTAGAGTGGCCATATGTAGTAGGTGTCCCATACGTCCCAGTGGCACAACCACCCCAGTTATCTGATCTGGGCAACTCCTCCTGTTGTAGTTGAGCCTTAATTGTTGTTGGCACATCACTGGGAAGGAGTCATCCCCAGACCCATTGACTTTCAGGGGTGGCTGGGACCACAGCAGACAAGTTGTTATGCAGGGGTCCACCCCACAGAGCACTTTAGCAGGGCTCTGGTGCCTGATTAGTCCACGTGAGTGTGTTGTTGGTAAACATTGTTGGGTGGTTTGTTCTGAAGCTGGGGGCCCTGGTGTGGGGCTGGGACTCCTTGCACCTCAGGGGGAACCTCTACAACTGAGATATCCCTCCTGATTTTTAACTGCCACAAGTGGGCATGGGACCATCCCATTTCACATCTGTTCCCTGCCTACCAATCGTGACATGGCTTCTTTTTTATATCCTTAGTTATAGGTTTGTGTTTACCTAGATTTCAGGTGGTTCTCAATGATGGATGTTCTGAAGTTTAGTTGTTATTTTGATGTGGTTGTTGCAGGATGAAAGTATCGTGTTTGCTTATCTACCATCTTGACCAAAGCTTCTCTTATCTTTTGGATGATGGCCATTTGAACAGGTGTGAGGTGACATCTCATTGTGGTTTTAATTTGCATTTCCCTGATGACTAGTGATGTTGAGTATCTTTTCATGTATCAGTTGGATTTTAATATATCTTCTTTGGAGAAATGATTATTAATGACCTTTGCCCATTTTTTCATTGGGTTATTTGTTTTTGGCTATTGAATTGTATGAGTTCTTTATATATTTTAGATATCAACCCCTTATCAGATGTATGGTTTGCAAATACTTTTTCCCATTCTGTGCGTTGTCTTTTCAGAGTACACACTCTTAATCCATTTGCTAGACTAAAAGTGGCTATTATAAACTTACTTGGGTATAGTTTAGTTGTGTTATTTAGAAAAAAAATATTTATTTGGTGCCTTATTTATGAGAGATCCATTATTTCAGGACTGTCCTGAGAATTAACTACTGTAAATACTTAAAAATTATTATTTCATATGGTGTTAAATATAACATTAAATATAAAATAGGGTGGTTACTTAATTTATTAATATCAGAGAGGGTAAGCAGCTTTAACATGGTCCCATGGCCCTATCTTCTGGTTTTCATGACATTGTATAATCTCTTTTTGAGGGCTGCTTCTAGTAACTCACTTCTAACACATGGGATATAGCAAAATTGATTTTTGATATAAATAAATACCACATATTGCTGTGTATAATGTGCACTTTCTTGCCCAAATTTTTGAAGGAAAAATAAGGATGTGCATTATACCTGAGTATAATGATTGTATACCATGGGTATAATAATGGGCATAATAATCCCACATATAACGTGTGCAGAAAACACAGGCATGCATTATATACAGCAAAATGTGGTAATTGAATAAATTAATTAGGGAGAAGAGACAGCTCTTTCTCACAATATAATTTCAACTGATAAATTTAAAAGTAGGAAACAGAAAATCACATTAGGCAATTACTACAGTAATTAATAAATGGTATAAGTAAGATCCACTCCTGGGTGCTAACTTAGGTGGGCAAAAGTTTGAAGGGAAGCAGAATTCACCACATCTCAAGTTATCCCCCCAAAGACATTTATCCATTTCAGCAAGAAAGACAGCAACTCCAGTGGAAAAACACAGCAAGCACCAACCTAACTGAATGTCAAGGTAACATAACCAGTAATAAGATATTTCTTTGGAGTTTAAAAACCAAGTATGAAACTGAAATAATTTAAAAAGCCTACATTAATACTAAGAATGTTTATTCATTAAGACACTTTAAAAGAGAGTGAAGAGCAAGACACAAAGTAGGAGAAAATATTTGCTCCATATATAAAGGACAAAAGTCAAATTCAGACTATTTAAAGCATTCCAAAAGCCAATATGAAAAAGACAACCCATTAATAAACAAGTGAAAGACTTGAACGGGCTCCCCCCAGAAGATGAATTCCAATATCCTTGAAGTGTATGAAATTATTCTTAGCCACATTGATAATCAGGGAAATGCCATCTAAAACCAAAATAAAATACCACTATTACACAGCAGGTTCTTTAAAATAAATGAAAAAAAATCTAATAATAACAACTTTGGTCACAATATGCACCACCAGAAGTTCTCATGTTGCTGCTGGAAATGTAAATTTATACACCTGCTTTAGTAAACCTGTTGGCATTAGCTGGTAAAGTTGAAGATATAAATCCCCCAAGACAGGAACTCTACTCTTATGCTTATAGCCTTCAGCTACACCCTCAGAACTGTATGATTAGAGGCACCAAAACACGTGTGTGCACATCCATAGCAGCATTATTGATAATATTATCAAATTGGAGGCACTGGATGTCCACTTGTCGCAGAATGGACAGATAATCTTTCAAAGGAATATTATATAGCAACAAAAATAAGTTCATTACATACCCTTCGATGAGCTAAGTTTACAACCTTCAATGTACTTGTAAATGAATCTTAAAAATCTATAGTCAATAAGAAAAACACCTATAGTTAGGTAAAAAAGCATCCCACACACACACAGAGGCATACACACACATATTCTGTGATTCTATTTAGACAAAATTAAAAAAAAATAGGGTTACTTAGTTTGAAGCTAAATTATAAACAAAAGAGAAGAGGTAACCAAGGGCCTTTCTGGAGCCCTAACAATGTTCTATTTCATAATTTAGCCTGTGGCTACATAACTATATCATAATACTTTTTTATACTATACATTTATTTCTGTGAAAAAAGAACATAATATCTATTTAGCCTTTTGGGGGCAAATTAAACAATTTCTAGTGCCACAAAAATATTCAATACATGATGTAGTGGGCTTAAGTACTTAATTTTTACAACCGTGAATACTTAGATTTTTCTGAACTTTGATAGAGTCGTATCTTTTTTATCATAAGTATTGTAGATGGAAAGATTCTTAACAAAATTTGTTGACAATGACAATCTGTTTTATCAAATTTTGCAGAAAACGTGGGCCAATTTCATTCATTATCACCATATGTAATACGAAACTAAAAGTCAAGATTTTCCTTAATTTACTCCCCGTTTGGTAAGTGCCTCCAGGCATGAGAGGGGGCTGAAAGAAATGTCTACAAGTCAGATTGCAAGAAAGACACTGAGGACTTACTTCTTCTTCTAGTCCACTTGATGGCACTAAACTAACATAGAATGCGGGCCAATCCTTTATGGACGTTTGATGCATTAATGTGTTTTTATAATCGTAGACCTTGTAAATTCGAAAGGTCTTTTTTGGCTTAGAGCTTTGGATATATTCAGTAGGAAAAAAGGATTAAAAATTCTTAAAGAATTAAAGCTGGTTTTGGGAATTAAAGAAAGGTATGGTATATTTAAACTGTCTTGGACAAGCAGAGCTTTTTATGTCTTCTTGCCCCTAGCTTCTTCCACATTTCCAAATTATAAACCCTAGAAAAATAAATAATTTTGGCACTAGGATTTTAGGTGATCCGGCTTGATAAATATATATGCACCGCAAAATTTTAAACTGAATTCTTTTGTGGGAGAATGAAATGGAGAAGATTTTTTCCATGTATCTTAGTCGGCTTGGGCTAATTATCATAAACTGGGCACCTTAAAAAATAAACATTTATTTCTCACAGTTCTGTTATCTGAGAAGTTCGACATCAGTATGATGGCAGATCTAGTGTCTGATGAGAGCCTGCTGTTTGGTTTGCAAATGATTGTCGGATTCTTGTATCCTCACATGGAAGAGAGCAGAGATAGAAAGCAAGCTCTCTTGTCTGTCCTTATGAGGGCACTAATCCCATTCTTGAGGGCTCCATCCTTATTACCTAATTACTTCCTGAAGGTCTTACCTCCTGCTCTCATCACATGGAAGATTAGGATTTCAACACAGGAATTTTGGGAGGACACAGACATTCCCTCCATAACACCATGGTCCATGCATTGCATACAGTGCAGAGCCAGGAAGGGGCAGAGTTGTGCACTGGCGGCCAGGATGCAGTGAACCAGGTCTGGGTTCTGCAGTTTAAGGAGGATGCTGCTTTCCTTCTTGGAAGAAGATCTTTTCTTGGATCTTAAAGCAGACTCAGCTTCTTTGTTACAATTCCTCATCTGTAAGCACTGGGAATGGATTCTTGGCTGGTGAAGGGAATTAACTGGTAGAAGAAATGAGAGAAGCTATTGTTCCTTTTGGAACAATACTGAGAACTGGTAAATTAAAGTCTCGACTTTTAGTTTCATATTGCATATGGCTATAAAAATGTCTTACATGTGTCCAGAGTGGAAAAATATTTATGTGTATCAAAAAAATTGGTACTGCGAAACCATAGACAAATCCTTTAGCACTATGTGGAGCACCAATAATGATTATAAAGAAAGCTATAAGGCTCTCTCTTCTTGGAGTGACCTTAACAGGCCCCTTTCCTGATTTGTAATAAAGTAAGGCATTTCATCTAAATTCGTTAAAAGAATCCTGTAAGGACTTCAAAGTTCATGCAACTTCTGTCAATAGCCACCGCCAGCGATAGGCTGTTTCCCTGGGGAGACAGGAAGCTTCTTGAGAGTAGGCGCTGCTTGTGTGTGTCTTTTTTTTTCCACCTCTATTCCTTAAAGTAGAGAACCCAATGACGCAGAGTACTCAGAGTATGATGACTGAATTGTCATTCCGTTCAATTTAAGACCTGATCTGGCATTTCCTTCCTTTCTGTGAAGATTTGGTTGTCTAATTTTTCCCTGTATGAATTAAGGTCATCACGTCTCAAAGGTAGAAAACTTGATAGAAAATGAAATACGTTGTGTACATGGTATTAAATCTGAATGTTGTACTTTTTGAAATAAAGCACCACTCTGTGCTTTCCTTACCACTTCCTTCCTCTTTGGCTGCAAAGGACCAGTCGTTTTGTCCATAATACTTCAGATAATGTTTATTTCCCTCAAGAATCTAAAACATTTGTCATCTCTCCTTCAGCATTATTGACAATATTAACCAATTTTAGTTGTCTATTAAGTTTTAAATATTACCCATCAGAAACAAAAAATAAATGTATTACAATAAGAAGAAATAAATAAACAAGTAAACAAGTCTTCTGGACTTTAAAGCAAAACAAAACAAAAACCTGTGCTAAACTCACCCAAAATCTGATCCTTCTTTTTAAATGTAGGAATCATCTCATCTTTATGTTTCTTGAATCATCAGCCATTTGTCAAAATGCCAAAAGTAATATTATACATAAGTTATATTAATTTTAACCTTAATTCAGCCAGGAACAGCTTTGTGAGCCAAATTTGGCTTTCATGAAGCTCATACATATTTTCTGAAATACTTGAATGATAAGAAAACATCAAAGTATGTATTTTCTAAAATTTAGCAAAATATAGTTTAAAAGTTATGAATCAAAAATCTTTCATCTTTAATGATAATCTTTCCTAATATAGAAAAAAGTCTTCACAGACAATATTCAATTGCCATCATATGCTTTGATGGATATCTAGAACCTAAAATAACTTTATTATGTAAAAAATAAATTGCTAAGACATGGTTTTTATGGGTCATTCTGTCTGGGTCTAAAAATGTTTTCATATTTGACTCTAAAGGTTGCTTCCCTCTCTCTTTCTCTCTGCCTCTCTTTTATGTTTTTATACATAGAGGAGACATTTTACTGATTAGATGACTCTATAAACTAACAAATATTTGAATTTGTGGGTGGAAATTGAACCATAAAATAACTCCTAAGTGCTGGATCTAGTGCAGACAAATGTGTCCGGACTTGGATGCTTCCTCCATGCCCTAGCGTGGTGCCTGGAACATAGTAGGTGCTCAGTGAGCATCTTGAAAGACAGGGCCACTGAACCCTGGGGGTTCTTCTTTCCTTTGAGTTTTTAAATTTATTTTCATATGGATGTCATATTCTTAGTTCTGGCCTCATCACCTCTGGTGTGTCTACTGCACTGGCCTATTAATTGTGTCTCTGGTTACCGTCCTGTTTTCTCTTATTTGTTCTCTAATGTAACTGATTTTTTTCCAAAGTGAAATTAGACCATAATAACAGCTAACATTTATTTATTAATCCCTAGTATGTGCCAAACACTTTACACACATCATATAATTACATTCTTGCTGTGACAGTAGTAAGAGGGCATTATTGTTCCCGATTTTAGACATGAGTGAACAGAGGCACAGAGAGGTTAAGGGGATAGGCCAAAGTCAGTTTGGCGACTGCGATCTACATTTAAGTGATATTATTCCACCTGATGTATCAATGTGACGAATGAGCTCAGCTTTCCTGGAACTGTCTCAGTTCAACACTGAAAGTCAGGTGTCATGGGAAACTTCTCTGTTCCAGATAAACTGAGATAGTCGGTCACCTTACATATAGTACAAGAACTTTATAATAGTATATTTTTGTTTCTCTCCTCCCAACTGTTGTGCTGTTTTATCAAGCATTTTACTTTTCCATCTGTGAGAAACCCCATGCTACATTGCTAATATTTTTGTTTAAACAGTCAATTATTAAAACAGATTCATCTGTCAACAGGCACTCGGGTTGCTTTCATATCTTGGCTATTGTCAACAACGCTGCAACGAACATGGGGGTGCAGATGTCTTTTCAGATAGTGTTTTTGTTTTCTCCAGACAAATAGTCTGAAGTGGAATTACCAGATCATTTTGAATTTTTGGAGAAACCTCTGTACTGTTTGCATACTTGTACCATTTTATATTCCCACCAAGAGTGCACAAGAGTTGTCTTTTCTTCACATCCTCACCAATACACATTGTTTCTTGTCTTTCTGATAATAGCCATCCTAACAAGTATAACAGCTGCGAGGTGATGTATCATTGTGGTTTGGATTTGCATTTCTCTGATGATTAGTGCTATTGAGCACATTTTCGAAACTTGTAGGCATTCGTATGTCTTGTTTGGAAAAGTGTCTACTCAGCTTCTTTGCTCATTTTTTAATTGGGCTGTCCCTTGTTTTTCTATTGAGTTGTATGAGTTCTTTATACATTTTGGATATTAACCCCTTATTAGATATGTGATTTGTAAATATTTTCTCTCATTTCATAGATTTTTTTTTTCATTTTGTTGACGGTTTCCTTTTCTGTTCACAAACTTTTTAGTGTGATGTAGTCCCACTTGTTTATTCTTACTTTTGTTGCCTTTGATTTTGATGTTACATAAAAAAAATTAATGCCCTACCAATGTCTAGGAGCTTACCTCTGTTTTCTTGTAGGAGTTTTATGGTTTTAGGTATGAAGTTCAAATTTTTAATCAATTTTGAGTTAATTTTTGTGTGTGGTGAAAGATGGGGATGCAATGTTATTCTCTTGCATGTGACTGTCCAGTTTTCCCAACTCCTTTATAAAAAATGCTATCTTTTCCCCACGTATAGTCTTGGCTCTTTTGTTGTAAATTAATTGACTAGATATGCTGGGTGTATTTCTGTGCTTACTATTCTGTTTCATTGATCTATGTGTCTGTTTTCATGCAAATACCATATTGCTTTGATTATTATAGCTTTGTAATATAATTTGAAATCAAAGAGAGTGATGGCTCCAGCTTTTTTTTTGTTCTTAAGATTGCTTTGTTTACTTAGGGTCTTTTGTGGTTCCATACAAATTTTAGGATTGTTGTTATATTTTGTGAACAAAATGACATTTAAATTTTGATAGTGATTGTACTTCTACCTCAAAAGGCAAGGAGACAAGGAGAATGCGAGGTGTCCATATTGTGTGTAAATGTGGCAGAGGTGATGTATGCACAGATCTTGCTTCTCTGGCGTCTCCTCCCATATTTTGGACAGGCATCACTCACCTTGGTGGTGATGTCAGCAGTTATTCCCAGAAGCTATGCCTGGAGTCTGCTTCTTCACTTTCCCAACGATTTTGTGGGTTATGCATACTCCTTATTCAGTTCTCTTTGTATAAGTGTAGGCAGACATGGCTCACCTCCTCGTAAAACCACATAAAAATTACAACTAAAATATAGAACAACCACCACTCAAAACCAACAGACTTGTCCGACATCCCTGTATGGTGAATAAAAATTTGGGAGGGATATATCAGGAGTGAGGAATCCCAGGCCCACACCAGGCACCCCAGCCCAGGGTTCCAGTTCCAGGGAGATAAATCCCCACAAGTTCTGGCTGCAAAAACAGCTGGGATTGAGTCTGTGGAAGAAACTTCTGGAATCCCAAGCAGTTCCTCTTAAAGAACCCACACATGGACTTACTCAGACTCACTCCGAATGAGCTCCAGCACCATGGTAGCAGCTTCAAAGGTACCAGTGGCATAAAGGGAGGAACTCATGTGTCTGGCATCAAGGTGAGCAGAGACAGTTGTCCCTTTTCTGAACCCTCCCCAACAAAGCCAGAGAACAGGCAGGATGGTGCCATATCTGAGACTCCATAAACCTGGCTAACACTGTTTGCCACCCCCTGCCCCCACCTGGAGTCCCTAGAAACCCCTCCCAAATATGGGCCCGCCCAAGCTGCTTTTCCATATAAATGTCTGGTCTTGGATTATACTTCACAATTTCCTATATCCTCTCAAACAAGCAACAGCTGGCCTCAGTGAGCACCAGGCCAGGCACAAGCAGCAGCCACACTAGATTCACAGTTTGGCTTCACCTGGGCATCTCCAAGCCCAGCACAAGTAGCAACCATCTCAGATTTTTTATAGCTTAGGCAGGGTGGCACCAGGCAAAACACAGGTGAAGGCTTACCTTGACCTGCACTACCCTGGAAACCCCAGAGCCTGCACATTCAGTGGACAGCTACAGACCACGTCCCAGTACCACCACCCTGCCCCTGCACAGATGATCCTCCATGGTGGGCAGAAGTTGGCGGTCAGTGGTCACAGCCAATCCTTGTAGCTGATTGGCTTAGGTAAGTGCCTCCCATTGACCTGCCATCTGCAATCAAGCCTCAACTATAAGAGGAGGGTGTACTTAGCCCACATGAAGGGTACACCTCAAGTACCCAGGATAGGTGATAGGGGGGCTGTGTCACTGTATCCTACAGGACTCCTACTACATTAGGCCACACTACTAAGACATAGAGTTATAGCAGCTCTATCTCACACATAGAATCAAACACAGGGAGGCTGCCAAAATGAGGAGACAAAGAAATATGGCCCAAATGAAAGAACAGATCAAAATTGCAGGAAAAGAACTAAACAAAATGGAGGTAAGCAATATATCAGATACAGAGTTCAAAATACTGGTTGTAAGGATCTTGAGGAACTTAGTGAGGACCTCAACAGTATAAAAAAAGATCCAGTCCGAAATGAAGAATATACTAAATAAAGTACAATTTTTAAGGAAACAGCATTAGAGTGGGTGAAGCTGAGAATCAAGTCAATGATTTGGAACATGAGGAAGCAAAAAACAACCAATCAGAACAACAAGAAAAAAAAAGAATCCAAAAATATGAGGACAGTGTAAGCAGCCTCTGGGACAACTTCAAGAGGTCCAACATTTGCATCATAGGGGTGCCTGAAGGAGAAGAGAAGGAGTAAGATATTGGAAATCTATTTGAAAAAATAATGAAAGAACACTTTCCCTAATTTGGTGAAGGAAATAGACATGCAAATCCAGGAAGCACAGAGAGTCCCAAACAAGATGGATGCAGAGGCCCACTACAAGACACATCATAATTAAAATGCCAAAAATCAAAAGTAAAGAGAGAATCTTAAAAGCAGCAAGAGAAAAGAAGTTAGTTACCTATAGGGAAGTGCCCATAAGACTATCAGCTGATCTTTCAAATGAAATTCTTTGCAGGCTATAAGGGATTGGCAAGAAATACTCAAGTCATGAAAACAGGGGCCTACAGCCAAGATTGCTCTACCCAGCAAAGCTATCATTTAGAATTGAAAGGCAGATAAAGAGCTTCCCGGACAGGAAAAAACTAAAGGAGTTCATCATCACCAAACCATTATTATATGAAATGTTAAGGGACTTACTCAAGAATAATATCAAAACTATGAACAATAAAATGGCAGAAAATATGTGTCTATCAACAATTGAATCTAAAAAACAAACTAAGCAAACACGAAGAACAGGGACAGAATTACGGATAGGGAGAGGACTTTGGTGGTTGCCAGATGGGGACAGGTATAAGGGAAATGAGTGAAGAGGTGAGGGGATTAAGATGTACAGAGAGGTAGTTACAGAATAGCCATGGGGATGTAAAGTACAGTATAGGAAATGGAGTAGCCAAAGAAGTTGTACGCATGACATGTGGACATGAACAATAGTGTGGGATTGCCTGAGGGAGTGGGTGGTGCTGGGTGGAGGAGAGCAAAGGGGAAAAATTGGGACAGATGTGATAGCATAAACAATAAAATATAATTTAAAGAAAGACAGAAATAAAGTAATGATCATTGAGATTAGAATTCAGGTTTTATAACTCCTAATCTTGTGCTCCTTTCTCTAAGTGGTCATATGGAGAATGGGCTATTCTACAGGGAACCCTACTGGAATTACGCCTTTGCATTACTGAAAAATTGTCCTACGGTCGGAACTTCCTAACAAAATGCTGGACCACTGACACATAGGTGAAAAGCATGTGGCCCATTACTCATGCTTTGAGCCATCCTGTCTCACTTTAATAGCATGCTTAATGGAAACCCATCGGCTAAATGAGAAATATATCAAGCGTTACTATCACTTTCTTCACTACTTCTTAGAGATCATTTTGTGGCTCCATAAGTGTAATGGAAACATTTATATTGACAAAGAAAAATGAAAAGTTGCTCTAAAAGTTCAAACAAATTCTTAATGTATGTTAAATGAGGATATACAAAAACTGTGGTAATAAGTTTTCTAAGTGGACACTATCCTAATGCAAATTTTGAAGGAAAAAAATGGCTCAATTTTTCATACTGTGTTTTGCTTCTTCAACAAAGAAATATTAAATGCTTTTCCTGCAATTGCCAGAAGCACTAGAAATAGTTATAATAAATGTTGACAATAAGCAAAAGATGTGAGCAACATAAAAAGAGAATATTCAGGCCTACACAATCCAAATTTAGCGGGCCAATCTGGTGCTCTGCCAACTAACCACATTTACCAATTCTGACAATAGGAGTTGTCAGGAACTGGCAACTGGCTTTCCCCTTTCCCTCTATGCTATCTGCTTTTCCATTTTCTGCCACTTCCTACCACATCTTCCCTCCTCCTCCCTCCTGTATGAGGTTCACACACAACAAATAAAGTAAGACTCTTGCTCAGGACATGTAAGGTTGCCAACACTCTAATAGTCACACACACGCACATATACACACACACATATATATGTATGTATATATATGAAAATATGAGAAGACAAGTATATCTTTAGGGGTGCATAAATTACATACACATGTCTGTGTCTTCTGATCTTTGCTACAGGAAACACCTTGAGTGGTGGTGGGGTTGTGAAGGAAACATATAGGTAACATATATGGAGACTTACCGCTTGTTCAGGCACTGTGCTAAGTATGCATTTTCTCACTAAAATTTTACAATAGTTTCTGAGATCGTTACTCTTATCATCACTGTTATTTTACAAATAAAGAATCTACAGATTCAAAGATTTAGTAACTTGACTGAGATAATAAAATTAGAGTTGTGGAGTCTCTGCATCTCTGCTCTTTGCCACAAAACTATACTTGCTCTACTGAGTCTTACTAACAAATTGGCTCCAAACGAATTCAGTAAAGTTGCAGGATACAAAATCGACATCCTTAAATCAGTTGCATTTATATACCCTAATAAGAAACTGTCTGAGAGAGCCATACAGAAAGCAATCCCACTTAAAATAGCATCAGAATCAATAAAATACTTAGGAAAAAATTTAACCAAGGAGGTAAAGACATATATACTGAAAACTGTAAGACATTGATGAAAGAATTGAAGAAGACACAAATAATTGAAAAGATTTCCTATGATCTTGGATTGGAAGCATTAATATTGAGAAAATATTCATACTACCTAAAGAAATCTACAGATTTAATGCAATTCCTATCAAAATTCCAATGGCATTTTCCACAGAAATAGAAAATAATTATCCTGACATTTGTGTGGAACCACGGACGATCCCAAATAGCCTAAGCAGTCTTCAGAAGAACAAAGCTTGAGGCACCACATTTTCTGATGTCAAACCATATTACAAAGCTACAGTAATCACAGCAGTATGGCACTGGTATAAAACCAGGCACATAGAGCAGAGGAACAGAATAGAGAGCCCAGAGACAAACCCACGCATACGTGGTCAGCTAATATTTGAGAAGGTCACAAGGAACACACAATGAGGAAAGAATATTATCCTCAATGAGTGGTGCTGGGAAAACTGGTTAGCCACATGCAAAAGAATAAAACTGGACCTCCATCTTACACGGTTCTTAAAAATTGACCTGCGTACCCACTTCCATTTTGGAGCTTTCTCCTCTGATCCCTGGAAACACTTCTCACTGGAGCACAGCTGTAGAGTTGCCTCTTTCTCATCCTCACATCTTTGACCACATCAGATGTGAGCCAAGAAAAGGACGTCCCCTTAGATGTTTGACCACCTGGAGATAAGTGTCACCTTCCTCCTTCCAGATGATTTTTTTTTTTTGTAGAACCAACCCTCCCTCCTAGAGGTAAATTCTGATTTTAAATACTCTTTTTGTCCCTGCTAAATATATATCTTGGGCCGAACAGTCAGAACTTACCCTAGCACATGGCTAGACCAAGTTCTGTTCACTAAAATCTATCCACTTGAGAATGGGTAAAAACCACTGTCCAGCACTTTTTCTGTCTCATCCTCCTTCCCAGTTCTTTTTCTCTGTGGTTGGTAAGTAACCAGAATTTGAAGTCAGGAGATCAGAGCGTGTTCAGTTGTTGGCTGATTATTGAGTTGATCTCAGTATTTCAAGGTGGCTTTGCACATCTTGGGGAAAATAAATGTTACTCACTGTCCTCCATTGCACAGCAACTGGACCATCTCAGCAGAAAGCCTTCCCTCCTTATTGTGCCCCTTCTCCCTCTCATTGCTTCAGACGTTCCCCTGAGAACAATGACAGGGCCTCTCTGTAATAATGCAGCCTTAGGAAGGCTCTAACACCAGATTAGACAGCCATCTCCTAGTCTGTTTAATTCTGTAGTTGTTCAGAACTGAAGAGAAATTTCCTGATCCTCTTTCATATTGATCACACATAGCATAATTAAGGGAGAATAAAAGATAGCTAACTTATTCAATTTATATATTTATTTTTATCTAAACTACATAGTCACAGTGGTAAGATATAAGATACACATACACACTGGGTGGGAAAAAGTAAGTTCACAGTTGATCATATGAAAAATGGTACAAGATTTAATAAATAATAGTATAAGAATAAACTATTTTGTATACTCACATATAAACCTAGTTTTGCCCCAAACTAAATATATATATTCATCTTGTACTATATGTAGTAGCAAAACAAGTATAATTATTTGGAGCACCTTCTAGAGGCTTAACTCTTTCTTGCCTCAAGAGCCTGTCTAAGAAAACAGCATAGGCCATGGAATTCTATCACACTGAGTGGGTTTGGAGTGCGCCTCTGCACTCTCTCTCCATACTGGGTTTACATTCTGTTTGATTGACTGCCTGGCCTGTGGAGGGAAGATGCTCGTAGATTTTCCTCCTCTAAGGATATGGACGTTTATCATAAATTCCAAGGTTCACTTTTTACTATGACTTCTGGGGCAACTGTAGAATGTCACTTACAACTCTGATGGCTTCTCTGTGTGAGTGTAATGTAGCAAAGAGGGTAAACCAGGTCTCACCCTGTGTCCACAGTTGGCTTAGTTTCTCATGGGCAGCCACATTAAATAGCAGTGAGAAAAAAATTCATTGAGTTCTTGCCTAAAAATCCTTCTGGGCCTAGGAAAGAAGGGTCGCTGGCCTGTTACCTTTTATTTCTTGTTTACCCTTGGCCTTCTCCAGATGAAGATGGTTTTGCTCTGTGGGCCCGGCTTGCCTCAGGGACATTGTGAGTAGCAGTAAAAATATGTTTCAGGGTGAGTCCTTTCCTTTCTCTGCCACATGCCAAATGGTGGTGGTAAATATGTGTAGGGCATTTGGATATGACCTTCAAACAATCCAATTTTTCAGTATTGGGGACTGACAGAGAAACAGGGAGCAGCAGCCCCTTCAGCCCTAAGGCATATTTCTAAGCCAGTTCTATCATCAGGGAGCCAGTTCCATTTAGAAGAACTATCCTGAATCAGAAACATTTTTCTAAGAAATATGTGTAATTACTGAAAGTTGAGAATCTAGAGCAAAAGATGACTAGTGTCATTGAGAAACTTGGACTTGACAAGCGACAAGTCAGTGATGCCCCTGATTCCTGTGTGATTTGCAGGATGAGAATGTACATGTCTCTCCAGCTCCCGAGAACAACCGTTTTCAGGGTAAACTGGAGCGTAGTTGTTTTTGTCAACACGTAATTCATCCAGTTCCAATTATCAGACTAATTGGGCCACAATATGGTTACCCCAGATAAATTCAGCATTCATATCAAATTGACCTTTAGCTAGTGATTGCAGACTCTGTGATCAGCTTCTATGGCAACCAAGAAAAATATAACCAACCTGCGAAAGATTCAGCTGATCCTCATAAGCATTGTGGGGAAGTGCTGCTGAAAATGTCCATTTGCAGAAAGGCACACATGTTGGCAGTTGTCCACGTGAGCCCCGCTCAAGTGAAGAGAATTTTTCAGATGCCTTCACAATCATTAAGACCACTATCTCCTCCTCAATTAAAGTAAACACTTACATCATGTTCACTTTGGCAGTCTTTCTTTGTGTTTTCAGTCAATTCAGTCAGATTTTTAACATCTAAATTTACCACAGATACTGTTTAATGAGTTTCATTTTTATTCCACTTTTAAACATTCAGATATAAAAGGCATTTGCATTATTAATACTCTTTTAAAAAATGTATTTTAGTTCATTTTGAACAGCCATACATTTTCCCCCAAGCTAGGGTGGAATCTTTCTGCATCTGGATTTTAACACAGACCAAATAAAATCAGGTTATGAATATACTGCCACAGCTGTTCAACACATCACCACCACCATCGAGATCATCAAACTCTTCATCATACATTACATATGAGTAAAAAAATACCTGAGTAAAATGAACTTATTTTAGAGACATATAAGCATACTGAAAACCTAAATTTTGTGTGCTATTTAAAAACCCAAATCCTATCAGAATGATTTTATATTAAAGTTCTTTTCTGCAAAACTTCCTATAGCTAATCTTATTAATGAGGCAAATATAAGAATACTGCAATCCTTTTTTATGTATATGGCTTTTTGATTATGTTTTGATTTTTTTAAAAAAAATATTGCATTTATTAGGGTGACATTGGTTACCAAAATTGTGCAAGTTTCAGGTGTACAGATCTACCATACATCATCTGTATATTGTATTGTGTGTTCAGCACCCAAAGTTAGGTTTTCTTCTGTCACCATTCACCCCCCTTTCACCCTTTGCTGCCTCCCCCAACCCCCTTTGCCTCTGGTAATGATCATACTGTTCTTCTATGAGTTGTTTTTCTTTTTCCTTTTGCTTAGTCCCTGCACTTTTTTTATGCAGCCCCCCAAGCTCCCTTCCTCTCTGACAGCTGTCAGTCTGTTCTTTGTGTCTATGAGTCTCTTTCTATTTTGTTCATTAGACTCCACATATAAGTTAAATCATATGGTATTTATTTTTCTCTGGCTGTAATACTCACTCCAGTTCTATCTATGCTGTCACAAAAGGTTAAATTTCCTTCTTTTGTATGGCCAACTAGTATTCCACTGTGTAAATGTACCACAGCTTTTTTATCCACTCATCTACTGACGGGCCCTTGTGCTGCTTTCAAAACTTGGTGATTATAAATAATGCTGCAATGAACATAGGGGTGCATATATTCTTTTGACTCAGTGTATCAGGTTGCTTTGCATATATTCCAAGAAGGGGAATCACTTGATTATAGAGCACTTCCATTTTTAATTGTTTGAAGACACTCCATACTGTTTTCCACAGTAGCTGCACCAATCTGCATTCCCACCAACAGTGCACAAAGGTTTCCTTTACTCCACTTCCTAGCTAATCATGTTTGTTATGCTATTTTTTGATGGATGAGGGAGGATTATAAAATTATATTTTTACATTATATCATTTGTTCAGGGTTTTCTATTTCTACTGACATACTTTTCATAACAACTATAACGTTGTGAGAACCAAATTCCCTGATTCTGTTTCAGCACTGATAATATTTCACCTAAGATATAAGACAGCTTTTTCTGTCTCTTGGGTTTGATTTGGGTCATGAATAATAAAGTATGTAGTGGTTCTGGAAAAATGAGTGCTTCTTCCTAGTTCTGCTGTACCATAGATGTCCTCTCCTTTATGGAGAGGTGAAATAGGGTAAAGAATGAATGATTTTAAATTAGTGACGTGGAAAATTCTTAACATTCTCTTCTTTAGTATCCCAAAAGTTCAGCATCTCTCAGAAATTCAGCATCTGTCAGTATTTTGACAACCAAGGACACATTTGTCTCCAAGACCTTTGCTATTTTAATATGCCTCTCATCAGATTCTCAACTCATCCCCTCCCACGATAAGCACACCACCCTCTCTGATGCTGATATGAATGGATCTGATATTTTCTATCATCATAACATAAATGTGTTTTAATAAATTTGTAAGCCTGCAGCACAAAGCCCCACAAATTTGGAAGAAGCTTAGGTTCTATTTTTCGAGGTCAAATCATAGAATTTCCTGTTCATAATTAGAGGTTTCCAGAGTGACGTCTATATGTGCTACCTCTGATCTGGGCCCAGATAGGCAAGATGGGCTTTAGAACTCTTTAACCTGAGTCCTTACATGTAAAGTAGGCTGGCCTTGGGGATAAGGATAACTATTGAGAATTGTCTGGTAGCTGTCCAGACTGAGTGCATTTTTAAAATTCATAAATTGCCTTTGGCTCGTAATTATGTAACCCTGAAAACAAGGCAAGTAACGATGGCTTCCTTGGAGTTGATTGGTCTCCTTGCACATGGGATGATGGTCACCTCCATGGAAAGGTGCAGAAATTAGAGGTCTGCTGTGTTTGGAAGTCATAGCTCACAGCAGTCTCCTTGAGCTCCTACTGCTGGTGGGGCCGTAAAGCCAAAGGGCAATGGCGAGGAGAGGGGCAATCCCATGCTTGGTTAAGTCACTGATTTTTTACATGAGAAGCCAGGCCAACTTACTGCAGCTATTTGAGTATATCAGCAGTGGTTTCCAGAAAGTATTGTTACCACAGATGTTACTGCAAGATAATCAAAAGAACACATCTAATTTGGGGATGTAGAGTACTTATTTCTGTTGCTGATTCTATCATTTGAAGCTTTCAAAGCTGAAGTCTTTCATGATTAAGCACATATTATTCTCCTGGAAGATATTTCTTTTTTGGCAGATAAGATAATGGAACAGATCCACTGTTTGTCAAGAGGAGTTACTATGTCATTAAAAAGCCCTTAACACAATGTTTTCTCTTTTCCATGCTGGTTGAAAAGATTTGAATGCAAAAGCACAGTATAACAATAACAGTACAAAACCTAAATTGTCCATGGAAGAGCTTAAACCAACTTAAAATTTTCCATTTGCCAAATGCTCTTCAGGCAATTTAAATGTAATTCAAAACAGGCACTCAGTAGCCACAGATGTGTGTTGCCTCCAAATGGTCTTTGTCTTGATTGCGCACAACCAATTTCTTTCTAAAAACTGTCTCTGTTACTGCAGGAGAAAAAATACTACCCCAAATCAATTACAAAATTCACAATGATTAAAATCTCTTTTTCCTGTTAATCCTGGAGAAGGATTTTCATTTACCTCGAGAATCCTTTGAGTTTTTAGCCTTATAAGTCTTGATATTGTTCTTTAACCTTGACAACAATGCCAAGAAGGGCCTTTTGCAGTGCAATAGGAGGTTATTCAATATCTGGAGTTCTGAATCCAAGGAAGTGATCTGAAACATCACTGACTTTGGGAACAGATAGGAGGGGCTTCTCTTTTCTGTTCTTTTGTGCGGTGAGGATGTGACAACACTTTGTGTTGACTAGAGCACAAAAATTTGCCCCAAGTGTCTTTCAGGAGATGCTTGATACTGCTAGGTGCCACCCTGGGGTGTTCTCTCAAACATTAAAGTCCCTTCACGACTTTACTGTCGTGAATAGAGGAAGTTATGAACAATCCCTGGGGATCTGTAGGGGTTAATAAAGGTTCCTGTTGCTCTAAGACTTTATCTGCCACCTCCAATCTGGGCCCACATTAGCACCACGCTCTATGCAACTCAGCCTGAGTTCTCCCTAGGAAGATAGACTAATATATGGGATACTGCTCCACCCAGAGAATAGTCTAGAAAGGGAACTTGTTCCTTGGGGAGGACTCTCTCCCTCAGCTCTTGGGTTTCAGGAGATGAGAGGGCTCCTGGAGCTTTTTTGAGTCACCTCATTCAGTGGTCCTCTACCATGACTGGGACAGGGTAATGATTGAGATCCCAGACTTTGATTCGGTCTGGCTGCATGGGATGCTGGCCTTCTCACAGGACTGGTGTATGTAACTTCTCTGAGCATCATACGTGGGTAAGATTAATAGTACCCATCTCACAGGGCTGTCAGAAGTAAATAGATTTCACATGGTAATGCTCATCACAATACCTGCCATATAGTAAGTGCTCAACAAACACTGGCAAGTAGCACAGCTGTACTCATGGTAACAGTGTCCATTCTGAGATATGGAAGGGAATGCCCGACACTTTGAGAGTTTGACTATGGAAAATGTTTAGCAAAGTATCCATGAAATGTAGCAGTCCACTGTTTTTTCTCTGTCAACTTCCATGCAAGTACACGATGGATTGATTCTACCTGATTTGTCATGGCCAATGCTGGGCAAAAATCATCAAGTCCACCCTAATAGCTCTCTGGTGGCCTCCTATCTCACTTTGGGTAATGAGTCTGTCTCATGATGGATAATGGGATGCTAATTGATAAAGCAGAAGGTTTAGAATCCATTCTCTTGCTATATTATCTTTGTGTAAAAATGCTAGTGGCAGACCTTGAAAACAAGCTGAACGGTTTTGGGGATGTATTATTTGTATAGGATTGCTGTGGTAAATAAACCTGGCACCTAGGGATACATGGAGGATGGCTCCCTGGAATACTTCACAGAAGCTGTGCAACTCCCTGAGCATAAGATGGAAAAACTTCACACCTGAGATAGCTCTCTTTTTGTTAGTGATGCAAGCCACATACATCATGTAGAGATCTCATAGGCTAATGTGGCCAGAGCATGCTCACTATGGCAGGAAATTCCCCAGAGAACCACAGAGTGACATATCTCTCCCTGCTTTTTCTGAACCTCATGATGACCTATATCCTTGAAATTATTAGTTAAGCTTGATGCGGTGAGGTCTCTCCTTCAACAGGCTTCATTGCTGATAATCTGGGCTGTCAAGGAGCAAGGGGAGCTTCATGGATACTTTGGTTCTTAAATCACTCTGAAAACTACATAGGAAATATAGTTTGGGATCTATAACAATGTTACCCCCAGATGTTTGTTGAATACATGGGTAAACCAATGAGAGTAAAAGGGCAAATGAATTAACAGGCGCTTACTCTACCTACTGTCATTTGAAACTCACAAGAAGAAATTAAAAGAAGTAAACCATCGAAGAGTGAATTTAATAGTTGGTTTCCAGGCACCACGATTGACTGAAAGGGATACAAGAGGATCAGGAGATGCCCGGAACCCATCAGACCTACAATGCTGTCTGCTTGTGAGTTTGTCTCGTATGGCTATTTTTTTTTTTTTTTGAGGAGTTGGAGGGAGGAGGGTTATTAGTGTTGCTTTGTTTTTTTGTTTGTTTTAAGGAATAACAAAATGAAATTTTTTGAATTTAAGTCAAGGTATGATTTGAACTGATTATGCCTTAGCTTTAGCTTGTAGGTCATATTCTGATTGTCCTGACTGCAAATGACCCTTAACATTATGTGGACATTATGTGAAACAAAATAGCTTATTGCAGCGATGCACAGAGATCTCTTACAAGAAATTTCAGGACTTAAAAAAGCAGGAATCAACCCAGATCTACTGAATATATTTTGGAATTACAGAATCCTGGCAGTGTGTAATAAACCAATCTTTACACTGAGATTCCTTCTTAGCTTAAAATGGATTCTCCATTTTATGCAAATTAAATTAATGCCATCATTCATGAATGGGATCTGGTCGGTCTTATTGGAACAGACCTGGAAGGAAAATAGACCTGACACATCCGTCCTGGAGGAGACTTCTCTAAAGCCCTGTGTGCTTTCTACGTGCTAGGGTAGAACATGCATGGTACTTTCAAGCTTTTATGCTGCAGGAGAGAAAGACTTCCACCACAGACCACACTGAGGTTATATTAAGGGTTTATGATATTATATTTGACATTACAAGGAAACAACAGCTAAGCTGATAAAGTTCTTTATAAGTCAGACGTAAGCGATTGAAAACCCCGAAAGAAGATAACTCCACTGCTGTTAGTTCTGTTACTGTGTGTTTTGCTTGCCTTTGTACTGTAGCTGTATTGCCTGGCACAGTATTTGGTATATAGTTAAGACCCAGTAAATGTTTGTGGAATTAATGTGTGGAACAATCAGTCTGCTCACCTTTCCTCTATTGTCTTACACAGCAAAATGTTTATGTGTTCCTCAGAACCTTGCTACATAGCGTCATACCTTCTATGCTTGAGTCCTATTATATGAGAGCAAAAAATGTGAAGGCACATTAGTGTGCTATCAGGGTAGTATTTGTGCAAATTTCCACAAGAGCACGCAGAGTTCCAGGCTCTGCTGTGGAAGCTACAGGCTAGCTAACTTCAGAGTAAGATATTTAAGGAAAGCGATCTTGTAGTTGTGTTAGCAGAGATTTGTAAATAGAAAAGAGCTACCGCCTGCCAAAGTATTTTTTAAGAAGAGACATATTGTTGATTTGTTCCACATTCAACAACTAATATAAACAAGAAAATCCCTGCCTTTTGTCACGTGTCAGACATTCTGTCCTTTAGAACAACAGCGACTTCTTCAGAAAACACATCTGGTTTCTGAGCCCAGCCCTGTCCATCAATAAAACAGATGGTTCTGGAAGAGAGGCCGTGGATTAAGCTATAGGCATTTTTCCAAGTAGAACTTCCTTCTTTGCAATTTGAAGCTTGAAATATTCTCTCAGTACCGAAACTTCATTTCATGTGTTTATAATGTGATATTGAAAATTAAAATATAAAAATAAGGGTGATGATGGGAACATAGCAGTTGTCCCCATTTAAATTTTTTTAAAAGATTTTCTTTATTTATTTTTAGAGAGGGGAAGGGAGAGAGCAAGAGAGGGAGAGAAACATCAATGTGTGGTTGCCTTTTGCACACTCCCTACTGGGGACCTGGCCTGCGACCCAGGCGTGTGCCCTCAATGGGAATCGAACCAGCAACCTGTTGGTTTGCAGGCTGGCACTCAATCCACTGAGCCACACCAGCCAGGGCCACATTTAAATTCTTAAATTCATAACTGAGGTTGTCTAATCTATAATAACAGCCGTATGTAAGAAGGTAGGGAAAAGTGTCATGAACATGCATAGGCCAAACTACACTTTGACTTCTATCTTCAGGTAAATGGCTTAACGGCTCTGGTCTTGGTATCCTCACCTTCAAAGTAAAAAGTTAGGTGGGTGAGTCCCAAGCTCCCTACTGGACTTAGAATTTTATGACTTGTATATAATTTGATAGAATTTGATCTGCTATAATCTTTCCAAAGGACTATGTATAGCAAATACATCAAAAACCCCTAAAAATGATAATATATTTTGACTCTGTAATTCCACTTTCATAAATATATCCTAAGAAAAATAAATGGGCAATATGTAAGTATGTACAAGGCTGTTTATTGCAGCTAAGTGTAATAAAAGAAAATTTTGGAAGCAACAAAAATGTTCATCTATAGATGATTCACATGTAAATGCATTGTGGTATATCTTGAAGCTTGAAAAAACAGAAGATGTTCTATGTCACTCTCAGCAACATTTCCTGCTTGCTAGATGGAATGGCCAAAAAACAAAATATAGTGAAACTCTCTGGGACATAAACCTGGCACGCCAGCAAAGAGTCATCGAAGGGGGGTCCTACTCTAGTTGTTAGACATCTTGGGATTCCATGTAGAGGCAGAAATGTAGGGAACAAACCATGGCTCATCATGAGATTCACACATTGGGCTGCCATTAGGAATGGCCTGGGTGAAAGTGGAGATTCAGGGAGGCGTAACATGGTATCTAAAGAGTTCAGCATAAGTCACAGTTTCTGTCACGAGCCATCACCAAAGGATCCAGATGTGTCTTCTCAGCTGGGTATTGACAAGTGATGGGCAGTCCAGTCAGGTGTTCGGGAAAGACGTACAACTGTCTGTCTGGGGTAGGGGTCAAGTTATGGGTGGGGTTCAGGAACAAAGAAGTTGCCAGGGTTGGGGGCAGGGAAGATTAGAGAAAGATGGGTCACAGTATGACCATCTGGGAGTGGTGCAGGTGGAGTGGGAAACGCTTTGTAGGTATGGGAAACTGGCTTTGGAAATCAAGCATAACTCCATCTTCTCAGAACAGGTGATGGGGGAAGTGAGTGACAACTCAGACTCAACTCAGAAGTCTCATTAGCTGGGTCCATAGCTAGCTGTAGTTGGTTTAACTGGGAGGACATCTGCTGGCTGTGTCCCTAATAGAAAGTCTCGCAGGTGGGGACGCTTGGAAGGGACGTGGTGATCCTGTAGTGTGGTCTCTGATGTTTGCTGCTGCCTTCACAGAGAGTGTCCTGATACTGTAGCCTTGACTAAATTCATACCAGCCAATCGGACAGAAACCAACCCAAGAACATAAACGGAGACTAGCAAAAGCTGATGAGACGATGAATTGCATGGTTCGTTTTTAAACACCAACATGTTTTTTAGTCCAGTGGGGTTATTGATTTTATACTTGTTTTTGGACCATGATGTTGCAGCAAAATGTCTTTATAGGTGTTCACTAAATGCCTTCCTTCTGCAGTCTAAGGATTTGTTTAATACAACAGACATCTGTTGAATGCCCACTGTGTGCCATGGACCGCACCGTGCCCCAGAGGAATGCAGAGTCTTATATGGCTCTCGCCGGTGCGGTGCCCTCTGTTTACTCCGTCCATGGCAGGGTGCTTGTAAGTTCCCAGACAGCAAAGACTGCCTTTTCCTCTGAAAGCCCACACGGTGTTCAGTGAACAATTGATTTATTCACATTGCCTCATCTACCGGTTCCATGTTCATTGATACAGACTTAAAAGGCAAGTATGTGTCCTACTGCTATACTAAATTCTCACAATTACATAGCACGTGTTATATTCTGGATCTCTTCCTAAGATTTCACATTATTAAACCACAACAACCAAATGAGGTAAGTACTTTTATTATTCTCGAGTTACGGGGATTAAGCGATTGGCTTAAAGTCCCAGTTACTAAGTAGAATGCTGGGCTGTGAACCCAAATAGTCCCATTGGAAAGTATAAGTACTTAACAATTATGCTATGTCTTATCAGTAGCAGAGACAAGAAAGATATAGTCTCTACCACTGAGGAATTTCTAATGTGCTTGGGACAATAAAGCTAAATTGCTCAGAATAACAGTGGATGACGGAGCATTGAAGGTATGCTGAAGACTGTAACAGCTGCAGAGGTTGAAGAGGGGTGAGTTCAATAGTAGGGAAAAGCTTACTGTCTGGGAAAGTTAATGGGATTTGGGGAAATAGAAATGCAAGGAGAGGGTTCTCGGTGGGATGGCGGGAAGTCGGGTGTGTGTGGGAAGCACTGCCCAGTGCCCTCTGTGGGCTGGTACTCAGAGCCAGGCATTGGGTGGTGGGGGAGGGTACAGGGAAAGCCAGGATGTGGTTTCTCACTTTTGCCCTCGAGGACAAAAAGTTTTCACACTAACATCTTTTATTCATGCAGTACTATTTCTGTAAAGCTAAAAGTAACCTACAGGGTCTTTCAGTTTTAGAAAAGAAAATCTTTTCTGCAGAATTTTCAAAAACTGGTAGGACTATTAAAATTTTTAAACATTTGGGTTTTTTAAAAAATATAATTGCTGTCCATTATATGCTCGATATATTTTTAATCTTCCTTAATGTGTGTACCATTATTCAACAGTCAGAATGAAGTAATGACTACCACTGGGACCATATCTATTAAAAACACATTCAAACCTGATTTCTTTATTTCAAACTTAAGTAAGGGACACTTAACAGTTGTGTGAAAAGAAGATAAAATTATGTGTCTTGATGATGCCGAAGCACTTGTTCATTTCATTCACAGGGGAAAATAGGCCAAAACCAATGTTACAGCATTAAACATAAAAAAGGAAAAGTAACATTTATAAGTACTGCCCGCATGCCAAGATTTCTATTAATTTTTCATGCACTGTCTTCTTCAATATTTACAAATATTCTCTGAGAAAGATATATATATATATACACTATCGTACATATGAGCAAAGAGAGGTTTTGAAAGGCCATCCTTCCCAAATGCTGTGTGTGGTAATGAGAGAGCATGGATTTGAATTCAGGCTTTCCGCATCCTTGCCTCCATGTTTTTAATTCCATTTGGCTTAGTCCCCAGATGCAGTCTGGTGTGACTCACGATGACATGATGACTGCCAGCACGGAGGCCCTTGGGTTCAGATCCCCTCTAGTACCTTCTACCGCTCTGCGAGTACGAGTCTTGGGGGCAGTTAAGTGAAGCCTGTGGTGGTGTGTGGATGAGATAACTGAGAGATTATCGATAATTTTCAGTGTTCTATTGTATTTGTGCTATTGTACCAGAGTATTTAATAGCCTATTCAAGATTTCGGAAGAAGACACAGGACATCTTCTCCAGCCAGAGCTCTGCCTTCTCATGTATTAGACTTCTCCAATGCATCTCAGTGGAGCGCATTTCCAGATGTGACTTGCAGATAAACAGAGAAAACTAAAAGAAGATCTCCAAGTCTTCTAATTTCTCTAATAAGATAGATAGAGCCTGTATGTATTAAGAACTGGGTATGAGCAAAAGATTCACTCCCCCTTGTTGGCTGTGCCTCATGCCCATACCCCTCCACAAGGACCCTGTGAATTCAGAGCTCCTGGAAATTTTGTTGTGTTTCTTGTAGTCAAATGTATTTTGGCACCTTGTAGAAACAGCTTAGGACATCTTGGACACGAGAAATTGGAGAGATTGAGGGCAAAGGAAACAGAAAGTTGGGATCATTATTAAGAATTCAAAAATGAAAGAATCACCCAGACTAAATTGAGATGTTCTAGTGGTTCTTTCTAATGGAACCTCTACTTATGGTAAGACATTTCATTATATATATGTGAGGTCTGTCCCGAAGGTATCCAGCCATGTAATATGAAAAATAGGGACAATTATTGAAGAAGATACAAGATACAAGAAACATTGTACATAAGACAATGACACCTCAGTTCTCTTCAAAGTAGGCAGCTTGGGACCTCACACAGTTCTCCCAGTGTTTCTTCCACTGTTCAAAATAATCTGCAAAATCCTTTGTTGGTATCGTCACCAGCTGCCCCATTGTATTTTCCTGAATCTCAATGATGGTCTGAAATCTCTTCCTTTTCAAAGGTGATTTTAGTTTTGGAAAAAGCCAGAAGTCACAGGTGGCAGATCTGGACCGTAGGGGGCCTGAGTCACTTGGGTGATTTGATGTTTCTTCAAAAAACTCTGCATGAGAGGTGTTGTATGAGCAGGCGTGTTGTGGTGAGGCTGCCAATCACCAGCTGCCCATAGCTGCTGCTGTTTTCATCATACTGAGTCTCTCAACTGACAAAGAACATTGAGGTGGTACTCATTAGTTGTTTGGCCTGGAGAAGCGTACTTGTGATGGACCATAGCTTCCCAATCAAAAAACATAGTTAACATGGTCTTGATCTTGCTGTGACTTTGCTGTGCCCTCCTCAGGTGTGGATGACCGGGTGACTTCCGTTGGGATGACTGGGCCTTCATTTCTGCATCATACTCATAGCCGTAGACTCATAATTCATCTCATGTTATGACCTTCTTAAAGAAATCCGGTTCATTGGTAGCATTTTGAGTTATCAGCAACTGCAGCACAGTGTTCCTTCTGCTGTGGTAGCAGAAGCTGTGGAATGAATTTTGCCATGACACGTTTCATGCCAAGATTCTGCGACAAAATCTCAGACACGGTAGTTTTTGGAATCCCCAGATCAGCTTCTAGGTCTCGCACTGTCAGACACCGGTCTTTGTTGATTGCAGCCCATACATGTTCAACATTCTCAGGTGTTCTGCTTGTTGCAGGCCTTCCAGAACATGGATCACTTTCAACAGATTCCTGACCATCTTTGAAGAGTTTGTGCCACACTTTTATTTGCCCTATGCATATTGCATCATCCCTGAACCCCCTTTGAATTATCCAAGTGGTTTCCATGGAAGTATGTTCCAGCCTAAGGCAAAATTTGATGCAGATTTGTTGCTGTACTCAGTCATATTGAATGTGGTGACCACACAGTACACATGCTCACTCAACAGCGTTTACTGCCCTGCTGAGTAGTGCAGTGAAGCTCATTGTTCATGTATGTGCCTTCCAGTCTACTCTCCTTGGCTGCCAAGTTACATTGACATGAGGGGAACTGTTCTTATTATATTAACAATGGCTGGACATTTTCTGGACAGACGCTATATTATATTGTACACACACCTTCCCTAGAGGGCATTTACTTTGAAACCAGAATTTAGGTCCTGGTGTCTCTTTTGTAGTTACAAAACATAAATTTAAAAAGATCAAACAAATAATAAATATTATCTCATAATTACCTACCTTTCTAAGTGTCAGTTTTACCTATAAAGTGGAAATAATAATAGTACATACCTTGTATTTTTTAAATTAAAATTAAAATATATCAAATGTAAACATGCTTAGCACATTGCTTAGCACATAGGAAAAATGCACAATAGATAAAGTCATCATTAACAATATTGTATTGTGGCCATTAAGGAATAGATATATCTTGACCCCTTTAGTAAATGAGATCCAGTCTGTAAATCTATAGTAACTGTACCCTGGCATCTCCCTTGCCTTTGAGATAGAGGCCTGGGGACTCTGTGGGGTGAGACTGTGTTCATTGTGATTTTTCTGGTAACTAACATACCTTGGCTGAGGCCCAAAGTACACAGGTTTGCTGAATTTTATATGACACGTCTAGGGCATCCATTTTGGTATTTATATATGAATGTTCTTAGGACAGTTTTAAAATCTTTTATTTTGACTTAATTTTTCTCTTTTTAAGTAACTTTATCCACTATTATAAAACAGATTGGAATAACTTGGTTATCCTAAAATCATCAGTGCTAAATAGTCTATTTTTTTAATGCATGATATGATCACCCTTTGGGAACGGAATTGACCTCAAATTTGGGGCTTACATTTGCTTTTCCTACACTGTGTCAACTTCATGAAAAAAAAAACACACAAAACCTCCCTTATCTCAGGGAAGTGGCAGATGCTAATTGTAAATGTTTATCTTCTTTTAACCATGGTCTAGGAGATAGTTTTGCTACTTTATCACAGTTTTAGTGTTACAAGAAATGGGAAATTCATGCATGCAAATGTTGTTTGTGAATACGGAGCAGCTCTAGATGCATTTGTAATGAACATGGGACACTTGGCTTTGTGTCCGGTAGCGGGGAGAATAGCACCTCCAGCTCTGCACCCTGGGAGACATCCAGATTACTTTACTGATGCAACGGTTTCAATGACTCTGGGCACTTTTCAGGCACTTGGATTTTCATAAATGGTTCAAACCTTATTCATAGCATTTTATTCATATGAGTTTCAGAAGTTAGAGATCTTTGAGCTAGTTTGGTTTCTAAAAGCATACAGGAAATAAATGCAAGCAAAGTCTTGGAGACCAAATTTGTTAATGCTTTATTTCACTGTTGCTATTCTTTTGAGAGGCGCGTCAAATCTTGGGAGCTTGTGATGGCTCCGTGAGCTCCCAGGCTGCCCTTAGGAACGCATCACTGGCTCTCTTTCTGTTGCTCTCCAGTCACTTTCTTGACTTCTGGTGGGATAAATCTAATCTGTCTGGAGAACGTAATGAATAAATTGAGGAATCCAAGTCAGTCTTTTATATTTTTATAAGTAGCTTGTAACTATAGCTAACATTTATGTTTTTTATCTCTTTGAAAACTCCTATCTGCTTTCAGTCTTACCCAGACACTCTATTGTTTGAAAAGAATTGGATGAGAAAAGATGACTTGGCTTTTGGTACAAAAGCCACTTGAGAGCTTATGGAAAGTTCATCTGTGCACTTGTATCTTTTGACACTCACTCAGTAGGTGAACTTAGATGGAAGAGAGCCGTGTCTAATAGGACTGTCTGATTCTATTTATTTTTGTTATTATTTTGCAGGGTAGTTTTTGGCATGCAGTTATTAGTTGCCAGTCTCCAAAAAACTGGGTAATTCCATGCAGACTATTTCAAGTTTTCCCTAAACACCTAAACACTGACATTTTCTATGCACTAAATTGTTGGGGGGTTTTTGCCTTTGAGAACAACTAGAAAATTAAAGAGCATGTCTCTCTTCTACTTAGTAATTTAAATGTCTTTAGGTTTCATTTAGTTTTATTCTTGAATGTTAATTTAAATGGTTTTGCTTCTATTTATTTTTATTACTATTTATGCATTTTTTTTACTTTTCTGCCAAAAAATGAGTTTTGCATATTTTAGCTTAGGTCTTAGTGTGTGTGTGTGTGTGTGTGTGTGTGTTATATAAAGCCAAATGATGGTTTTATGTGTTGTTTTGGCTGAGAACTAGGAGACAGACACTGTCTAAGGATTCTAGACTATTATATGGAACCTCAAAACACTCCCATTAAAGCAATTGTCTGAAAGCTTTTTGATCTTATAAATTTATTGATGAATATTTAATTACACCCCCGATATATGTTTACATACTTTTCATCTAACAGTTTCCAAGTTGGCTTAGAAAGGTTAAAATCCCCTTCTCAAAGCTTGCTTCTGCTCTGACGTCCTTGTTGAGCGAGTGAATTCATATGTCTGCCACTTAGCATGAGAGATTTGGTATTACAAATCAAAGACAAAAGTTAAGAAGGTGAAATATACACAATGAAACACCACCTTACACCTATTAAGACAGCTGCTTGCAAAAAACAAACAACCCAGAAAATAAGCACTGGGGAGGATGTGGAGAAGTTAGAACCTTTGTGCACTTTTGGTGTAAACGTAAAGCGGTGCAGCCTCTTTGGAAAACTGTATGGGGGATCCTCAAATAATTAAAAATAGCACTACCAGATGACCCAGCGAGTTCAGTTCTGGGCACACATTCAAAAGAAGGGAAAGCAGGGACTCAGACACGTGTCCACCCTTGTTCATAGCAGCTTCATTCACAATAGCGAAGTGGTGAAACCAACCCAAGTGTCCATTAGTGGATGAACGGATGAATAAAAAGTGGTGTACATGTACAACGTAACATTATCTAGCCTCTAAAGGAAGGAAATTTGAACATGCTACTGCATGGATTAACCCAGAGGACAGTGTAAGTGAAATAATTCCACCAGAAAAGGCAAAAAACCATATGAGTCCACTCATGTGAGGTACCTAGAGTAATGGCATTCATAGAGACAGAAAGTACATGGGTGGTTGCCAGGAGCTGGAAGGAAGGAGAGAACGGGGAGTTGTTTAACAGGTATAGCGTTTCCGTTTTCTAAGATGAAACAGTTCTGGAGGTTGGTTTCACAGCAATTGGAACATATGTAACACTACTGAACAATTAAAAATAGTTAAGATGGTAAATTTTATGTTACATGTATTTTACCATAACTTTTTTAAAAGATGAAATAAAAGAGAAATGCAAGTTCTTATTTATTTATTTATTTTTGCCTCCAGGGGGTTATTTTTACCTACCGCATTCTGGAGTCCGTTAGTTTTAAAGTATGTCAACAGGCAGGTGGGGATGGACACAGGTCCACACCCCCGGCTCTCCCTTCCCATATGTACTCCTCAGCAGCAGGCAGTGTGCTCAGGAGGTGGCCCAGCTGTCTGCCCCTCTGGGAGCCGTCTACTTTCAGAGAGCCATCTTGATGAGGTGACAGCCTTCTTGGGGCAGCCCGTGTTGGCGACTGAACGTGACGAGGGATGACTGTGGGACACTCTGACGGTCAGCCCTTGTCCCAGATTTTGCCACAGGGGTGGCTGAGGCTCTGTTTGTCTGGCCTGCGTTGCAGTTGTAGCCTTTTCTCTGCCTAAGCCTACTTCCACTTCCTTCCTGTTACAGGAGCGGGTTCCTAAGGAAAACTGGGCACCCAAACTCCATCTCAGCATCTGATTCGGGTACACTGAGTTTGCAACACAGATGAAGATACTATCACGATTATATAACCAGATTCTTTCATTTTTAAACCCAAATAAACTAATTTTTAGGTGTTTAGTGAAATGATGAAAGCCATTCCATTTCAAGGATAAAAGAAGAAACACACATTCACACACGCACACGAGAACCAAAACTAACATTAAAAGTTATTCCCCGGAATGGATAGCAACTTTGGCTCTGTGAAGCTGCGGTGTTTATAATTCAGGCAGGCCTACTTTGTATACAGCAGGCCTGATCGGACATTGATATCGGTATGCTTTCCCCAGGAGCACCTTCCCACGTTGTAAATGTAGACAGTGATCGATGGGCCTGCAAAAAGAGGAGTTGTGCATAAATACCCTAAGACAATAGGTAGGTTAATCCATCATCCGACCAGTTCCCAGTTATGGGGAGAGTGAGACGGAATGTGCTGAAAGGCCAAAATAAGAGCACCCAGGTAGTTGAGAACGTTTTAAATATAGTTACTCCCTTTTGAGCAATTAGAGCTGTATCTGGGATTCTGCTGCCTGCCTCTGTGAAAGTCCCTGGAATCTTAGAAATTCTGTGAGAAATTTCACACGTCTGAGGAAACTTTCCTAACATTATAGTCTCTGGTAATGTGTTTTATGCTCATGTATTTTGAAGCTGTGTTTAGACCCAAAAGAGAATTAAAGAAGTTACAATATGGTTTAGTTCCCACCTCACTTTGGCTTTAAGAAACTTCCACGTGTAGAACATGCGTAACATAAATATATTAGAAAATCTCAAAACCTTAGTTGAGTCCGAAATCAATTGTTTGTAGTCATGGAAGGAAGAAGAGGCAGAGAAATGTGAAGTCATTTGTACCACCAGATTAATTACATTTCCATTTGGTTATTGAATGAGGTAAAACCAAACCTCCCAGGTATTTGTAAACTGCAATCATGATAGCTAATATTTGTTGGACACATGCAATGGGGGCTTTACTAAGATTATCTCTGTGTTTCCCCAAAACAACCTGCAAAGAAAGACTTAGTACAATACTGTTTCACAGTAAGGAAATACACAGTTTAGAGGATTTAAACAACTTACTTGAAGTTTTAAAGGAAGGAAGTGAAAGGGGGGGGCTGATGGCTGGCTCCAGGTTGGAGGTCATACATGTGAATGTAGCCAACCAGCTCATCAGCTAACTGCTTAATTGGTAGCTTACATTGCACGAACTGGTGGTTTAATTAAATCTTCTGAATCATGGAATTGTATTACTCAGCACTGGCAGACTTCAGTGAGAAAATGACAAGATACGTCAATTAACTTTTATAAATTTTGCCTTTAATATAGGTCTTTTTCAGACCAATTACAGTGAACGAGTAGCTTGTTGGAAGAGTCACCTAAGGAGAGAATGGTGGGGCACCAAATGACTGATAATCTAACGTCATTTACTAGGGAGATAATTGTTCTTGAACTCTGAAATTTACCCGACTCAAAGCCTTATTGCCTGAAACGTCGTTCTAGAGGACAGAAACCGCAAACACAAACCCTGTCTCTCGCCTGTCCTGCTTCTGCGCCTGTCCCAGGAGGCACTAATGGATCACCGCACCCGCAGAGCCCTCCCGTGCCCAGAAATCCATCCCAGCAGAGTCCAAGGGCACCATTTCCAAGTGAGTGGCGTAAAACTGCGAGGAAGAAACAAACCTTTTGTTTAGTCCTCCAGCACTTGGGGGCTGGAGGAAGGGTGTTTGAGGTATAGCCAGTGATTTTTTTTCAAAGCCTTTGAACAGTCCCCATTTCCTCTTAAATTTTCTAATCAGAGTTGTGGTATAAAGGAAGAGAGGTTTTAGGACAAGAGTTGTTTTCTCCCTTCCTCTTGAGTTCTTATCAGGTAACTGGACAATTAAAATGATATTACGATTGCACTGACATTGATAAGAACTTAATATGTTGGTCTTTTGGCTAATAAATTCACAATACTAAAGGATCTTTGCCCCCACTCAGATTTTATAAATGAGGTTGGGTGGACAGGTGACGTCAGAATCAGTGGCTCTTGGAAACGAATTGCAGCGTTGGTTACTTCATAGAGCTTGCTCAATAAGCTAAAGGGGACAGTTATTTTGAGACAAGCCTTTTGGCAAACCTCACATAATAACTCAGGTGAGATCCCTCTGCTTATGGGTAGGAGTGAACTGTGGCTTACAACTAAATGGAAATAAATGTTCTCAGCAGGGAAGAGTCATTACTAATTTAATGAACCAGAGTTCTGGTTATAGCTCTGTGAAGGATCATAATGTGTAAATTTAAATAATACACCATGGCTTTGGTTTTATATGTTAATAGGTAAAAAACTAGTCTCTTCTTAATTTGAAAAGCAAAATGTGTAAAATTTGAATGTGTCTATCAAGTCCACTGACAGGCACCATACAATGAGAGACCCCAGTAAAAATGCAAACAGCACTCGAAATAGTAACATTGCAAGGTATGGGATCCACATTGGTCAGTTATGTTCCATTTGTTTAGGGTTGATAGCTTTAAATAGCAAAGTACATTTCAACATACACTTATATACACTTGAATATGACAAGTCCTTTCTTTAAGTTGTAAACCAAAGCAATAAAAGCTTCCTTTGAAATGTACCGAAAGGTCTCTTCCTAGAGTTCCTTCTGTAGCTTTCTTTGACTGGCTCCATCAGTTCTCCTTGCTTATGTCTCTGGTACTTTCCATTGCCTGTAAACTCCTAGCATGTGGGGACATGGTGGCTGCGTTCATTATAGTTTCCCCAATGCCACCTAGTTCCATGCCTGGTTCATACTTGGTACTTAAGAAATATATGCTGAAAAAAAAGAAATGAATGACCTTTTGAAAATTATAACAATTGAACAAAAGACCTTGTCCAATATTAAGACTTCTTTTCTCATAATTAATGAGTTTAAGTTTCTGAATAACCATTTAGTTTAATTTATTTCAATTAATAAACAACTGTGTTATCTCCAGGGGAATTCTATTTTAGATGAACTGAGCCAGCTGTCTTCCAACTGGGGTTCAAGTCCATCACAGGATGGAAAGGATTTTCCAGGTGGTCCATAGACAAACATACTTCAAGGAAATCATTTTTCAGATCTTCAATTTCTACATTTATCTTTTCCTAACATTAATTTTCCTGAGAACACACATGCAAACCACTTCCGTTGTCATTATCCTGTTTCTTGTGCCTTCCAAAAAGAAAGGCGTGTTTCTCACTCAGTCTAGATCTTGCTGTGGTGTGTGGCATGGGGTGGAGAAAGTCAGGCGACCATAAAAGCTGCCATCCGAACAGCGGCATCCCTGAGAGGGAAAGTAGGCTCTATAAGTAATTAACTCGGGACACTGTAATGTTGACAAAGGCGTTTTGAAGATAACACTATTATAATTCCCTTCCCCCTTCTAGCTATACTGGTTTCAGAACGGTGCCACTTAATGAAAGAGTACCAGGTAAATTAAGTGTTAAATGTCGGTAAACGTTTTATAGTATTCTCAGATATTGATAAAGTGATGAATTAAGATAGTAATTTCCAAAACTTTGTTTAAAACAGACAATCTTATTGAGTTGTCAACTGATAGATCAGAAGAGATGACAAAAGTGTTTATATCAGCATTATTCAAAGTAGTCCAAAGAGTAATTATCTTAAATCTCTATCCGCAGAAGAATAAATTGTGATACAGTCACACAATGAAATCCTACACAGCAGTGAAAAAGAACAAGCTATCACTACATGCAACAACACGGGTGACTTTCACAGACACAATTTTAGCAAGCACACACTCTGTGATTCCATTTTAATGAAGTTCATCTACAGACAAAATGGATTTACGGTGATAGAGATGAAAATAATGCTACCTCTGGGTGTGTTATAGGCTCTGAGGGGCATAAGCGAGACCTCAGGAGAGGAGGAAATGTTCCATATTTTGATCTGGATAGTGGTTATGTGGTTCTGTCTATAATATATTTAAAATTTTATTGAGCTGTATATTTAAAATGTATAAACTTTATTAAAGTTACACATTAATTAGAAAGAAAAAGAAACTGATTTATTTAATCAACAAGGATTTGCTGATGCACACAGAGCGAGGTGCTAGTGATACATAAATGAACACAATCTTAAAAGCTTATTAGGATAAGTATATCCTAGTAAGGCACTGATTTCCCCATAATTATTAATGTGTATTTGCATTCCCTGAAGCGTGCCGGTTTTGGTGATAAATTATTTTGCCCTGTGTTCCAGTAATCTATCACTACACAACAAATCACCCTTAAAACTTAGACATCAAGGAACCTGTAGAAAGGACACAGGCACAAAGCCAAAGGGGGGCAGGATTGAGAGTGAGGGATGGGGATGGCTGGGGTCGGGGGCAACTGGGGGCAGGGATAAAGACAACTAAACTTGAATAACAATAAAAAAATGGAAAAAAATCTTAGTGGCTTGAAAAAACAATAATTTCAACATGGTTCATGATATTGTGGGTTAGGAATTTACACAGGGATGAGAAGGGTGATTCTTCCACCTCTACTTGGAGGTATTCAACAAGCAGGTGGGCTGATCTGGAGGGCTCAGGATGGCTCCACTCAGACTCTGGTGCTTTGGTGGGGCTAGCTGGAGACTGGAGACTGGAGACTGGGTTCTGATGGGATTGTTGCCTGGAGCACCTCCATGTAGCCTCTCTAGATGGTGATCTCAGGGTAGTCAGACCTGTTGTGTGATGGCTGGCCCAGGTGGACCTTTATGCACTTGCCTGGAAAGTCACATAGTATCTCTCTGTTTCTGCTTACATTCAAGAGGCGGGAATACACACCCCATCTCCAGTGGGAGGAATTTCAAAAAATTTGCACCCAGTTTTTAAAAAACCTCAATGTTCTACTTATAGATCAGATCCAAAGAGACTGTGTCTAACTCAACAACCTCAAAGCCTTTTGCATCCTTCTCCTCCTCTCTGCATTGAGTGTAACTTCGTTAACTTGGGTTCTCACAATCTCCCATCTGTACTATTGAGACAATACTCTGAATTGATCTGGTCCTAGTTTTCCTCTCCTTCAGTTTATTTTATGGGTTGCTAACTAATGCCCCATTCTGTGTCTGTCAAGTTTTCTTTTAAAAAATCATAAAAAATCATAAAAAATCCCTTTTTGTTTACTAACTAAAATCTGAACTTTTATTTCTGCCATTCAAAGCCCTTTATCACCTGAGGCCAACCTAACTTTCCAAAGTTATCTTCAATGGCCCCTTTCACATACTTTAATGTTCAACCTAATACCCAATTTTTAATTTTCCCTCTCTAGCACTCACCTTCACAGCCTCGGTACATGAACTCTCAACGGTTTCTTCTCTCTGAAATGTAGCTCCTCACTGGCCCTGCCCACCCCTCATTTCCCTACCTGGTCCAAATCTAGCAGTTCTGAAAGATCCTGAGGAAAGGCTTCCTCATCTGTTCACCAGCAAAATATGTCAGGGCTTATTTGTCAGGCCCTGTTCTAGGCCGTGGAAGCACAGGGGTGATAGGCAGACAAGGCCTCTATCCCCAGAGAGCTTACAAATCCCTAGTTGGAAGCAATCTCATCCCTTGACGTCACATGAAAATTCATTGGTTCTTTTCTTAGGCTACTTTTAGAGATTTTTGTAAGTGGAGCAGCTAAACATTAAGGTCCTGAAACTTTGTGGCCTGGAGAAAGTTTCTCACCTTCTTTGTGCCTTAACTTTCTTTTCTGTGAAGTGGGGATAATGTAGTGCCCATCACATAATTGTTGTAAAGTTCAAACACATTGTTAAATATAAAGCAGTTAGAATAGAGTTTGGTTAACAGTGAACACTAAATGAGCTGTAGTAATTATTACCATTGTCATCATCCTATCGTTCTTAGTTATATATGTTTTTCCTCCTTTCCTGTCCCCTTATTAGATTACAAACTAACATTTTTGGAGCTGGGTAATACATAATGTATATTTATGGTGTGTTGGAAAGAATGGGAGCTTTTAAGTCAGGAAGAGATGTTTGTGTCCAGCTCTGCATCTCATTAACTGTGAAACCTTGAGCGAGCTACCTTTTTGTGTCTAACTTGTTCCATATTTAAATCCTGACTACTAATGTTTACCACACAGCGTTGTCATAGGGATTTAATGAGGTCATGTTTGTCAACTGTCTGACTTAGTGTCTGATGTACAGGATGGGCCTCCCACATGATAATGATGATAATGATGACGATGCAATTATAACTGACAATTCCTAAGATGTTCCCTGCTCACTATGGTGCGTAACTTAGTAAGTATCCTTGTGGACATTCTGATGCCTTTTAAACATTATTTTCTCTAAGGAGGATTATACTTTGTTTAATTAATCTTCTATCATTTACCATTAAGAGTAGTTGTCTTTAAATTTCAATCCACATAGATTTGCTTTATCTTTTAAAATGATTATATAGCATTTGCTTCTTTATATATGTGCAACATAATTTATTTAATCAGTCTTTTATAAATGAATATTCAAGTGTTTTCCATTTTTCTTATTATGTACCACACTATAATCAAATGAATTACATACACATGTTTCCACCCTATCTTATTATTTCTTGAAGATAAGTGATTAGAAGTAAAATTGCATGGAGAAAGAAAATAGACTTACGGATTTTATGCATACAAACAGATTGCTCTCCTGGCTGGCTGTTCCCGTCGCTCCCGCCAGTGAGGGCCACCCTTTCTTTAGACATCTTCGCCAACAGTAGATTTGATCAAGCTTTTGTGTCTTTGTTGAGATTAATTTTTCACCTACCCCCTTTAACCCATCAATATATTTTCTGTAATATAAGCTTTTAAAAATATGTGCTTTTATTTCTTTTAAACTATGGACTTCTTGGGGGCAACCACCTTCAATCATTTTGGTCACGTCTACTAGACAATGGTGCATTTTATTGTAATCTACAGCAAACACCTTTCTTCCCTCTGCAATTATGTCCTTTAAAGCAGATCTGGGGCTTAAATCAAGTTGCCTATTTATTTAAGAGTGGTTGGGGAGGCACTGACTGGTGTGGCTCAGTTGGTTGAACATCATACTGCAGGGTGAAGTGTTGTTGGTTTGATTCCAGCTCAGGGCACATGACTGGGTTGTAGGCCTGGTCCCTGCTTGGGGTGTATTTCTCTCCCTCTCTTTTCCTCTCTTAAAAAAATGCAGTTGGGGAGGGAAAATTGTTTCAAATGATTAGAAATTAAAATTTACATCTAGAATTTCCTTTCCCTTCAACTGTAACTCCTTTCTTCCCATTGGCATTTCCAGAATCTGGTAGATTTAGAGTAGATGGGCATTGCACCCACAGCTCAAGAGAAGGATGGAGATGGGATGAGCAGGAGAGTCTGAGAGGCTGCCAGGTAAGCACAGAGGTGACTCCCAGTATACTGTCCCACCATCCCTCTTCCCACTTCAACTCACTGTATCCCACCAGCCAGCCATGGAAACCCTCTACCCAGTCAGTGTGTTAGAAAAGACTTTGGCAAGGGTCATTTCCAGAAGAAAATCATTTGGGGAAAAAGTGAAAGAAGGTGGCTGGTGATGACTATCGGAAGGTTGGGAGGGTTACGTGAGAAAGGTGAGATGCAGGCATAAATCCTGTCTTATGTGCTGCCCTACAAATGACAGTGGTCCAGAACATCACGCAGAAGTCTTAGAGAAGTTTCCATATGAGGAGAATGAAAAGTTTTTAAAAAACCCATTGCTTTCTAAAGCAATCATATGCTACTTTAAAGGAGTTCAGATCTCAATATTCCAAAGAAGTCCATCCTAACTAATACTAATGGTAGTTAGCATTTATACAGTGCAGAGTGGCAAACTGGAGGCCTCTGGGCTACATTCAGCCTTCAGATATGTCTCGTTTGGCTCAGACAGCATTAGACAGATAATTTTTGTAAAAATGTTTAGTGGTTCTTCAGATTTAAAATCACAGAAGAGCTGGCTGTTCACCAAACTACTTGTGCTTCTTCCTGGGCACATAGGTTGACTCACTGTCCAGCTGCCACCAAAGTAGTGTATGTCCATGTGTCCAAATTTTAGCCAGTGAAATGTGAATAAAAGTTATGGGCACCTCTTCCAGGTCTGGCCTGTAAAAACCAACTGTGAGTGACTCTCCTGTCTCTTTTTCTTTCCTTGGCTGTATGTAGATATCCAGGACAGCCTGTTAAAGATGATAGAATCTTAGTAGCTGGTTTCCCTGAACAACAGTGTGGTGCAGAGCTGCATTACCCACCTGTCACCCTCCACATGACCCTGCACCAAACTGGAACAAGACTATGAGAACAAGACATCAGCTTCTGTTATATTTGAATATATTGAACAATATATATATTGAATATATATTGTTATATTTGTTATATATTGGGTATGTTGAGGTCCATATGGTACAATAGTCAGCTGACCCTAGCTAATACACAATAACAATCACAAAATTGCTAGGATGGCATGATCTACTCCCTGTTACCTCTTACACCCCTAATGTGTTACCCATTTATGTGACCATTTAGGTTCCCTTAGGTATTACAACTTTAGATTTTTATATGTTGTTTTATGGTTTAATAGGCATGAGCACATTCATTATCCCTTGAACCTTTAGCGACTCTGTGAGTTGTTGGCAAACTAGATAGCATCATTCATTCTTCAGTAAGATCGGCTTCACTTGAGTAAACGGTGGTTGAGTGTCTACCACAAATCAGGCACTGTGCCGGGCCCAAGAGGTACAAAGAGGAGACATGAAGAATCTCAAACTTAGAAAGTTTTGCTTCCATAACTATACATTTGCCAAGTCACAGGTTACTACTAAAACAAATGGGAGGTGGGGGTATGGAACCAGCAGAAATCATCTTTGAGAAGTTGTGGTGATCCGAAATAATGCCCAAAATTAAGACATTGAAAAATGTTTGGATTTTCAAAAGGAAAATAAAGTGGCTTCTTAAAATCGCAAACCATTATGTTTAATGTTGAAACCATGAAAAAAGTCTAGAAATCATTTAACAAAAATTGGGTGATGACTTAAAAAGAGGGGATTATACCTTGAAGTAACAATCAGTTCTCGAAGAGAAAATTTTGCTGAATGTAATCTGTCCCCCTTTTGGAGAGGGTTGGCCACTCTGCGAACTCCGGAGAATGTTACCAAAGTGGTTGTCTTAGTCTGCTCAGGGCGCCTTAACAAAATACCATCGATGGAATGGCTCAAACAACAGAAATTCGTTTTCTAATAATCCTGAAGGCCAGCAGCACAAGATCCAGGTGCCAGGTAACTCAGGTCCTGGTGAAGACTCCTCCTGGCTTACAGAAGGCTGCCTTCTAACTGCATCCTCACATAGCCTTTCTTTGGTGCATTCACACAGAAAGAGGTATATTTCTCTTCCTCTTCTTATAAGGCAACAAATTCCATTTGAGAAGGACCCCATTCATATGACTTCATTCACTCTTAATTACTTCCTGACATCCCCAGCTCCAAATACAGTCATATTGGGAGTTAGGGCTCCAACATGGGAGTTTGGGGACATGGCACAAGTCAGCCCATCGCAATGGTGAATATTGATTTTAAAAGTATCTGACAAAAATATTTTTATGATATCACTGTAGACTAATAAATAATGGTAAGTTTAGGTGGATGCAGATAATTTGAAATCAAAAGATTTAGGTTAGTGAATAATAGTCAAACTTAAGAGAGGCATGCTTTGGGTTCTGGAGCTTCCCATATTCACCAAGAACATAGGTATAAACATAAAAAATATGCTGGTTGTGTGTGCAGCTCATATACTAAATGAAAAAAAAATAAAGATTTAAAATGATCTCCAGGAGCTAGATTTATGGGCCCAACCATTGAAATGTCATTTAGCAGGGCAAATGTGTAGTACTTTTCCAAGGATAAAGAAATTACGAGGTAAGAAGGAAGGAAGGTGGAAAAAGAATCTTGGAAAAATAAGTCATTGCGACCTGGGATGTGTTCCTTGAGGTCTAGTGCTCAGGTCAGGGTGATGGTCCCGGCACACTTTGTGATAGTCAGACCATGTCGTGTCCAGCTCTGAGACATATTTAAGGAGGATGGCCATTAACAAACTGGAAAGGACCCGGGGGATGACCAAAATGGCTCAGCTCATATTTCAACTCAGTTGTTACTGTTCTATGCAATGTTGGCTCAGGATCTGGGGCGGGGGGAGGGGTGGTGGGGATAGGTTAACTAAGAGATAATAAGACTTGAGGGAGAATGAGAAATTATTTTCGACTACAGGAAAAGTCATGAAATGTAAAAATGGTTCTATCTGGGTGGTAGGATTATATAATAGCTTTTTCTTTTTTCTTCTTTTTATTTAATTTATAAATAGGTACCTTATGTAGAGTGTTTATAGTGCTACCAGGCACTGTGTCGAGCACCTCAAAAATGTCACTGTTCTTTAAGAAAACCTGGTGAAAAAGTAGTTTTGTCCCCATATTACTGATGGGAAAACTGAGTGCTAGGAAGGGTAAGTAGCTTCTCCAATGTCACACAGCTAGTAGGCGAAGGGACTAAGATTTGAACCCAGCTTTGTGAGATTAAGATATTTTTCTTTTAGTGATTCCAGAGAGAGGGGAAGGGAGGGAAAAAGAGAGGGAGAGAAACATGGATCAAAGCTGCATCTCAGGCATACGCCCTGACCAGGAATCAAACTGGTGACCTTCAGGTTTTCAGGATGATACCCAACGAACTGAGCCTCACTGGCCAGAATGAGCTCTGTGAGATTTCAGAGCTGACACTCTTAGCCATTACAACTTATTGCTCACCTATTCTCTCCAAATATTCTCCAGTAAATAAAACATGACATGGATATCCAAGGAAAACATCTTTTATAAAGGAAACCAAAAAGCAGAAGGGCAGAGACAGGGTGAGGACAATGGGTGGAGTTTAAGGCAGTCAGAGTTAGGATTTAGGTCAGCCTCTGGAAAAGCCATCTAACAACGATACATTCCCATGAGGGTATGGATAGGATTGCCTTGGTGACATATAGAGACAGTCTTCTGAATGACAATCTAGAGAGGCAATTGAAAAGGAGGGTGTTAGGTTACCTAGCCTCTCAAAGATCCATCCATTCCTTCACCCAGCACGTGATCCTTGAGAACCTGCTATGCATCCGACACTGATCTAGGCTTCAGGGACATAATGACAAGTCTCTTCTCTCATGCAGTTTGTATTCTAGTCTGGGAAGAAAAATACATAAAAATACATGTCTAATATAATGTGCACTGTGAAGAAGGAGAGGGTAGGAGTAAAGGGATGGAGAATAGTGTTGGAGAGGAAAGAGGGAGAGATATTTTACATAAATGATCAGTAAGAACTTGTAGATAAAATTTTCCTAAAGTATAAAGCATCCCATGTCATTCCATGGTATGACCCTCAGTGGCTGAAAATATTAAAATGCCCCCTGTGGCTTCCCATTTCATTCAATAAAATCCAGAGTCCTTACAATAGTCTACCATGTTCTACATAATTGGATTCCATCCCACTACTGCTATGGCCGCATTTTTCCTACTTCACTAACATTCATTTTGCTTGTCACAGTGGTCTTCCAGCAGCTCCTGACGCACGCCTAGCTCACATCTGCCACAGGGCCTTTGCACTGCTTTCCTTGCTGCCTGGAATTCGCTTACCTAGGGTACACACATTGTTCACAGTCACCTTCTTTTGATCTCTGCTCAAATACCATCTTATTAAAGAAGCCCTTACAGTCTACACTAAGTGAACCAGAGCTCCTTTATCCATCACTTTCTCTCCCCAACCCAAGATCAAGCTACATACTGTGCAGGCTCCTGAGTAGAATGAAAATGTGGGATCCCTGGCTCAAAAAACAAGGAAAATGGAGTGATATTAAAGGTATTACAATAGAAAGCTTTTTCCTTTTGTCCACGACCTCTCTCTCAACCTGTCATGTTATTTACTTGCCATTTAATAGTATGTTTCCTGAAACACAGAGATACTTGTATACTGAGACAGACCTCAGAAGCACTTGGGGTCGCCCATCCTCCTGATGGTGGGCCTGTAGGGAAGGGAAACGTCTGGCTTGACATCGCCACCCCGATCTGGGCATAGCACATCAGCCTGGCAGCTAGCAGGAGGGGGATCGGACAGCCAGTGAGCTGCATGCAGACACCACGTCATGGGCTGGGTATTGCCAGCTCAGCTCCACGACACACTAGGTGCCTGAATCAGGGGTGTGGGAGAGGTTAACCCTCACTGAATCACCCACCCAATGCACCATGTGCTGCAAACCCCGAGATGGGGACAACCATTGCCCTGCCCTACTCTGAGAGGCCACAAGGAATTTTGTGCCCTCCCTGACCATCCCCATGCTCATGTTGAGGGCCCCACTGGACCCCAGGGTGGCAGTGGTTATGAGGTAGGGGCATAGACGGGAAGGCCAGGGGGGGCCGGGCAAGCCAGCATGTGGGAAGAGGCTACTGAGAACTTGTCTTGGGGAGAAGTCAAGAGGCAGGAGCGAGCTGAGGCTCCATGCCTCTCCCGCATGCTCCAGTGTCCCATCCGACTCTGCTTACAAAATCCAAAATCAGACATAGAATTAGTAAGACGTTCAAGACAATAGCCACAGGTCATTAACCCCCGTGCGGGCTCCTGTACAAAAGGTTGCACGCCTGTACTGCTGGCCCTGCCTGGCCGTGATTCTGCCCACCGCTGGCACAACCTACTATATATTTATTGGATTGCTTGTCTGTTATCTGTCTCCTTTCACCTGGAGCAGGGGATTTGTTCCCATCTTATGTGTCTTCCAGCGCCTTCGGATGAAGATTGCAGTCTTCATCACCTTGAGGGGGCGGTCTTGGTAAATAGTGACTGTTTAATTAAACCCTAGATTGTCAGTACATGAAACTTCAGATCCAATGAAAGGATACCTGCCTTTACCAAATGAGTTGTAGGGCGTGGCTAGAATACCCCCAATAAAGGTGGGGAAATATTTAAGTAGGTTCAAGTAAGATTTCAATTATTTTAGGAAGAATACACATATGTCCCTGCTACTCAGAAATTCCTAGGCAATGTAGGGATGTTGAAGGGTCTTAACCATGAGACCCTCAAAACAGACAGCCGATAGTGTCAAAAGCTCCAGAGCCACCACCAGAGGCTTAACCCTGAGCTGGTGGCCATGGCTGATCAAATGTGGCTTTCTTTTGTCCCTGTTTTCCTGTGCTTTCCTTCAGAATATGGTTCAGTGCCCTGGGTATGGCCTCCGAGAAGGTTCAACAGAAATATAAAACATGAATTTCATCCATGTGTAACTTACAATCAATCTTTGAGGAGATGAACTCATACAGAGGGATTTTCTTACTGAGGTAAGCAACTGTAGCTTTGTAGAGGGGCTGAAGCAGGGCGAGAGGTGCGCCGTCAAACCTGTGCTGCAGAAGGAAGTGAGCAAAGCCTTTCCTGACAGAGAGGAGGCTGGGCCCAATGCGAACAGACAGGAGAAACCCACCTGAGTCTCCCTTGGGGATGGGCAGGCGTCTCTGCCATGTTATCTAGCTGGTGATCTGGTGAGTGAGTCTGAGTTTGCAGCCATAAAAATATTCTAAAACCTATTAAGCATGAAGCATGAAAGAAAATCAGTTGCTAATATTGACTTTTAGTTGCTGTTTCAGTTCCTAAAAGTCCCCAGACAGCATAGAAGAATTAAAACAATATACTAAGATGGAGCAAATACAGATGACTTTTCCCCTTTTCAATAACAGGCTTGAGTGTTAGAATAAATTTTTAAATGTAAGAAAAATGTCCTAGGCATCTTTCTCATAAAATTCTAGGGGTTTCATCTGTAAAAAGATGTATATATCTATGTTAAATGTTCTCAAGTCTCTTTCTCTCTATATATGTTGAGAACCTATTATGTGGCAGACATTATTCCAAGTTTAAAAATAAAAAGGAGTGCCAGACACTAGGCAAACACTAAGACCAACTAGGAAGATTTTTCAGAAAATAAAGAAGAATGAATCTTTACAACAGAACAGAGAAACAGACTAAGTTTTAGACAAAGCCACCCAAGAAACAAACCTGAAAGGGAAAGCAGTTATAGTAAACCAACATATCGGAAAAATTAATTTAGACATAAAATCAAATTTCCTACTTCAGTCTCATTGTAATCATGTGGTGGCTCCAGGGAGATCTTCAATCCTTCTGGATAATCACTCACAAAATGCTCAGTGTAACGGGTGAAGCATACAAACCAGGTGAGGGTCTAATGAGCCAGAAAATCTGTTGGTTCTACAGATTCTCTTCTTTGGTTTCAGGGGAACTTGGATTTGTGCTTTTAGGGGTATGTTAGTTAGGGTTCTTCCAAGAAACAGAACCAATAGGGAGGTGGTGTGTGTGTGTGTGTGAAGATATGTATGGGGGGAGACAGATGTAGAGAAAAAGATGAAGACAGAGAAAGAGACAGACAGAAAGACAGAGACGAAGAACGTTTCATTTTAGGGGACTGGCTCACACAGTGGTAGAGACAGGCAAGCCCAAAATCTGCAGGGCAGCCAGCAGGCTGGAAACTCAGGGGAGAGATGGTGCTGCAGCGTGGGTCTGAAGTTTGGAGACAGAATTTCCTCTTGCTAAGGGGCCCAGTTTTTTCCTCTTCAGGCTGTTAACTGTTTGGATGAGGCCCACCCACATTATAAGGGTAGTCTGTTTTACTCAGCATCTACTGATTGAAATGTTAGTCACATCTCACAAATACCTTCACAGCAATATCCAGATTGGTGTTTGTGGACACATGAAATGAAGGGTCATAAGGGATGTGATTTTCCTTCAAGCAGGACTGTCACTGAGCAAAACGAAGGAAAGGTGCTCCTTTCAGGCCTTCAGGGGACTTCAGCACCCAGCTCTCTGCTGTGTGGGGGAGTCAGTGGCTTTGAGGATTTGGGCAAAGGGAATGCCCAGGCAGCCCTGTCCTGAGCCTGGACGCAGGTCTGGTCTCTCTCCCCTGGTTGGGTGCCAGTTGGGGAGCAAAGAGAGTAAAGCTGGCCACGAAGCAGCAGGACATGGAAATAAGATAGAAATAAAGTACATAAACCATAAAGTTCATTCTTGTATTTCACTTATTAATTATTGTATTATTTTCCATACAAACAACTGTAAATCCATTTTGCCCTACCCTATATATTTCACACAAACTTTTGTCTCTTCAAATTCCTATTGCCAAAGGGTTATAACATTCATGTCTATTGATGCCTATTCTCTTGTTAAAACATTGTAAAATAAATATCACATGAAGCACCCAGAGAATTAAGAAGGTAGCTACCTACATGTCTTCTTATCAGTAAAGAAACCCTCTGAGAAGCCACTGCTGCCCACAGCAGATTGTCCTTGCCTGTGATTGTACCACCTGTTTCAGATCCAATCACCAGCAGGGGGAAGGGAGGCGCATGGCCATATGGAGGAAGGGTGGGATGTCTCCCAAACTGGGGTTCTGATGGAAAGGAGGAAGTTGGGGGATGAATATGCTATAGGTAGCCAACAATGCTTGTTTCACCTTTTGTTGGGCAGCTTAAGAGAAACACAGTTAGGATATGAGTGCTAGGAAGTTATCATAGAGAATTGATTTTTTTTTTTTCTGAGCTGTGTGGAGCATGGCTTATAATATCAGAATTTAAGTATGATACTCTGCAACAAAGTTGAGGACACTGGGCATCCAGGAGGAGAGGGTTGGTCATTTGAGGTAAACACTCAGGGACTTCATCGTAGCACAGAATCAGCCCTGCTGAGAGCTGTATGGCCGGGACCAGGTACAATTTTGGTGAGTCAAAGAGAGGAGCAGTGATTTTATTTAATTTTCAAGCTGTGTAGTTACAGGAAGCAGTTGCTTTAAAATGTACCAAAATATTAGAACTTTTAGTAATTTGTGTTCTCTCCATCAGTAGAAATGAGCTGAAATGTAAGATAACCCCTGGCCTTTCAAATCCTAAAATTTCTGCTGTTAAGGCCAAGGCCTGAACACAACATCGAAGCTAAATAAACTGGACATGGCTTCTGTGGCTCAGTGGAATGAGCATTGGCCTGTGAACCAAAGGGTTGCCAGTTTGATGCCAGGGTTGCAGGCCACGTCCCCAGTAGGGTGCACATGAGAGGCAACCACACGTTGATGTTTCCCTCTCTCCCTTCCTTCCTCTCTCTCTCTAAAAAAAAAAAAAAAAAAAAAAGCTAAATAAACTGCCAGTGATAACGCTGTGGCTTGAGTGGTTAGTGAACATGATTCTTGCCTTACCTAATCCCATGAAGACAAATAGGGAAGCTAGTGAAAGATCAGCTGTAAAAAAAATGAAATTAACCACTGAGCTAGTCAACCTTGTTTTCCAGGAGGAGGAGGAAAATGCCCACTTCCTTCCTTCCTCCCAGTAGGGTGTCTGCAAAGAGCAGCACTGTGAGATTTTATCGTCACTAGAATAAGCAGCTTTGTCACACTTGAACTCTGGACTCCAGTAAAGTCTCTCCCACCTTGAAGCCAAGGAGGAGGGATTTCTGTTTTAGAATAGAGTTATCACTGTAACAGTTGTGCAATCACTATGGATTGCCGTGAATGGCCTCCTGAGATGAAATGAAAAATAAAGGTGAACTCTATTTAATTTCTACCAGAATTCTCTTAGGTTTACACTGATATGTTTGGTTCTGATCTACATAGGCTTTATTTATTTTCATGGTTATTATAGTATTGAAAACTTTTTGGAACTCTGATTTATTGATTCTTCATGAATGACAAATAATTATTTGATTCTATTTGAATATATATAAAATACAGATATTATTGTGCCATAAAAGACTAAAAACTACATCATTGCTGGAGAAACATCTGTGAGAACGGATGAGAAAAGGAGCATTTCAGGGATGGTAGCCTTTGGCTGATGCTGGTTAGGTGTCATCCTGTGATTACAGGTGAAGTTCTCAATATACCATCCAGGGAAAGGATGCAGAGGAATAAAGGAAAGAATGGGCTAGAAATCACTACAGTGTTAAATATTACCAGATCAGAGAAAGAATAGGAATCATCAGAGGATCTGGATAAAGGATGGTCCAGAGAGCTAAAGGAGGTTAGAAGAGAGTAGTGCTTTGGAAAGCAAATGATTAGAAAATTCTAGGACTGGTGGTCAATTGTGCTGAATGCTGCAGAACTTAGAAGAAGAAGATCAGCATCCACTTAGTCATCGCCTTATGAGAGCACACTATTTATGGGACATGGAGCCAGATGCTAGAAATACAGAAGAACAAAATAAGGTACCTTCACATAAATTGCAATGTGGTATGGGAGAGAGATGTGGAAGTAGTTCAAATGCAATGGGAAAATGGCCCATTAAAATTGTGTGGTAAAAGAGAAGAAGGAAGCAGGGAGAGCGGGAATCATGAACAGTTTCTTGGAGAAGGTAATATTGAGCTAAGTGTTGATGGGGAACCTCCACGTGGAAAAGAAAGGCATGGGTGTTACATGTATAGAGGAGAAGAGGCATGAGATTGTGGTACGCGGGGAAGAACAGTTCAGTGTGGCTCAATAATATGGCCCATGCAGCTGAAAAAGCCAGCAGAATACAGTTCACAGAGGGTCATGCATTAAAGCTACATGGAAGAGTTTGAATTTCATCTGCAGGAAGTAGGGTGCCATTGAAAGTTTAGAAAAAATTTTCTATTGTAAATAGTTTATTTCATCAAAAGTCAAGAAAGTTAAATTCTATTTTTCTATTAAAATTACATATGTAAACTTTACTCAGAATTTTTTTGTTTTAATCTAAAAATTCTTATGCACATAAACCCTGGCTGGTATGGCTCAGTGGATTGAGTGGCAGCCTGTGAACCAAAGGGTTGCCGGTTCAATTCCCAGTCGGGGCACATGCCTGGGTTGTGGGCCAGGTCCCCAGTAGGGGGCGCATGAGAGACAACCACACATTGGTGTTTCTTTCCCTCTCTTTCTCCTTCCTTTCCCCTCTCTCTAAAGGCAAATAAATAAAATCTTTAAACAAACAAATAACAATTCTTATGCACATTAAATAAAAATAGTGAGATTTTCCACTTCAAGGAGTTGTTATTTATATGTTCTTTCACTGTCATTGAAAGATTTTTAAGCAGAAATTTGAGCGGTTGATTTCCTATTTTAGAAAGGTCTCTTATGTTACACAAAAAGGTGGATCAGAATGAAGAAATAGCCAGCATGAAGGCCATCTGCCTACTGCAAAAGTCTAAATGAGAAGAATGAGAACTAGAACTAAGACGATGACAGCAGGATGGAGAGAAAGGATAGACCAAGAAAGTCTTAGAAAGTTACAACTGATTTTAGTAGTTAGAGAAGGTGAAAGAGATACAGGGAGTTGAGGGCGACTTCCATGTTTTGGTTTGTGATCAATGAGAAGAGAGTGAAGGATGATGGCAGCGCCATCAATTGAGTTGAGGGCCATAAGAAAACAAGTAGATCTAGGAAGGGTGGACTTAATGGGTTCAGTGTTGTATATGTAACAAAAATATCACCACTAGATTTGTTGGTTGGGAAATCCATTGGTGATGAGAGAGAGAGAGAAAAGATGGAGAGATAGCAAGTGTCTAAGACAAGCAGAGAGACACTTAGAGAACAGGAAAAAGAGAGAATCAATAGAACATTCCGGGAGGGCAAGAACTGTCTTTCTATAGTTTAAAATATTTCTGGCACTTAAGATAGTTTCTTCCTCATTCTATGTATCCAATAAATCTTGAATTGAATTGAAGAAGAAGATGAGTTAAAAACCTAGTTAGGGCCCTGACTGGTGTGGCTCAGTGGATTGAGCATCGGCCTGTGAATTAAAGGGTTGCCAGTTGGATTTCCAGTCAGGACACATGCCTGGGTTGTAGGCCAGGTCCCCAGTGGGGTGTGTGCGAGAGGCAACCACACATTGATATTTCTCTCCCTCTCTTTCTCCCTCCCTTCCCCTCTGTCTAAAAAGTAAATAAATAAAATCTTTTTTAAAATCCCCAAACCCTACCAGAAATTCTTGCCAAAATTTTTATACAGCTTATAAAAACATTCATAGTGTCACTACAGTATAATCTTTTAAGAGTTGCCCTAATGCAATAAGATCACATAAATGGAATTTGGAGATTTAAAAGAATGAACATCTGGTCATTATTTCAGCCTAGTGCTAATATTAAGAAAACACAGTGAGTAATTTTGTTGCTGTCGTTTGATAAGCACAAGGTTGATGGAATCACTGCCTGACAGCCCACAACACGCCACTTGTGAATGATTTTGATTTGAGCTGATATATGCTTAGAAATTGGCCTTCACTTTAATGTAGAAATAACTCAATTCTCCAGACTCAGTCATCCTTGTTCCTGGAATAATTTCTAGGATTGAATAAAACCCTCTATGAGGAACAGATGTTCTAATGAAAGATTTTTGTATCCCTACAAAATACCTCTTATCCTCCACAGCAGGATTTTTATCTAAGGGAGTGTATGAATGCAGAATGATTTAAAAATCAGACCACGGAACCCAGAAGTACCCATATCAACTGAGTTATATTTACATAATAGAAACCCTAGAGAAGGTAGGCGTATAAAACCTCATCTGCCCTAGTGAAGTTAACAGATTTTTTTTTTTCTTTTGATGGAAATTTCTTTAGGGTTCTCTGGGATCATTTTGCTTTCATTAAGTTCACTATGTACTATCTGGACAGACATGGCTACTTAATTCTTTCATGAGAAAATAAATAAATTGAGCAATTATTTTTATCGCGTTGGGTTAACCAAAGAATTTCCAGATAGAAATTGGAGATGTGGTGCACAGCTTGTAGGGGGTAGGGACAGCATCAGAGGACAGGACGAAGGTTATCTGAGTTCAAACAGCAAGAGACAACGGGAAGCAGAGACTCATGACCCTTTCTCTCTCCTCTGCTCCTCGTGGCTTTCTGAGTGTCTCTTGGGCAAGGGATTCTTACTGAATTGACAAGATAACAGAGAAACTACAGAGAGGCCTGTTACCTTTGTGTGTGTCTAGTTAGAACAAAAGCCCAGCGAGGGCCAGAATTATTCCTTCGATGTGAATTCCCAGTGGCCAGTATAACAAGGAAGTGGGAGCAGAATTCCAAGGGCAAGGGCAGTCTCTGGAAGGGGTAAATGAATGGCCGCTTTACCCTGCCTCGGCCTGGTGTTGGGAAAGCCCTTTGATATTACTGGGAGGACTGAGTAGATGTACCTGTAATGCATTCATTCTACAATGGGGACTTGAAAATTTGTCAAGGGGGAACTCCCAGTAGGGAACAGAAACAAGAAAATAGACCTAATTTTTCTTTTTTCTTTTTTTTTGAGGGGGCTTAATTTACTTTTCTCAAACTTCTGCCAAACTCAAACTGCCTTTAAAGAACTTCAAAGCAGTTCTTCCAAATTTCAAAGTCCATCTTTCTGCGTTTGGCTTCCTTATCAAGTAAGATAATCAAGTTGGTAGAAAGTACCAGCTTAGGAGTCAAATAACTAATCAGCACTTCTGGATGGCTTCTGTATTGGTTCGGGTGTTTCTTTGAAGTCGGACATAAGGAAGGGCATGTGGTGTATAGACAAACACTTCTGGGTGATAAGAACCTCACAATTAAGCCCATGAGTGATGGTGAACAGATGTTTCTCTTAGGCAGCTGCTCTTTCCAGAATGACACTTGGATTTGACTATATCCAGGCACAGTTTGCTGTCACCTTGGCAGCACCTTGTAGTAAATGGCCACATGTGACCTAAACACACTGACAGAGATCCCATCTGGCACCTTCTAGTCTTTCTCTTGGTGGCTCAGCCTGCTGCAGTGTCAGTCCTTGTTTTTGTCACTGAGCAATTCAAAATAAACCACCTCATAAATAAGTCTTCAAGAAAGGATGCCATCGAACTCCTCTTCCTCCTGACACTCTTTCCAGTCCTTTTTGCTTTTACTGCTGTCCAAATCACTCACCTTCTTTAGGCACGACGGTTGAAAAATGGTTGAAGCAACAGATTCCTAGCTATCCGTAGTCTTTCTACATTACTATTTTTCTCCTGGGAGTCCTGGGGTGGATCCTTGGCCAGACAAAGGATATGGTGGCCTTTTGTTGCCCAGGAACATTTCAGGAGATGTGAATTTTGTGTGAGCAAATACAACTGAATGGCATTTGCACGTTCACGGCTAGAACCTCAAACTTCCTGCTGGAATTTTTGGTATTCCATTTCTAATTTCCCATCAAATAGTTTAGACAGCGCTGAACAGTGGTGATCCCCAGAGGAACCAGAATCTTCCTGCACTCAACCTTGATCAGTACAGAGTGACCCCCATCAGTTTCAGGAACCTATCATGTCCCCTGGTTTATGAAGGAAAAAGAAAGGGTTTTCCTTGTTCCTGAAATGAAACGCTCAGGTTCCCCAAGGAAGATAAACTCTCACACTGTCCTTGCTGACTCCTTTGTGATGACAGGACTGGGACTCAGGATGAAGCGTCTTCTCACACGCTGCCATTACCCATGATGTCTGTAACGTGAATCAGGGTCCTGAGGCGCAGAGCTCCCATCTGGTAGAGTAAATTTACTGCTCGTAAAGACACCAGCTCCCCTTGTTCTCATTTCTTTTTTTCCCCCTTTCTCTCTTTTAATTTGCAAAGTTAAAATTGTAAGTGTGTTGGGATCAAGATGTCGCCTCAACTCTAAGTTGTAAGATAAAATAGAAGATAAATTAGAAATTACTTGTGAGCCACATAATACTATTGGTCAGAGATTGCAAAAAACAGTCCCTTTTAGAAATATGGGATAGAGGCTTTTAATGAGCTAAGTCAGCGTGGTTGAAAGCCCTGTGGATGAAGAAATAGCGTTGTGAAAGAGACTCCTCCATGCAGAGCCTCCATGACTTCCAGGTCGCTCCTCTATCCGCTTAGTTTTCCTCGTTGGCATCTGATAGTTTCACTTCCCCTCTTCAATGAGGTAAGCACCGGTTATTCTACAAAGCCACAGTCCATCTTTCCCGGAGCTTCCATTGTGGCTGCCTGGCACAACGAACCGCGAAACTCTGACTTGAATGCAAAGTCAATGCGAACAAATCTTAGGCATTTCCTTTCTGTGATTTCTAAAATGGTGTCTACTTGTTAAGTGACTGAAAAATATCAGTTCAGTTTGCAGTGGAATGCTTCTAGAGTTCACAAAATGCCAGGAGAGAAACTAGGGGAAATTCATGTGGTACTTTAAACATTTTTGTTTCATAATTCCCTCTATCCTCCCTATTTTTGGTTTTTCTTTGAGATTAGGGTTCAAGTAAAAATCAAACAGTAAAATGGAAGGGATGGCCAATATTACTCTAGAGACGTTAAACCAGAACCTGACAATCCTTCAAAAGCAGGAGAAAAATATGACCCCGCAACACTAAAAAGACATCTGCAAATGAGCTGCTTGTATCTAGGCGTTGCTGAGAGGTGGTGTGGCCTCGATCTGTGACATGGCACCATGGTCAGGCGCCACAGTCTGGCTAGGACACTCCTCTGCTCACCAGAGGTTCGTTCTCAGAGTATGCACATACGGATATTTTGATTTATGCCCATTGTCATGTTGCACTTTTGGTGCTATTTGTCACATACTGAATTGAAATTATAGATGTGAATATTCTGTTAAAGTTTAACTGGTTATAGAAACAGAAAGTTTTAACATAACCAAAGGCAGATAAAAATGAAACTCCCAATTTCTGTTCATTGAATTGACCCTTCTACAGAGAAATTCTCCCTGTTTCCATTGGCTTGCCAGGCCACGTGGAACCTGGTCATAGCCTTTTATTCTCGAAGGCTTCTCTGACAGTCCACCTGTATCAGGCTGTGTCCCACTGACACCGGGTGGTGAGGAGGAAAGTTCTAGCAGCTCCAGCATTGACTGAGACTACTGAGAAGCTTCTGGACCATTTTGTTGAATCTGTTCTCAGAAAGCATCTGTCACTTCAGTAGTCTTTCTGAGAGTTTGGGACTGGAGATCCCCACTTGCAGTGTGGGGCCTTTAGGAAGCAGTATTTGTATATGTAAGGAGAAGGCTGGACACAAAGGAGAGGCCTGCTGCTGGTGGCCATCTTGACTTTTCCGTTTCTAGAATTTCAGATTGCTCTAGTCATTTGTTTCTGAGATCTGTTTCTGAATAGATCAGTTATAAATCCCATAAGGTATATAAAAGGTATGCATTTGGGGATTTGCTATGCCATACAGGTGAGAGGCCTCTATATTGCTCTTCTCAGAAATTAGTTTGTATTTATGTCATTAATCAAATAGAATATTAAATTCCATAGGAACAAATGATTTCATTTCCTAAACTACTCTTGGAGGATAGCTATGCATCCTGAGTGACACCAAACAGCTAGGGGATGACGGTCACCTTTTGAATGCACGTGGTTTTCTGGCTAATTGTTGAGTTCTATGGTAGCCTGTAGCCTGAGAATGTGAGGGAACATTTTACATCCGTGGGTGACAAGACCCATGGCTCAGTGCTAACTCCGTTCTTGTTTAGATCTTGTTGATGGTCCTTTTAGGAACTCAAGATAGAGTAGGAGGATCCTGTGTGGCAAATCCTACATAATAATTTCTGGTTTCTTGAATTGCATTCATCTAGTTTCAATTTCACTACTAATGTATTATGGTTCATAATTTAAAAGGAAGGATTTATGTATGTGCATACAACAATTTCAAAGGTGAATGCAGGATCTATTATTCCAGAGTGTCTTTCTTCCCTTGAACTCACAGGGCTTTGTGGATGATTAAAAAAATAATATATCACGAAGGTTTCTTTTTGCTTTCAAGGCACAGAGGGCTATACCATTTTAACTAACCAACTTTGGAGAATTCCTATTGTAAAACTTTTGTCCAATCAGAAAGAAGCCTGAGGGAAAACCCTACAGCAAGAATCTTTATACAGATCTATGCAGAACGGTGAAAGGTCAAATATGGGAGCCATTTTCCTACCCAGAAGTACCGGGCAAAGAAATGATCTAGAAGGAAACTTTTCAGTGAAGAGGCGCGTCAGGAATCAGGTTCCAGGAATCCAAAACTATTCCTCAGTTGTTGCATCATCAAAATACAATGGAATCTTCCTGTTTTCCTGCCAGACCTCATAGTGAGCCCTCTCCTCCTTGCAACTATCTACAGCTCAGGTACCCAAATGAGCAGATGGATGGTTGTAACTGGACAGGTTCTCCCAGACATGATTAATGCAACGTTAGATAATTGGAATAATAGGCAATTTTAAAATATGGCTTTATACATGTAACAGATGTTTTACAAATGGCTTTATTAAAGTAACCGTTACATGACTCAGTGCTTATTTTCAGAATAAATACTGGCAGATACGGGCTCTCATCCTGTGGGCTGGTTGTACGTGTGTTTTCTTTGAGTCTCTTGTGGCTGAATATTGGCTACATCGTGTCTCTCTCACCAGGTCACTTCTGAGAGAGATCTGCCTTGCTCATCTCAGGGCACCTCTTTAACATAATTTCATTTTATTTATCAATACTTCCTCTTTCTTCCAAGAAATCGAAAAAGAAATGGTGCATTGTCTTAGACTGTGTTTCCTAGGGAACAGACTCTGGAATGGGGCTTTGTGGGCAGGAATATGGCTGGGGAGTGCTCTGGGGATCAACACCTGTGAAGGCTGATGAAAAGATGGACAGAGGAACAAATGGACAACCGAGACACAGTCACCAAAAAGTTTGCAGCTGGTCCTGATCCCTCGGGAGCTCCAGGGCTGGGATGGTCCTTCAGAGGTGTCCCAGCTTGAAGCAACTACTGTAAAGCAGCCATTGCTTACATTTGCCCCAGGGGAAGGGGCATGAACTTGGGCAATTTGGCTTTCTGGGGCTGAGAGCAATTCCCAGGGAGGGACCCACCTGATAGCTCAGTAGCCAACACTCTTAACAGCTGAAGAATGAAAGCCCTCAGTTGTGAAGGGAGAGATCTGGGTGGCCAACCATGACATTCCTACATTCCATACGTGCTTCTCATACGGCTTAGCTCTTCATTTTTTGCAAAGTCTGGAGCATCTCTTTCCTATGGGACTGTGTTTCTCACCAACATATTTTCTTAGTTTGGGGGTTAGAGTTCCTCTGTGTAGTGTGTGTGTGCCTGTCTATATATACACACACATACATGTCTCATATATCTATGTGTGTCCTGACATCTGTGTGATCTATATCCACCCAGGTGAGCGATGCTGATATGCTCAGGACTATGGGTTTGCATGGGCAGACAAAAGCCTGGAGAGAAGAGACACTTTTGAAATGAGTTTTTAAAAAATATGTCTGATTTAAAGTTTTCTGTCTGCGCTGGGTGTGGCCTTAATGACCACAGAGTTCTCAGCCTCCGGCTGCCTGAGAGTTTATAGCCATGTGATGACCAAAAAAGCATGTTCCCTCTAAGAGTAGTTTGTGATCACTCTGTGGAACTTGGACAGTGAAGTGCATTCTTAAACAAGAGAAACACACACCTCAGTGAGGAGTCTTGGCTCTGAGGCCTTGGCTGCTGAGAACTGCCAAGTTCTAGAAGGCTGTGATGTTGTTCTGTGAGGTAAAAACTAGAGGTCTGCAAACTATTCCAGGGCTGGCTAGGTCCTGCTATTGAGTAACACATTTCCAAATATAATTCACACATGCAGTGCCTTGCATCTCTACAGTGCTTGCTATTAACCCCTGAGATGTTGGCGCTCTTTCACTCGGATTGTACAGATGAGGAAATAGAGGCCTTATGAAGTAGACCAACGTGTCCATGGTCTGCGTGGCTTGGACGTAAGGTGCACATGCATGCTGTATTGTTTAACGTTGTGCCTGTCTACTCTGTTATTCTGGTATAATTGTTAGCGGTACCCCTTTTTCATTCACACACATTTCTTGATTCACATGATATGTGATCTTACTTTTGGGTCCAGGCCTCTTGACACCAAATCTCACTGGCTTCCTCTAATGCCTTACCAATGGTCTTTAAAATTTAAAGCTTGACAAATGCACAAGGCCTGCATGATTTGGAATGGCCCCTCCCACACTGAGCAGTGTCCTTGACTCCGCCCATGGTCTTCTATCTTCCGCTACAACCCAGACCGGGGCAACCGGCATCTACCTCATTTTTCACTCAGGGTTGCCCCCACCCCCGCCCAGACAGACAGGATTACAGAACTGTGAACCAAAAGAAACCCTGATGTAAGGCAGAGAGATGGAAGTTTTTATTATGTTCGAGAGGCTGTCTCGCGTTCTTTTTTTAGACTCAAGGTGCTTGGACCTGTGCTGATTTTTATAACGGAGCTAGACTTTCTGGTGAGTGGATGAGTAGTTTAGGTTCTGAAAGTCATCTTCAACCCAATGAGATACATGGTATTTTCCCAGGAAGTGACACTGTGAATAAGCTCCTACTGCGAACGATCCGTATCGCTCTTCCGGTACGAGGCTGTCGGCACTCACTCTCTTGATGGCGGCTTTAGGTGTGAGGGCTGGCATTTGGAGGGTGTCTGCACAGTGAAAACTGCACTGTCACAGCTGTGTCCTGCACTGGGCTGCCCCTTGGCTAGACAGATCATCGCACTTGAAGCTGTAGATAAACATCTCAAAAATTCCCCCACCCTCAGGTCACCCCATGTGTTATCAAAACTCTTTGGTTTGATAGTTGTAAGAACAATGATGGGGTATGACTTCAGCAAAAATATTTTATAATATTACTTGAATCTGACTCATACTTCAAAGCAACTAACTGACTGGCTTAACATTTGGGAATCTATTCATAGTAGGAATTATGACACCTTCCCTTAGGCATCAACTAGAAGAGATCGGGCTTGTCTTCGCAGCGAGCATCAATTTCTGTTTTTATTAAAAATGGCATTCCTCCCACCTCCCATTAGTGGTATAAATAAAAAAAACCTTTGTGGTTAGAATTTAGTTTGGAATAACTTGAGTAGTCTTAAATTGACAATTTCTGAAAAATTCTTAAAATTATGTTTTTCAATAGTTTCACATGTTTAGAGGAGAAAAGAAAGATTATGTATTTTTCCAAGTGACTTTTTTACCTACTGGTGGGGGGCAGGATGGGGAGAGAGAGTTCTCTTTTGTATGTGTGTAAAAACAAGTCTCTTTTGAGCTTTCATTTTTTATTAAAACACACATCTACATAAAAGAATTAGAAAGCTCCCTATTTAAAAACTAACAAGTAGACCAAAAATAAAAGCCAAAGGCAGGAGGACCCTTCCAAAAGGCCACTTAGTAACCTCATTCCTGAGGTTCAGAAATGAACAGAAAATGTCACTCTTCGATGTTATTGCTTTGGTTCCCAAGTAACATTTTCCTGTACAGATGCAGAAGATAGAATCCTCAAATAAATGACTCACTTAAGAAATGGAAGCTTTGGAAAAGGCAAAAAAGAAAGAAGAAAATCAATCGACTGTTGCTCTTCTTCCCTTGGATAACAACCTGGCAGCTTTAGAAGAGCCTGGAGGGGTGGCAGGTTAGACTTGACATGGATGCAGAAAAGTGTCTCTGGAAGATTTCTAATCACAATTATTCAGGCCTGTGATTTCAGTCCCCTTCCAAGTTTGTACCCATTCTCCATCTCCCCCTCCCCTTTTCTTTATCCCTTCACTATTTTCCCAGGCGCCCAGAAAATATGGGCACTCACCATGCTGCTGCAGCCTTCTGGATGTGTTCAGTTTAATAAAGCCATTTTTGAAGAGAGACATTTTGATAGGGCTTAAAAACAAACCATAAAACCTTCAGCTCTTAACCGATTACTAGATAATGTGTGAAGTGGGCATTATCGCCTAATTCCTGTATGCCACCTTATTCTGTGCCCATCTGTTCGTGGTTCCAACCGTGGGCTTTGGGAAAGACTCAGTGAGGGGTCAGTGTGTCCGTCCATAGCACACCTTGGTTGGTATCGAAGATTTGTCTTTATATTCTCAATGATCTGTTTTGATACAACTGCTTCAAGTTATTTTTCCCAAGTGTCTGGCATGGGTCATCTTAGAGGAAAAAAAAATGTCCAAGAAATCATGGTGTAAAGAGTTCTGAACCGATTGTTAGAGGCTGCCTCATCTTTTTATGGTGGGTTTTTTGATGTCATCGTTCTTATATATTACTTTGAAGCTAAGCCTTTATGCCACTCAGGATGCTATGAAGCGAAGAGCAAGAACTGCTGGATTCAGAACACAAAATTTTCTTGGGATAGAAAATACTAATCTGAAAATTTTCCTCTCTTCTTTTTCAGCCCTGCCACAATGTAAGAGGAGGAAAACTGTAATATTGTAATGAAATAAACACATGGAAAAAAGGAAGCTCTGATTATTAAAAGCATCTTTAGACATTTGTCCAAAGATTTTGGGATTTTCTCTTGATTAGTAATTATGGTAAGATCGATAGCATGTATATATATCCCCTAAAACTTGGTCGTTCTAGAGACCTGGTAAGATCTGCTCAAAGCCCCTTTCTCATGTCCTGTGGAGATGCTGTTTCCAGAAACCCAAGCTCTTTCCGTTCTCCTGTGGATTCTGGGGCAGTGAGTGGGAGGATGGTTCTCACACCACATGGGCATCTCAGACTGCCGGCTCCTGCATCTGCTGAATTGGGGAAGGTTTTTGATTATCTGTCACAGCTGTTACTCTTTCCCATTGACCTGGCTCAGATGTGGACTCAGCTGCTTTCCACGATATTTACAAAAACTATGAGTATACATTCTCATGTGTGTAGGTTTTTGTGAAATTATGGGGTAACATTAGTAGGGGTTAAGGACTGAGGGAGAGCAAAGTGTTTAATCTCAAAATTCAAACTATTTTAGACTTAATGTTCCTGGACTTAAATATTTTTAAATTATCTAGTACTGGAGATTAAATTTGACACAATTCCAATTTTTAAATGTATTTAAAATATACTGGCACACACAGTGGGGTTGATGTGGGGGCATGGGTAAAGAGGTGACGGGATTAAGAAATACAAATAGGTGGTTACAGAATAGCCAAGGAAAGGATGTAAAGCACAGTATAGGCAATGCAGTAGCCAAAGAACCTACACGCATGACGTGTGGACATGAACAATGGTGAGGGGATCGCCTGAGGGAGTGGGGGGTCTGGGTGGAGAGGGGCAAAGAGGGAAAAACTGGGACAGCTGTAATAGCATAATCAATAAAATAAAATTAAAAGTATACTGACCCAAATAGCTAATACTATAATGAAGGTCAACGTACCCACCACCCTGACTTAATGAATCGTAACATTATTCCATACTTTTATTTTTGGATGCATCTTTTTAAAGAAATAAAACATTAGAGATATAGTTAGGTTCCTGTGCAGCCCTCCCTGATCTTGTGTCTTTCCTTCCCCCAGGAGACAGCTGCTCTCATAAACTGTTTAATATTCTCATGCCTGTTTCTATACTTCTTTTATTTATAAAGGCATACCTCAGCAATATCGGTGGTTCAGGTCCAGACCACCACAATGAAGAGAACATCGCAATAAAGTGAGTTACACAAATTGTTTGCTTTCCCTGTGCCTATAAAAGTTATGCTTACACTATTCTATAGTCTACTGTGTAAAATAGAATTATGTCTAAAAATGTACATACCTTAATGAAATACTTTATTGATAAAAATGTTAAGCATCATCTAAACCTTCAGCAAGTCACTACCTTTTGGTCGGTGGAGTCTCTTGCCTCAATGTTGATGGCTACCGACCAATCAGGGTGGTGGTTGCTAAAGGCTGGGGTGGCTGTGGCGATCTCTTACAGTAAGACTACAGTGGAGTTTGTCAGATCAGTTGATTCTCTCTTTCATGAACAATTTCTCTGTAGTATGAGATACTGTTTGATTGCATTTTACCTACAGCAGAACTTCTTTCAAAGTTGGGGTCAGTTTTCGTCTCCAATTCTGCTGCTGCTTTATTAACTAAGTTTATGTAATATTCTAAATTCTTTGTTGTTATTTTCATTATTTTCACAACATCATCATGACGTATAGACTTCATCTCAAGAAACCCCTTTCTTTGCTCATTCTTAAGAAGCCACTCCTCATTTGTTGTTTTCTCATTAGATTGCAACAACTTAACCACATCTTCAGGCTTCGCCTCTAATTCTATTTTTCTTGATATGTCTACCATATCTGTAGTAACTTCCTCCACTCAAGTCTTGAATCCCTCAAAACTGAATCAATTTCTTCTAAAATGTTAATGTTTATATTTTGAACTCTTCTCAGGAGTCAGAAATGTTCAAATGTTCTTAATGACATCTAGAAGGCTGAATCCTTTCCAGAAAGTTTTTGATTTACTTTGCCCAGACCCATCAGAGGAATCACTGTGTATGGCAGCTGTAGCCTTACACAATGCATTTCTTAAATAAAACTTGAAAGTCAAAATTACTCTTTGACCCATGGACTACAAAATGGATGTTGTGCTGGCTGGCATGAAAACAACACTAATCTCATTGTACATCTCCATCAGGGCTCTTGGGTGACCAGGTGCATTATCAATAAACAGTTGTATTTTGAAAGATAATTTTTTTTCTGAGCAGCGGGTCTCAACAGTAGGCTTAAAATATTCAGTAAACCATGTCACAAACAGATGTGCGGTCATCCAGGTTTTGTTGTTCTATTTGTAGAGCACAGGTAGAGTAGGTCCAGCATGATTCTTAAGGTCCCTAGGCTTTTTGGAATGGTAAATTAATATTGGCTTCAACTTAAAGTCACCAGTTGCATTAGCTCCTAACAAGAGATTCATCCTGTCCCTTGAAGTATTGAAACCAGGCACTGCTTTCTCTCTAGCTAAGAAGAAAGTGTTAGATGGCATCTTCTTCTGATAGAAGACTATTTTGTTTACATTAAAAATCCATAGTTTAGTGTAACCTGCTTCATTAATTGTTTGAGTTAGATCTTCTGAATAACTTGCTGCAGCTGCTACATCAGTATTTGCTCAGCTGCTGCGTCAGCACCTGCTGCTTCGCTTTGCACTTTTATGTTTTGGAGATGGCTTCTTTGCTTAAACCTCATGAAGCAACCTCGGCAAGCTTCAAACTTTTCTTGTGCAACTTCCTTACCTCTCTCAGCCTTCATAGAATTGAAGAGGGTTGAGGCCTTTCTCTGGATTAGGTTTTGGCTTAAGAAAATGTTGTGGCTGGTTTGATCTTCTCTCCAGACCACTAAAACTTTCTCCATATCAGCAGTGAGGCTTTTTCACTTTCTTATCATTCATATGTTCACTGGAGTAGCACTTTGAATTTCCTTGAAGAACTTTTCCTTTGCATTCAGAACTTGGCTAACCGTTTGTAACAAGAGGCCTAGCTTTCAGCCTGTCTGGGCTTTCAATGTGCCTTCCCCACTAAAATTAATCATTTTTAGCTTTTGACCTAAAGTGAAAGATGTGCAATTCTGCCTTTCACTTGAACTCTTAGAGGCCATTGTAAGGTTGTGCCTTGGCCTAGTTTCAATGTTGCTGTGTCTCAGGGAGCAGGGAGGCCTGAGGAGAGGGGAAGAGGTGGGGGAACACCAACAAGCAGAGCAGTCAGAACACACACATTTATGGGCTAAGATTATTGTCTTATGTGGTCATGGGTCAAAATGCCTCCTCTCCAAATTACTATAGCAATATCAAAGATCGATGACCACAGAACACCGTAAAAAATGAGTAACAATAAAAAGTTCTAAATATTGTGAGCATTACCAAAACGTGGCACAGAGACATGAAATGAGCAAGTGCTGTTGGAGAAATGGTACCAATAGGCTTCCTCAATTCAGGGTTGCCACAAACCTTCAATTTGAAAAAAAATGCAATATCTGCAAAGTGCGATAAAGAGAGCATGCTTATGTGTGTAGCCAGAATCAATATAGATTATTGTATTTTATATTTTTAACTTCACATAATTGATATCAAACTGTATATAACATTCTCTAGTCTTTTTTTTTTTTTAATTCAACATTGATGCATGTACCCTGGCTTACTCCTTAGCAGCTGTATTCCATTGTATGAATATTCCACAATTTATCCATTTTTCTGCTAATGAACACTTAGGCTGTTTTGAGTATTAGCTGTCACACACAATGCTGTAGTGAACCTTCTTTTTATTTTTCCATGAACACACATGTGAGAATTCCCTCAGAGGATACACCTAAGAGCCACCAGCCGTTTTACCTCTCCCGGCCCGAGGCTCATGTTACTGGCTGATCCCAGTATATCTTCCTATTTAATTCCTCTTTCTCACTCTTTCTGTGTGTGTGTGTGTGCGCGCACAAAATATCCTAAATCACTCAAAATCATCTGCATCCTGTTTCTGGTTGAGCAGTTCAACTCTCTCTAGCCCTGGCACTCATTCCAGGCTCAGCTTTGCCTATGCAAGTCCATTAGGGCATTTTGCAGGGCGAGGCCAACTGCACAATGCCTGGTTTTCATAGGATCCAGCCTCATCAGATGGTAATTGTAATTATAAAAATAATTGGATTTATTTATTGCTTTTGGGAAAGGACTCCCATAGGCGATGATTTACTACATCTCTTTGCCTAGGGAGTCATTAAGTTCTTGTGAGATTTTGTCTAGAACAAAGAAATACACTATTCATTCTTTCAACAATCGTTTATTGCATATGTTTGCCTGGCACAGTAGTAGGTACTGGCTGAACAGGATTTAAAGAACTCTCAATCTATTCATGGAAATAAACCCTTAAACAAATACTTACAGTATTAAAAAAAAAACAAAAACTTTCTTCCAAAAGTAAAACAGAGTGCTGTGGAAATATTGAGAAAGTAATGTTCACTTTATAGAGAAGTTTTTAGAAAGGAGACAGCAGCAGAAAGAATAATTGCATGGAACAGAGCCTGGTAGTCTAGTGTGGTAGAGATTGGCAAGGAATTTGGTGGCCAGATTTTAGAATCTTGGAAGGAAAATTGAGAAGCAGTAGCAAGTAAGGGAGGTTGGTGCCAGATTTTGTGTGGTTGTATTCATCAGGCTCAGTTGTAAGTTTTAATCTATACTCGGTGGGAACAAGGGAGTTTAAAAATGAGGGCTTTATAATATTATATTTGAGTTATACAAAAGAAACTAACAAGCGCCTGTAAACCTGGAGACCACTTAGGTAACTGCGGTGGTATCTGGGGGGTGAAGAGAAGGATATAGAGGCATTGAACTAAATTATGGACGAATGAACAGAACATACTCCATGGAATTTGAGAACCAATCAGGATTTACCATTGTCAAATACAGAGATGGTCTTATCTTTGTGAGGGATGAAAGGAAGGAGGAGTTAAAGATAACAGGAATCCTAGTTTGGGAGGCTAATTAAGTCACATGCCATTCTCCAGGAGTTTGAGAATGACCTTTATTGGAAGGTCATAAGTTTAGTATAGATAACTTTTAATGTCAAGTGGTTATAAGAAACTAGCTAAGTAAGAGCTGTCCATCTGTGGTCAGTGGAACTATGGTCTAGTATTTAGAAGAAATAAGACTAAAGGGAGATATCTGAAGGAGGGTTTTAATAATGTTGCCAAAGCAACAGAAATCAAAGAAGACGAATACAGAATATAAGACATATGGAATGGGCAATCGGGGCATCACTGTGGATATTTTTAAAGAGTTAAGTCAGTAATGGTGCAGCAGAAAATGCTTCAGTTGAATGAATGGAAGTTGCATAGTGGACACTGCTACTTTTATTGCAATTATCTGTTCTCTCTGTCTTCCTTAGCAATAGAACACTGATTTTATTAAAGGGACAATGAGCACTGAAGGATAAGCATGTGAGATCGTTCTGGCCAATATGATTTAAGTGCAATCTGTTGGGGATTTCTGGGGAAGTGTTTGCCTTCCTGACAGGCATTGCTCCTTTCATTTTTCCTCTTATTTTTCCTCCTTCTTCCTTCCTAAATACTAAATGAGGCAACAAGGATGAGGATGGATGCCTACGCATTCGGTACATGGGAAAGACAGCATTGTTGAGCACTGGACAGACCTGCCCCTAAAGTTCTTGTTGTGGAGGACTGTTTAAGAACTTTCATTAGATAATTTAGAGATATACTAGCTGGCTGCGTTTTCATTTTCAGAAGCTGATTCATCAAGCTCTATTAACCTTAGGCATTGGTAGCACAGAATCTCAGGGTCTTCAAAACTGGTGGCAAGATTGACTTGGTTTCCCCTTATATGATTAGTCTGTGGGCACCTGCCTCAAAATCTCTTGGGGTAGCAACAAAAATGCAGATACTAGGACATCGCTCTAGAGTTTACACCAACTAAACCAGATTATCTGGAAATAGAGCCGGGGAATCTATTTTTAATATGCTAAGCTTTGAGAAATACAGCTTGAATTTATGATTCCTCTATACCACTCTCAGATTCATGCACGTCGGCTTGCAGTCCACAGCTATGGGCAGCCAGTGGCAGTGACTTTGTGTCTGTTACATTGTGTCTGTTACGTTGGGGCTCGGTGCGTATGCCTGTATCTGGATGAATCAAGGAAATACTTACAGGGCTCATTGAAAACCTAGTGGTCAAGAAAGTCAGGCTTGGAGGTTTACATGCTCTAGCTTGATCCTATAAAACATCAACATTTGGTGACTTTAACGTCTCTGAAGAGTGGAAGGTCGTGAAGGCTACTGAATAATTGAAGGGGAAACAATGAGGAGAGTGAATCTTCTCATCTCCCTGACCATTGAGCCCATAGGCACACATGATACTTTTGGGGAAAACAAAGTAAAAAAAATTTCCATAGAGGTAAAGGGGACAGAAGGAAGGAAAATTGGAGTTGGAAGCCAAGCTCATCAGTTTATACTAGCTATGATTTGAGAAATCAGTCGTTTTCACAGTGCTATATAGATCTTGTTGTGATTCACTCGAGGAAATTATGATATATTTCCATCTGCCATTTTAAGCAGACAATTTTAAAAAATCCTTGTCTTAACCCAAGAAAGGAATGTAAGGTCTTATGTAGCAACCTGTGTTGTACATTGGCTCTGCACAGCAGTCACAATGCGTAAAGTTTTGAGCTTGTTTATTTGCAGTTTCTCTCTTTGAATATGTATTCTGAAGAGTTCTTTTTTTCAGCATGGTGTGTGGTCCAAATGAAAGTATTCTCCAAAGTAATGACCTCAAGATAAAACCAAGATAAAGAGCTGGCATCATTATGTTTGGCAGGCATAGACGGTACTTATGCTGAAATTGAAATGATTGAAACTAACTCCATGGAAAAATGCAAACACTCAAAGGTTGCAAGAAAATATACATAAATTAGATGTGAAGAGCCATTCTAATGTCTCTTGTTAAAAAACTGAATTCCCTCTTAGGGGACTCATCAACTTCACTTGAGTCCAAAAGGTTTTTGGGTGGCAGGAATGATGATGATTAAAGCCTGAAACAGCAGTAAAAACTCCTTCATATTTACAAAAATGGGAAACAAACCTTTAGGCAAAATGCTAAAAATAGGCTCATTTTGGTGACATGAAGCTGTTTGAATAAATGAAGTTAATAGTTTTTGTCTAAACAATCTGAGATATGAAATGGGAGGTCGTATAGGAAAGTCCTTAGAGACTTCTGATCGCTCTACGTTAGAGGGAAGAGGGGAAGAAAGAAGATGCAATTTCTCTCCATTTATCTGAGAATTAACAAAGTGATCAGCAAAGTGACAATCAAAGCCAACCTGTGCTGGCTGTAGGCCTTGAGGCTCCCCCAGCTAGCTGTCCACGTGTTGAAGGTGAACGTTCTGGGAATGCAAGACCAGAATCATTTCAAGAAATTGATAGGTTAGAGTAGCAGATTCTTTCCTGCACAAGAAAAGAAAGGGGTGGAGGGAGAGAACCCAACCTAAAACAACCCTCAGGAACTTAGTGTCTTAAAGGACTGTCACTTCATATTGGTCTGCTGAAACCACATCTTGAAACCAGGTGTTAAAAATGACCCAACTCAACAGCTACTATGGCTTTGTAGATATGCATATTTTGTAATATTCCCCAGAAATTGCAGTTTCATGAGATATACCAATCTTTGCTCTTCTTGTATGAACCCCTTGACAAGATCAGATTTAGGTTTCTGTGGGTCTACTTTGATAAAAAAAACCAAAAACAAAACACAGTAACAAAATACTCCACAGAATGGCTTATAATTTGCAGAGAGACGAATTCTCAGGGGTTTCCTCAGGTTTGGGAAACTGGCTAAAACTAGATCAAAGATAAATCTAACAATGATTATTGGCGCAAGCTACTTTCATATAGCACATTTCTATGTTTGAACATCATGCCAATATGCTGCATTTCTGGGAGGACTTTATCCACAAACCACACACCATGGGGACACTTCTTTTCATTCATTGTTCACTTTGGTTCTTGTGTAACCACAGTGGAGTCCTCAACAAGTCACTGGGATCCCTCACTTTAGGTTATTGGCTTTATCAGAATTCATTTTTGAATTAGTTTATTCCATCACCCGCTATATTCAGTTTTCTCATCTGAGTAATTGAGAAATTATAGCCAGTGAGAGGCAAACAAACTTATAAAGCTATGAAGAAAGTTCTTTTTCCAAGTGTTCTGAAAAACATGATAAGAATAGGCCTAAGTGATACCCCTATCCTGGCCTTTATTAGATTCTATTAAATATAATATTAATTTTTTAAGGAATAAATGATTGATGCTGTATTCTTTCAATTTAATTAATAACAGGTGTGCTTTGACTCCAGTGTAGGAATGGCCCCTTTTGAGTATGGTCTGTGGTTCCATCAGGTCAAACAGAGAGGATGCATTTCTGTGCAATCCAGCACCTGGTCTTACTTTTTAGGGTGGGCAGGCCCCTGCAGTGAGCTCTTGCCCTAGAACACAGCCACAGAATTAGAACACTGTGATTTACGGTCACAGATGAATTTGTATGTGAATTCTGCACCCTAGATTTTTCTTTGTCCACAGCCTTAGCATCGGCAGAACCAGGAATTAAATCTCTGAGCAGAGAGCTCAGCTCAGTGGGGTTCAGTGGGGCTCAGTGAAACACACATTTTGCCTTCTGTTCTCAATAGCAACTCACTTCATTTCTCTGTAAGTGCTGAATTGGTGTCACTTCTCATCCCCCTTTCACCCACATCACGGTATGTGGAAAGGATTTGGGACAGAGTTCTTGGATGTGTGGAAAGGAATGGCACACTTTCAGGACTGAACAGTATGGTTTGTTGGTCTATGTCTTAGGATTCGACAGGACTTGATCTCAATTCAAACGTCAAGCGTCAGGCTGTGTCAATACCAAGGACCTAAAAAAGTTATTTTGGGGAGTTAAACATTGACAAAAACTGCCTTAAATGCCCATCCAGGAAACTTAGCTCCCAGACCAATTTCCTCCCCCACCACCCCTATCCCAGGGTAATGGAATGGGTAGTGAAAGGGTTAAGAGATGACAATGTCCTGTTATATCTGCTCTGACAACTCATTCCAGTCCAATGCAACTGGAAAAGGTTGAGAGTAATCCTCGAAAAAGCAGTCATATTGGAAAGATTCCTGTGACTTTCACCGTAACACGGGGCCCTTTATGGCTTAATGTTTAACTGCACTGGAATGTTATTCTTTCCATTGCCTTTATGACTGTACTTAGGTTTGAAACTACTGGCTCTCATTCCAGTACAAAACTCAATCTGCCCTTTCTCTCAGACTTCAAAACATCCAAACCTGCCTTATTCTACAGGTTTCTCCTGAGTCTAAATGTGAGGTGCACATTTGACCAAAGTGGCTGGTCCTCTTTCAGTGTCCAGGGAGAAACCTCAGTTCACACAATCGAGATTAATGGCCGTGACTGAACTTTTCCTCAGTATCCCACTGTGGGGTCTTTTCCCAGCGCCATGGCTGGTAGGGCGTGTGCCAGGCCGAGGGAACAAAACATTCGTTTTGGATATCTGCTGGCTCTAAAACTTTGATCACTGCTCTCTAACTGTCTTTAAAACCTTCTGCCTTACAACAGTTGCAAGCTGTGGTTTTGTGTCTGTGTGAAGTGACTAACAGCGCTACCACTCTCTATGTGGGGAATGTATTCATCTAGCACCCAAACCACCCACTGACTTCCGGCACCTCTTATCAGCTAAGCCATCGGCCACGAGCTGACATTTCAGCATTCAGAAGCTCCCTGCCCCCATCTCAAAAAAAAAAAAAAAAAAAAGTGACAGGAGGAGAAGAAGGCTCATTTGGCAATAGTTTGCTCTTGCTGTTTGGCCTGGAGAAAGACATTCAAAGTGGTAGAAGATTGTTTAGTAACAGCTGGCGAGCACCAGGGTGTAAGGCTGATTTTCAGATATGACAGGCACTTACAGGAATGCTGCCAGATACAGCTGTTTAAAAGCCTTAATAAACAGCAAGTCAATACTAATCTTTGCCAAATTAATCTTTTCCCTGACAGCCCATCAGAGCAATTATGTTTAGGCTTATTGTAAACACACGATTGTCAAACAGGGACGCTGTGGCCTTAAAAACGCTATAGTTTGGTTCATAGTCTTTCTTTAGAATGTTTTTCTTTTTTCCTGTAGAATTGTAAGTCTTTCCATTTTATTTTCCAGTTGTTATTTTTTTTTCCCCCCTCTGGTCTCGTGTCAGTGTGGATGAAATTTCACTTTCAAACGTCTTTGCTCACAAGCTGCTAACAAAATGGGAAATGATGACAGTGGTGGGTTCCTTTAGTAAGGCGCCGCTCTGACCAGCGCTGAAATGCGGTACATCTTTGTCCTCAGCTGCCTGCTGCTCTGGAACCAGAACTTCACCTTCCCTTCTTACTCACTACAGTGTAATCTGGTTCTGGTTACAAACAAGATGTTGACCAAGTGAGAGGTGAGAAGGAAAAATCTAATGTCTGTATACACATGGATTGCCCAGTGTGTGTATGGTGGTTCAGAAGTTACCCCTGCCTCCCACGAGCTGTAGTCTCGTCTACGGATTTGGCAACTTTTGCCTTCCCTGCAGGGGCCCGGTTTGAAATAAACCCAGGTAGATCTTTGTGAATCTTAGAAAATAGGACCATGTCTTCTTATCCTGGTGTAATTTATACAAAGTCCAGGAAATGTGATGATTTATTTGCTTCATTTCACCAAGTCACACTAACACTTGATAATTAGGAAAGAAAATCAGCATCCTGCCCATCGGTGTTTTAATTTAGCATTCCATAAACTTGTCTCCAGAAATCTCCCTCCTGAGCTCAGTACTCCTACTTGTCTAGCACCTTTTTTTTCTCTTTTGCTTCTTACTTTCTTGGTGTGACTAGCATGTTTTATATCTTCTACTTTTGTAACTCGAAACTCTTGTTCAATTATGTAGCCTGAAAAAATAGGGCACCACTCATTTTAAAACTCTTTTTCTCAATCTCTTTGTAACCTTAGATTTCTTAATGAAGACTTTCCATTCTTCTTCACTTCGTAATGCTTGTCTGCAATAATTAGTCCCTTCTCTACTGAGTTTTTAAATCATCAACAAAACAGCACACAATTCCTGTTGAGGATAATCTGTGATGTTCCATGCTCTTTCTATATATCATTGCATTTATGGTGCACCTACTGTGTGCTCTGGCATTTCAAGTTGCTTTGGAGGTAAATAAATGATTCTATTTTAGGGAAACAAAGAGTTTGTTCTGGTGGGTGACTTATATGAATTCACCTATTAAGTGACTCAGTATTATAAGTACTTGGGGTTAAAACTTGCGATGTGAATTTTGCACCTTGCCTTGCCACGATTTCAATGTTTAATCATCAACAAAGAGATGAATTCCTCTGTTTCTAACATTACCTTCAAGTGAGAATTATGAATAGAATAAGAAAATGCAGATCAAATCCCCTTTCAGTAATGAACATTAACAGAACATCTGTATGTAACAAATTCTTTCATGTTCTAGCAGATAACCTATTTTTACAAATTTCAACATAATTTTTTTGCCATTACAAAGAAATATGGATGTTTATTGGGATTTACTAAAATCTAATAACTTAAAATATTCATGTTTGATTTAATGTAGATATCTGGGACTGATTTGAAGTGGGGCACCTTGTCAGCAAACATAACTTCTTTCAGTATTTTCTCCTAGGATTTAGTCATTTTTATGTACAAGAGTCAAATATTGGCAATTTCACATGGCTCAATCTAATTACCTTTCAAATGAGTGGGACAACCATTTTGTAAAAGGCAAGAGGTCCATGGAAAAAGAAAATTGATGTTGATATGCTTATTTTAAAATTTAAATTCATACAATAAAAATATTTCTCAGTAATGAATCCCATTTGGGACACACTTTTCTTTGCAGTTATGGCTTTCGATGGATCGCTTGTGACCCATTCAGGAGGGCTCTTTCTGCCAGGGGTGTCCAACCCACAGCCCACGGGCCATGTGTGGCTCAGGATGGCTGTGAATGTGACCCAACACACAATCGTAAATTTACTTAAAACATTATAAGATTTTTTTTTTGTGATTACATGTTGCAATGTATTTAATGTGTGGTCTAAGACAACTCTTCTTCCAGTGTGGCCCAGAGACGCCAGAAGGTTGGACACCCTTCCAAGGCAACAAGGTGAAACAGTCACAGAGACAAACTTTATCCGTAGCTATGTTCACTAACCTGATTAACTGGAAGTCATTATTTGACTAATTTTCCATTGTGGATTCTTTCACGTTTCAATGGGCATGGGTTTGGGGATTACTCTTTTTGAGAGGTGGAGATACAGCTCCACCTCTCCTGCCCACTCTCATACATACTGTTCTTTCTTCTTTTCAGATCTGTTACAGTCTTGATTTGGGGGATTTGGTAAAGATATTTATATTCAACATTATTGCTGCATTTCCCAGAATGACCCTATTTGGAGTGAAGGAATCCTGCAGAGTACTATAGCAGGGCACCACACCACTGTTCCTTTGAGTTTGAAGCTGTAAGCTACTGTACCCAGGCCGGAAGCTGGCTTCCTTCTCACAGATGGGGGATCTCTCAGGCAACACTTCACCGTACCAGAGGTCAGGTGGAGGAGAGGGCATTCTCAGTGTTCCCAGGAAGAACAGCTGAGGCTGGGAGCCCATCAATGCCCACTGTGCCTGATCACTTCTGCCACCACGTTTACTGGGGATTTCTCATCCCACTGGGACTGTCCTTTCGAGACTGATGGATGTCCAAATAGAATACGGTCACACATGGCAAGAATTTTTATTTATGATGAGTTCTCTTTTATTTACATTTGTTTTGTACTGTTTTTGGTATTGAGTTGGAACACTCTCTCTACCCTGGTTGCACACCTGTTCTAGAAAAGCTGTAAACAACATTGTACTTTCCTGTACAAACCGCCTGTCGAAGTCGGAGCTGGCTGTTTCCATCCCAGTAATTACCTTCTCAGCTTACTTAATGCAAGTGAAAACTCTACTTGATCATGATATAATAAATAAAAGACATTAGGTAATTAGTAGTGCTGGTATATTTCTGAAATACTAAACAGACAAACAATAAACTGTGAACTTAATCACATGAGTTCTTACACAGTTTCAAGACAGGAAAATTAGAGCTCTCAGCTACAGTCATTTTAATAATCACACTGGATCTGCATTATTTATTAGTTATTACATGCTCAAGTGATTCAAGGTTGTACAATGCCTAAAATCATTCCAAAGCAAGCATACCTTTTGTCTTTTTAATCTGACTGGATTACACAATGAATATATTTGTATTTAGTTAAATTGCTAAGTTTATTTCACACATTTCATGAAAGAGACATCAACCATTCTCTTGATTTCCAACCAGACTGACTTTTAAAAATACAATCCTCTGTAAGGGAGTTAATTCGCTAGCTCTTTCTGATAATAAATGTTATGTAAACCTTCAGCCCAATTCTCAATGCTTTTGGTTCCCTAGCAAATCTTTAGTGCCCTCAGAGCTCCCTTGGAAGACCCCGGAATTCTGGAAAGAGAAGTAGCTTATAGAGGCGCAAAAGACAGCAAGAATTTCCATTTCTCTCAACAGCTTTCAAATGTGGATGCTTTCCCCCCTTTGCTGTCTGGGTACTCACCTTTCACCTTCAGCCTTACTCTTGGCAGTATGCTTCCCCTGCCCTTCCTCCAACCTTGATTCAATTCCTAAATGTTTTCTGCATTTTGTGAAGAGCCTGCAGCTTGAGGAATTTTGGTTGATTCAACGTTAAGTATTATTTGTTTGGAGGAGGGGAGTTTACAGAATTGACTAACACCAGCTGAGAACCAAGAAGCCACCCTTTTAGATGAAGAACCCGTCTGTTTAGTCTTGGAGTTCGTGTGACTTTTAGGGCAATTTCTCTGTTATACTGGATGAAGAAAGTTCTTAAATACCATGGTTTTTCATTTGCATCAACCAACGAAATGTAAAAATAAGGATTAGTTACTTTAATTTGCTGCTAAATGAAAAGGAGGTTTGGCTTTATTCATGTTACTGTAAAAACTAAATAATAAAGTATTCACACCAAGCGTGAATTTTTTTTTTGCCAGCAAAAGTTAAAACATCAAAGAAACCTCTTTCAAATACTAACAAATTTACTTACAAACACCTATATTTATTATTTCATAAATAGGCGCAACAGTTTCCATAAAAAAGATTAAATACAGACACAGTATGAAGAAACAATAATACAGAGCCATATGTAAAGGTTATAATTTAGCTTTTTCCAATCTGTTCCTGCATCTAATAAAATACCAGGTAAGCATTTGGCAGTTTTATACATAAAAGGACTTAAATGACATTACTAACCATTACACAAAAAGTGATACAAAAAAGCAATTTTTCTGCAGTACAAAATAAATGTGTTTGCGCTTCCCTTAACACTAGTTTCTTTTTTGTCTGATCAATGAGACAAAGCCAATTTGTTTTTAAATTAAAATCATTTGGGAATACTTTTTTTTTCAAACATTTTGAAAATATAGAACTATTAGTTGTTTTAAAAATGAAGTAAAAATATGAATGTTTGCCAATTTAACCCTTATTGTGAAATCAATAAACTGGAATGAGCCAGTTTCAAATTACAATTTAGCTACAAAAACATTCACATTTTATACTCTAGGAGAGTGTGACATAGATGCTATTTACAAACTTGCTATGACTGCTACATCAAGCCATTTAAAAAGTCTTTAGTAGTTTCATATAAACACCCATTATGAAAACCAATGGAAAATCCAGGACTTTTATCCGAGACATCTACAGTTGCTAAGGCAGTTACTATAGCGCAGCACTTCACAGCAAAAAACCAACATAAAATCTGAATGGTCCAAATTTCCTTCAGGAAAGAAGAAAAACAATGTCCATAAAGGATTAAAAAATAATAAAGAAGCATGACTATTTCCTCCAGAGTGGGTGACCCACAAGCTCAAATGGTCCTAAGTGCTTAGCAACTTGTATTTTCTAATAAAATGGAGAACTGCCTTGACTGTACAAAGCAATCCATAGTGAAAAGACTTCCCTGAATTCCTCAGTGGAAAGGAGAGGTGTTCAGATTTTCAGGTAAGGTAGAGTGCTTTGTCCCTCTGCATGCCCCTGTATGAAGAGAAAAGAAAGAATGTCTTGTTACACACAAGCCCTGTGCTACAGGTGACCACAGGGGGATGTCAGTCTATTTGTTACAGCTTGAAGGATGATGAAGTTGTGCCCTGGGAAAATGCGCTGTTAGTCACCCTACATCTAAAGCAAACAGGGATCTAAAGGCGTTTATTCTTGGGCTGGCTAGAAGACCGCTTAAACATGTCTGGAGCGGCGTCTTCTGCTTTCACGCACGTGGAACCATTCCAGATAATCTTTTTAGAAAGCAGAAAGAAAAGACAGATATTTCCTTGGACTTTGGGAGCAGGGCACCATAGGCATGCTATGAGTACTGTCCACCACCAGGTGGCGATGACCGGCTGCTTACCCACTACTGCAGTAGTCGTTATTCCAGTCCACGGGCTGGGCGGGAGGATTTCTGCACCCAGAACGCACATACTCCATTGCCTGGGTGACCACTTGTGCAGCTGTAGATGTAGGATTGATTATAGTCTGATAGTCGGGTGGGAGAGTAAATCCCTGAAAGGGAAAGCAGACCACAAATAAGGATCAAAGTGGCTCTTAAAGAAGAAATGCACCTAAATATTTATCCATTGTTTGCAAACACATGACTGCCCTGTTGCTTGTGGCTCTGCGAGGGCAAGCTTATGGGAAACGCAGAAAACTTAAAACAAAGGTAGAAGAGAAAACTTAAAACAAAAGTAGAAAAGAAGTGCTTACAACCCTATTCTTCTTACCTTTCCTTCATTTAACCATTTGTTAGCAAACCTTTAATTATACTCTTGAGCAGATAAATTGAATAAAAAGAAACAGTTCAAAATACAGAAAAGCTGATTCATTCCAAACAAAGAGAAAGGATCTAACCTCTTCAAAGTTTATGTTTTCTATCAAACCTAAGGATACATTAATAGTTAATTCCCCAGAATATGCAACAGAATCTTTTTTTGAAGGATTCGGGCAGCAGGTGGCTGAGTGTTTTATTAGACTACACCTATTCACATATTGTTCTCAAAACCCTTTTTCTTCATTCAGTTACAAAGGGACCATCTGCTTCTTCTTTTATCTGTACTTTTTTCTCAGCTAAAAAATTTCAACCAAAGCTTTCTCACAGTTGTTGGACTAATATAGGGAAAAGATTCAGAACAACCTGCCAATGGAAAACACCAAGAAAGAAAAGTATAAGATAGGACAAATAATTTTTAATTGAAAAGTCTATTAACTGGCAAATAATAATCAGACTTCAGGAAGATGCTTTTGGTACATTGATATAGTGAAATGTTGACTTTTAATTCTCGCAAAGCCAGTGCAAATTCAAGGACAGAATCTCTGAAGTATATATTTATATCTGGTAAACAAAAAGCTTTACACACTACGATTTATTTTTAGCTTATCTAGTGAATTCAAAAGCAGCATAAGCAAGCTTTGCTGGAAATGACCAAAAAAGCAACTTAATTAATCTTGTGGTTGTCTCTTTCTGCAGCCAATTTCATACATGGTTTTTAACCACTGAAAAAAAATCAACTTATTTAAAAATGAACCATTCTCAATTTACTTGCAGGGAGCTTTTTAAAAGCATAATATTATAGAGTTTTTACCTATCTTTCTTTTTTAAAAAACTCAGCAGAATGATCAGAGGATTGATTTTTAACTAAGGATATTTCCTTAGACTTTCAGTCATGTATGAAATGTTCCTCTTGGGACATTCAATGTCCCCTTTTACTCAAAGATACCTGTTATCAAATTTCCTCAATTCTCAATATTGGCTTTAAGATACTAATTTATTTTTCATTCAAATGATAAAGACTTCAAGCCAATGTCCACACTAACGCCCATGAAAGCTGTGGATGAATGACAAAACTTTGAATAATTGGAAACAGATCATCGAAAAGTAGAGAATTCAGCCAGCTTGGTTATTTGACCTCACACAGACTAAAAGGAAGAGAATGTTTCCTAAATTAACAATTGGCTTATGGGAAATAAGCTTGTCTATGTAGACACCACTTGCAGCTCAAGCTGTAAATGTTTTCTGAAATAGCAAGGTGAACAGTAAGAGGTTGAACTGGGTATCTGGTTCTCTAGTCCTTTCTGGGCTGAATTCCTCTCTTTCTCCAGATGGTCCTCTACCTGCTATGCAGAGTCCCACTGGCTTCTACGAAGTGCATTCCTTTCATCATGGTCCTATAGTATTGCCTTTATGGAGCTCATTGTCCAGCTTTCTTGACTTCTCCCCCCTAGTATCTAGTGTGACGCTGGGCAAACGTCAGGAGAAAACTCCTACAGTGAGGTGCTTCGTACTGACTCTCCTTTCAGCCCCCGTCCGAAGTGCTGGCCACAGGGACTCGCCTACTGGCTGGTCTCAGGGAGTGGCCCATATTAGTGACTCACTAAATCACGTTTTCTGATAAATGCAGTTTAACAGACACTACTTATAGTTACTGTTGTAAAGGCACAAGGAGTATAAATATGTAAATCTCAGGGCTTTCCTATCGTTTTAATATAAAATTCTCCATACTGGATTTTTGCACAAGTGACAACATGTAACCTAAAAGTAAACAAGTCTCAAAAATAGAGTAGTCAAAAAATATCTTGGGTTAGTTAAAAGTATGGAAACATATATAAAAGCAAAAAATAAATAAAAACAAAAGAAACCACTTCCACCCCGCCCTACTCAATCAAGGACAGAAACCCCCATTGCCCCTCCCCCACCCACATCCAGTGAAAATAGTTTCCCAGGGTTGGGCAGAGAACATCAGGAGAACACTAATTTTTAAGTTATTTGTCTAAGATTAAATGGGTAACTTCAGTTTCTAAAACCAAAATCATGTGCCATCTACAAAGTTCAAAGATTTAAAATTCATCTAACTTCAATGTCTACATTTAAGATCACTAAAATTAAAACAACAAAGGACCAAGAAAAATACAAGCAAAACCTGACGTGACATCATTTTACTTGCTTTCAATTTAGAAAATGAAACATTCTCCTGAACGTTATACACAGAGATGCTGAGGTCAAACCGAGAGCTAAGTACATTTTTATTATTGATGTAAATATGAAACGATGATATAAATTTTTGAAAAATGTTGGCTTAGCAGTCTAATTAAACAAGACTGAATATTTTGCATTTTAATGCTCAAGAGAAAAATCACCAACTGTTTTGTAGCATGCCTGGAATTTTAAATTTCATTTTCTGGTGCCAGATTGAAATAAAAATAGGAAACATGATAAAGATTAATTTGATGTCAGAAGGGACATTTGCTCTTTAATTAGATTTCTGTAGCCTTAGCAGTTTTGTTGGGCCACCATAGCAAGCCCTGCAAAGCCTGCAGCACAGCCCAACGGCGATCCTCATATCCACACTTTGCTGGGAACTAATTTCATTTCCTGCCTGTCTGGAGAGGTATTTTCAACAGGCATCAATGTTTTTGTCTTCACAACTGATTTATTCATCAATCTCAATGTGATTTTTTTAAACCTTTAAATTACACCCAAATCCTAAAGAAGCTGTTTATTACACAAGGAAATTGAAAATCTGTCTGTGTGATATCTTACAAAGATTATTTTCTTAAGGTTATAAAGGAAGTTGACAGATATTAATGATTTTTTTTCTTGACCTCATTCGACAATATCGTGAACAGAAAAAAAGGAAGAAACTGGACCAAAAAAGCTGCTCTATGGGTTTAGCGTATAAAATATTATTCTAGGAAAAAAATGAAGCTATTATTCCTGGTGGACCATATAATCATTTTTGTAGGATATATTCATTTTCAGAAGAATAATAAAATAGCTAAAGTAATACTGAAATATGAGACATTATTTTAAAATTATAGCAGCCACTAATTTTCTCTTTCTTTTTTCCCCTTGAGGTTTGAATATGTAAACATGGCCCCCCATACCCAGGAAGCAAACATCTTCAGGATAAAGGTGGTTTGGATGGTGCATCAGACAGGTGTAATTTCATCCGCAACCTGGGTCTGCTGCCACAGGCAGAGGACTGACTTTGATGACTTGGACATTGGCCCCTACACACTGCTGTGGTTGTAATATGTTCAGTGATATGAAGGGGTGATGGACACTTGGATCCTGATTTTAGGATTACCAGCTTGGTTATCCTAAAGGGCTACCAGTCCTTTAACCTGGGGGATGGTATTCCAATGCCCTGCCTATGAATCTGACCCCATCCCCCATCACTCTCCATTCACCAGGCTCCCACTGGCTGCCTTTCCTTGTCCTGGACCAGCCCTGCTCCTCCCAGCATGGTCCTTCCAGTTTGGAGCCTCTTTTCTTTGCTCCTGGCTTTCCCTCCACACCCTTCCCACTTTCCTGTATTAAAGGCTGCCTCCTCTTCCCATTCTTCAGGTGGTTGTGACAGCCTTTGATAGGACCTCACTGATTTACTCCAGCGAACGGCCCCTGCAGGTGCCCTGCAGTTTGTCCTCCTTTTTTATCTTTTTTTTTCCATGGGACCTTAATAATTTATCTGTTTATCTTATTCCCACTTGCTACCCATCCAACTCTGATGTGAGCTCCATGGGGTAGAGGCCTTATTACTTGTTCTCATTGATCATTCAATTCCCAGAGCCAAGACGGTGTCTAGCACATGTTAGAGGTTCTAGTAATATTTTTAGAATAAATAAAAAAGTTTTAAAAATTTCCAAGGAAAAAATAATAAAATAAAATAAAAACTTCCAGGGAATTGAAATTCTACAAACTACCTTATAATTTCTTCTAATATTTAAACACTTTTACTACTCTTTAAAAAAATGCTCTTATTTGTCCATTCCGCATTATTTTATTGACTACCTAGCAGGATCAAGGCATTGTTATAAGTGATTTTAGTCACTGTAGTCTCTCAGTCTCCACTTCGGGCCCTTTTGTCTTCTATTATTAATGTAAATTGAAATCAGGCCCTACCATCTTGGTAAGAACACTTTTTGAGATATGCTAATAGAACTGACTTAGAGATTGATGAATAACCTGTCCGGTGTAGTCCGTTCTATCTTTTTCCTATTCGGTCCAGATTCTTTGTGGAAAGACAGATCACTGGAGTTTTCACACGTGGCATTACGTAATTCTGAAATGTTGGAAACTATTCAGGGTCATGACCAGCTCCTCTAAGGTCTTTGCATATATAAAAAATGGAAGCATCTCTGACTGGATGAATTAGGAAGAAGTTGTCCTTTCTGGCAGAACTCTAGTCCTCAACTTGTTGAGCAGACTGTGACTTCCATGTTCTTTCCTCCAAGAAGAAACAGCCCCATGTTACAGCACTGTGAGCAATCCATGGGCCCCAAGCCAGCAGCAAGCCCCGTTAGGCAGGGGTCAATAGACACATCCCTCAAACCATTAATTCCTCACACAAACACTATTGGTTCATTAAAATGCAGGGACACCCAAAAGTGTCCCTTTTATTGTGAATGATATCTGATGGAAAGAGTGGAAATTTGACCCTGTGAGCATCACTTGATCACAAACAGGGCTGTGGGCAAGGCAAGATGGCGGAAGTTGGCTTTCCTGAGTCTTCCTCCCCAGGCAGCCAGCAACTAGTCTGTTGAACATAGCTAAGTACATTGTCAGAGCTTCATCAATATCCTTGCCTTAGGGACCAAGGAAGACTGCAGCTAGGCTCTCCACAACCATGTTAATTTGAGAATTAACTAGAATTTAAAGGCCCTGCAAATTCTTCTGAGACACAGATTTTCTAATATAAAATTGGTAATAGTTTACAAGGATGATGAAGAGTGAGAGGCACCAGGTCCAGCACTTGAGAATCCAGGCTCTGATTTCTGAGTAGACTGGGGTGTGAATTCCAGCTCTGACCTCCTAGGCACATTACACAACTCTGCCGAGCCTGGGTTTCCTCATCTGCATAAGGGAGGTAATGCTAGTAGTACCTACATTATACATTTTCTGAAAGTAAGGATAAGGTAAGATAACAGATTAATATTCGCTATTGTCAGCTCTCAGAAATCCCGTCTACAACTACAATGACAAAAATGAATTTGAGACCACTTATATTTAATTCCTCTTTCTGGTTCTTCTGCACCCTACCCTAGTCCAACTATAGACTCAAATTCCACAGAGGCCTAGGCATTGGTTCTATGCAAAGGTTTTGTTTGCATATTTAATTATACATCTGGAAAAAATGGAGTTTAGATTATAAAAGTGAGATGAATTTGATATTATTTGTAGCTTTTACCTGGTCTATTTTTTTAAAATAAGTTTTTAGGATTTTTAAATATTTTATGTTCAGTTCAGTTTATACCTTTTGCTCCTCATTTTCAAATTTTAAAATAAAACCAGAATCCAAAAGGAAAACTTACTTTCAAAGAAAAGTTAAGCTAAGATTGCGCACAAATGTTTTCTGTATCGGGGAGTGGGCAGGGAGGTTTCCAAACTCTTATGTTTTCTAATGCATGCAGAAGCCAGGTATCCATTTCAAAATAAAACTCTGGTTAAAATGTTCATTTCTTAGGACTTTTAAAGTTGTACCCATTGATACTTCGGACCATAAAGAGTGGGTCTGATTACATGTTGCAGCTTTTATTGGACTCAGCAGTCATACCAGTCAGGACTTCCTTATATCTGAACACTGTTTTTTCAAAAAAAATATAGAGTTCTAAATCCCAAAGAGATCTTTAGTAGCAGTTGGCATCTCAAAATAACAAATGCACTTTACTCAAGCAGAAAACTAGGGTGATTATAAAGGTGAAGCAAAATGGATAACAGGAGAAGGAAACCAGTGATTATGCAAAGCAGCAGCCATCAACTGTTGTGATTGTATAATGCTGCCCAAACTCTCCACCTGTGAATTGTGTTTTTCAGAAGGCAGATATTTATCGAATATCTTCAGTTCTGTCTCTATTTAAATAGAACAGACAACACCTGTCTCCCTCTTTACTGAATGAACAGACCCCCCAGCACATGGCACGTACCTGCTGCATGGTGGGTGAATGTAAGGCAGACTGGACCTGCATGGGGAGCTGGTTCCCAAGGGGCTGCTGCATGGCGAGTGGCTGGTGCTGCTGCATGTTGAGATGCTGGTGGAGAGGTGGACTGATCTGGAGGGGAGGAGGGGGGGACACGGCCATGTTTGCTATAGAGACAGTCACTGGCATTTGGTTATTCGGCTTGGGGGCTATGCTCCTGGGGAGACTTGGGTGCATGGCAGTTAGGTGGGGATTCATTCCTGGTTGTTGGTGATAGTGGGAACTTAGGTACAGAGCTGAGTGGGCCTGGCTGGGCCCATGGAACACTGACGGCTTTGAATTGATCAGCTGAGGAGATTGAGATGTCTTAACATCAACAGGTTCACTGTAGCTCTGTGGAGGAAGCAAACAAGAGCAAAGTTAAGACAGACACACATGGTGTTGATTTCTGTTAACAAGATGTTATGAAAGTTTTCACATGAACTTCCACGGGAATCAACACCCATTCCTATTCTTGACTCTACTACTTAAGAACTCTGCCACCATTATTTGTAAGGTGACTCATGCAAGACTGAGCTTCTTCTATCTCTGGTAAGAAATGTAAAACAACTTATGATGGCTTTTTTTCTTTTTCTAAATACTAAGCCCTAACTTGGTGGCTTTTCTCATCATCCAAATAAAGAGAAGACAATCAGGGTGGAATGGATACCATCATCGTCCTAACAGGAAATACACAGATAGCTCACTTTGAAAGTATTTCCGTGTTGGAGTTCTTCTATTGATTATGTTTAGTTTTTTTCTTTTTGTATTCTCCAAGAGCCTTGGCCTAGATATTTGTACAAAGAATCAAAGCTAGTTGATAGAAATGGATTTGGAATCTAAGAGTTCTAAAATACCTTTCTGCAGTCACATGAAACCACATTAATATATCTTCAAAGGAACCATGGAACTCATCTTGATTTTTAAAGAAGCTGGTGATGAATTGTCCCCTCTAATGAACTAGATAAAAATAATCTCCCTTAGAAATTTTAGACTTCATCATAAGTGAATATAATTTTGCCCTAATGTTTTTTATACCTTCATATGGCCATTTCCTAATACTCTTTTAATTGGCTTAACAACCAGGCATTTTGGTGGAAGCCAGAAAGAATCGAGAATGGAGCCTGAGGCATTTCTTTCTGGGCATGAACTGACCGCCCGCTTTGCTGAGAGGAACAGGCTGACAGAATGAATGGTGAAAGGCAAAACCAGCTGGGGAAAGAATTGCTGAAATGTCCTTTGGGAGAAAAAAGTCACCTCGTCAAAACAAGGTCTTGAGGATGCGTGTATGTCCTTATTCTACGACCTCGGTGTCATGCCTGCTCAGTTTACAAGTCAGAATGAGTTTCTCGTTCCTCCCAGCAACGCAGAGTCTTTCAGAGTTCCTCTTGCTCTGTGCAGCTCCATGAACGGACAGGCACATTAGGCCGACTGGCTCCTCACACATGAAGACAAGAAACTCAACATGGGAGCATCACGTCAGCCTACGACCTTGCTAGCAGCACAACTCATTTCCCCCCCAATAATGTAGGAAAATTAAATGAAAACCACAGTAAGGACAACACTCCCTGTGTGTGCTGACTCGAGGAGGGGAGGCTGGTTAAATGGGCTAGTACCCTACATGCTGTCTCTCTGGGAAGGGCACAACCGGCATCTGTGAAAATACGCCAAACCCTGGGAATCTGGGGTACCGTGAGGCTGAATACTCCACGCAGAGTATAGAGTAAGTGTGCCCAAAGAGTTCAAGTCCTTCCAAAGAATCCTCTCATTATTTTTCTCTGTGTCAATGTCCGTAACAGCATTATCAATAAAATATAATTAAAAGAAATAAATATAGTACCTAAAAGGTGCTTTCAATTAAAAAATTAAATCAATGTTCTTCCTTCCACTTAAAAGTTCTTACTGTTGATGCACAGAGTAGTGAAGAGTTTAAGGAAAAGGTCAATGAGGCTAACTCAGGCCGTGTAAACAGTGACTAGTTCTACATCATAATAATATGTACGGCAGTGATATGCCTCAAAAATCTTTCCGTTCGCGCCAAGACAGTCATGTGTTTATTGTGTGTGTGCTGAAGTCATCAGGGAAAGTGCTCGCATTGTGTTTGCATTCCCTCTTCCTAGCCTATGGCCCAGGGGAGGGTTTCATATTAGTCACATACTGTGTCACCGTCATTCAGGGAAGAAGAGATTGCATGATGAGCTGAAAACTATAACGCATCATACTTGTTAGTGCATCTTTAGTTTTTGCTTTTTAGATGTTTTAAGTTCAAACAGAAGGGAAATCACTCACCTTTGCCACGCTCTCAAAACTATGAAATATAGGTAACTGTAAAATGTTTTTGTTCTTATTTCTGTAGCCAGCGATCGCCTCATTACCTACTGATATGATATATATAAGGTATATACAGGGTCTGGCACAAATAACGCCCCCTTTTTATTACAAAATCATAAGCATGTAATTCTGTAACATATCAATATCACACTCAAGCACACCATATGATATTTTAGGTGAAATGTTCGAATTAAAACTATAAATTATTACACCCATATTATTTCCCTACCAACCACACTCAAGCAGGCCTCCCTTCTGCCGGACCCTGTCTGTACATTACATACGTAGCCTGAACTTGCATACGCACCTGTGTGTACATAAACCAAATGTACAGAAGTCCATATGACATGTCGTCCAGACATAATCATAGAATCATCCCTAGAGTTACTACGATGTAATAAATACATTTCTGTAAATTAAACAGACTTAAGGAAATACACTTCCACTAAGAATGACTAATCCTAATGAGCACGCACACTCGGCAAGCAGCAGGTCTGACCTCGTGGGTGGATAGCCAGTCCTGGAAAGCAGTTCTAGGTGCAACAACCACTTTGTTCCCCCCCCCCCCCCCCGCACAGTTTCCAAGGTGTATTGAAGGGGTTCCTGGGAAAATAAACAGCTTTAAAGCACAAGGTTCGTAGTAAAATATGTGTGGTGGCAGCACTGGGTTACGTGAGACTGAGTGGGCGCCCTGCGAGCAGGGCTTCTCGGGACCCTGGGCATGCGGATGTGTGTTGTAACTACAGGGAAGGGCCACAGAAATCTCCTCTCGGTGGGCCATCTCGTGGCAATAGTTTTCAATGAAAAATACCGGTGCAGGAGAATGAATCAACTACACACATATTTAAAATGGCAAATAGAACATACATTTCAATTTAAATAGATGTCTTGCCTCAAATAAATTGATTTTTATTGTCTTAAAATGCATAGTTAAATTATATACGTTCATAATCATTGTTTCGTGTTTCCTGGAATTCTATCTGCATAGTGAATTTCATATTCTAGGCTAAGGACAATGACAGTTTCTTGAAGGATTTAGGAAGTTGGTAGCTTCCCAATTACAGCCTAGAAAAGCTAAGGTGTGGACATGTTAATGGTTTTCCTCAACGTTGAATGAAAAATAAACAATGAGCCAAACTCTCCCAAATTTTACTTTTTCATTAGTAGCATGTGGTCTGCCATAGAGATAGATGATAGATAGACGTGGAGACAGGAATATAGACTTATAGATACATAGAAATAAGTTGCAACCTCATTTGAGATACTTTATTGCCAACCTTGCAAAGACTCTCATTTTTCATGGTAAACACAAAACATTTTGTCTATTCGGCTGTTTCTGTGTCGTTTATCTTTTTTAGACTATAAACCGTGTAAAGATCAGTAAAACTAAACCATTTTGGGGATGGACTGTGGGAGCGGGGGTGGGCTGGGCAGAGGAGGACAAAGCGGGGGGGATAGGGACCACTGTAATAGAGTAACAATAATTACTGGAGAGCATTATGCTAAGTGAAATAAGCCAGGCAGTGAGGGACAAATACCATATGATCTCACCTTTAACTGGAACATAATCGACAAAGGAAAAAAGCAAGCAAAATATAACCAGAGACACTGAAAGTAAGAACAATCTGACAGTAACCAGAGGGGAGGTGGGAAGGGATATGGGGGGGAGGGTTCAGGAACAACGATAAAGGACACATGGACAAAACTAAGGGGGAGGATGGAAACAAGGGAGGGAGGTGGGTTTGGCTGGGGTTGGGGGGAAGTGGTGGGAGGTAAATGCAGACAACTGTAATTGAACAACAATAAAATAATTAAAAAAGGAAACAATTAAAAAAATTCACACAAAAAGGGAGAGGAGATATTCCAGGCTATGGGGAAAAAATAGCAGTAACTTTAATCACTTGAAGGAATATGGGCAAATGAAGTAGATTTCTCAAAGTAATGATTTAGACAACATTTGAAACAAAATTTATGACATAGAGGGGGAAAGAATTTTGGGAAGTTGCATGATTTGTCTTTACTTTCCAAATATTTAACGTGACAAGGTAAATAATGTGTCTAGCTATGTGACGGTACGCGGCAGGCACCTCAAAAGGCATACTTCCCTGTATTCCCTCTATAAAATGAGCCCTCCATCATCAGGAGAAGGATCTTTTTCATGAATGACTTGAATCTCTGTTCCCCATGCATCGGGCACCATGCCAAGTACTCAGAGACGGCAAACGGGTTTCCCGAATGGCCGAATGACTCTCCTTGAGCAGCACACAATCACTGCTGCCCCTGCTGAGGCCCTGACCAAACACGCCCTTCCTCTTCCCAGCAGGTGAGGAAAGATTGGAGAGCTTTGCAGACCTACAGAATATCAGACTGATGCTCCACTTTCTTCTTCGCTCTCAGCAGAAACCATGCCCTCCCAGGAGTGATGAGAAATTACGACCCTTGGCTTAGTCCTTTGTTTGGTTAACTGGCCCTTTACTCTGCCCTGGACTTTGGGTGGATGCAGACGGCAGGGAAGCTGACGGTGCTCCACTCCTAGTTTGAGAATCAGCATCTTTATGTAAAAGTCTACCCATTTAGGAAGGAAAAAACCTACCTCTAGCTTCATTTCTGATTAATTCTTCATCAGACTAATACAACAGGGCACCTATTAATTACTGAGTTATTTTATTATCTTGAAAGATAGGAAGAATAAGTTCATTTTCCATAGCAAAGTGCCATGAATTCATAATCTGAGTAAATGGGAATATTAAAAAACCATAAATTTAATATACTGTCATTTTTTCCAATTAAATTATGAAAGCAAGGCTACAATTTTGCAAATTAATTATATTGTGTCTGAAGATCTTTATACCTGCCTTTCATAGGGTAGAACTATTTTCTCATACAGACTTAATAATTTGTATTGGTTTCTATTTTTGAACACATTAACCAGTTTTATTTTAGTGGTGTGTGCTTTAACCCGATAAATAAATGTGATTTTACTACTGTACACACAACTGAAAATCAACCCACAAACCAGACATTTTTTTGCAAAAGCTTTGTTCTTGCTATTGGTTTCTTTATAAGCTCTATTTCCTGTTTGCTTCTGGATCCCTGATTTTGAAAGATGTTCTCTATAAGTAAAATGAGTGTACATGTGTGTACCAAGAGAGACTTTTGGGTCTTCTCAGTAGAATCTTCCACAAGAGAGCGATACAATGCTATAAACCTTAAGACACTTCTTAATAACCAAATTGTTGATTATCCAAGATAGTTTTGATCCCATTTACTTTGTAGAATGACGATAATACTGCAGAGTGTATAAGTGCCCCCATCCTGGGATGATAAGTGTTATAAGAATGAAAAATTGACAAAGCAATTGTTATTTAAAAAAAAAAAGTATAAACACGGGACATAAAATTCAGTGGAAGCAACAATGGAGGAGTTGCTGAACCAAATAAGAGTAATCGCCCATCTCATTTGATTCTTGTTTTCAGCACTGACCAATACTTGATGCACTGGAAATTTAACAACATTTATGGACTGACTCAATTGTGCATTGATACTTCTGGGTGAAATATTCTTCCTGGTCCTTGCAGGAGATTAACTTACACCCTGAAGCATGAGATTTTATTATCTTTAAATCACAATCTGGGCTTACAAAGATGCAAATTTTATGTTAACAGTCATAAAAATAGTCCATCCCATTTCCAAATTTAGACTCAGTGTTTGTCTCCATGGCATGAATTCTATAAGTTACTTCGTCCTGAAAAAAGAAATCATTGCTTTTGTTTTGAATGTACTACCCCGTCAGTTCAACTGAGCACTGTGATTCTTTACCACTGGTTGTGCAAGAGAAGTTTTGTAACTTAATTCAATGCTGTCCTCCTCTGTACATTTAAGAAATCACTTCCGTTGTCCCTATAAATTTTAGCACAAGGCAGAAGCAAAATCTCCTATGTGGAGTGTGACCTTAAAGTCATGAGTCTGACGACCCTTGTTTAACAAACCCAAAGGAGTTCACGGGAACGCTGTCCCCTCCAGGCCAGCACTTGTAAGGCGGTGGAAGTTTCTTTCAGCAACACTGCGTTTACTGGGAATATCTGAGAACTTCCGTTCTGGATTTCTCTGCAGAGCCTGCGGAGCACCGTTTCACGTCTCCTCAGACAATGTTTCGTCTTTTGATGGTGAATTTGATTTTTGGAAACAGCGCATAGTCACTGGAAGCCAAGTCTGTGGGTTATAACTGAGTGATGTTTGGGGAAAAGAATGAGGTGTGAAAACAACGTAACAAGATTGACTTTCTAAAGTGGCTCATAAACTTTTCTGACTACAGTTCTAAACGAGGAGTTTCAAGAATCTTTTGAACTCGGGGAGCAATAACGAAATAAGTTCGCAGCCTCCCCAGGTGACCACTTTGAAGGCAACACTCATTTTGGGAATATAAATTCTGCTCTTTGTGGTAAAATGAAACTAGTTCCAATTGCTTTAAAGTTATACATTATTTTCAACATAATAATTTAGATCCACGTCTATGGAAAAACTATATATCCTTAAGCTTTACTTAATAGGCCAACCCCAAATGACATTAAATAGCATATAAAACCACTCCAGCCAAGAAGCCCGAGCCTTCACAACATTCTTGGCTGTCGGACTATTCTTAGTCTCTCCCAGCTAAAGACTCATAAAGACTATTTCAATTAAGAAACCTGTGTAGATGAGTTTTTAAAATAGCTAGATCATTTCTTATCCTTATAAAAGGATTTATCTTGAAACAAATTTTTATTTTAATGTCACTTTAAAAATTTCTTTATATGAAAGCAGCCTTGCAGACAAATTGATAATATGAGCCAGCTAAATTTTCAATCATGCACAAACTTTTCCTAGTTTTTTGCACACTTACCAATGACATTAAAATAAAATTATAACAATAATAATAAAATAGCTGGTATTTATTGTTTCCTGTAGGTTCTCAAATCATGCAGCTTATATTGAGTTTCTTATTTTATCCTCATGGAAACCCTACGGTGTAGGTCCTAGTATCTTCTCTGTTTAACACATGAGTTAGAGACTTAGAACAGCTGAATAACTTGCATGAAGACCTGCTGTCAGGTGGTGGGAAACCTGGACTCCAAACTCAGAATCCTGCCCCCAGGGCCTGTGGGCCTCTGTGCCCTCTGATGACTCTCTCAGTGTGACATCAGCGGCACTGTAGAGGTCCTCAATGCGTCCCTTGATGCCTTATGGAAGCACAGAGGTTGAAGATACCTTAGAGCTCTACAGTCCTTATTTATAAACCTTCGTTTCCTGTTTTTAAATCTCTGTATAAAAACCTGTTTACCCAAATAATTCAAGAGTTTAGTAGTGCCCTTTGTTCAGACTACATTCCTCTGGTTTGAAATGGCCTCCCTTTTCTTAGTCTGGCGTCGGAGAAAACAGCAGTTGTCCCTGTCCTATGCCGGACGCCCGTCATGGGCGTGCGCGTGCCTACGTCTTGCATTACAGGCTTAGAAATTTCAGATCCTCTCTTCTCGGCTACTGCTTTCTGCCCTTCACTTTCAGCCACTTACATTTTTTAACTATTATATTTCAATTACAGTTACCGTTCCATATTGTATTAGTTTCATGTGTACAACAAAATGATTAGACATTTACATACCTTACGAAGTGATCATCCTGGGAAGTCTGGTACACACCCGGCACCATACGTAGTTATTACAACGTCATTGACTATATTCCTTATGTTGTACTTTATATCCTCCTGACTATTTTTATAACCGGCAATTTGTACTTTGCAATCCCTTCACCTTTTCACCCATCCCCAAACCCTCCTCCCATCTGGCAACCATCAATTTGTTCTTTGTGTCTGTGAGTTTGTTTCTGTTTTGTTTCTTTCTTCATTTTGTCTTTCAGATTCCCCATGTAAGTGAAATTGCATGGTATTTGTCTTTCACTGTCTGACTTATTGCGTTTAGCTTAATTTCAGTTGCTTTTATGACTGTTTCTTCTGAGATCTCTTCAATCTCCCTATTTAAATTATAGAGCCTCCAGTTGAATAAATTGTTCCAGGGTCTGACGAGTGTTGTGTTTCCACACTCTGCACTCCTATGCACCTGTCCAGTTCTGAAGTGTTTGCACAGCAGAGCGTGGCCTGTGGCTGGGTGGTGACCAGGTGAGGCACGGGAACAGCTGGAAGATCATGGTGCAGAGTGACGCTCTTTCAACATTCTGCAGGCCCTGGACTTCTCTGAGGGTCTCCGGCATGCCTCTGGTGGTAGCAGTCGGGGGTGAAAGTGGGCAACTTTCTACCCCCCGCCTCGTGTAAGCCAGGGAAGCTTTATCTTAGCTATCTAACATGTGAGAGCTGGCACAGAATTTTACTGGAGCTAACAAAAGGTCAGAGGTCTAAAGATATAAATATTTGACAACCACTTGGGGTAGAGAAAACCTATAAGCTTTGGAACAAGACAGTGAGGAGGTTGGGTCCTCAGACAGCCACTATCAACCTTTCCTTACTGCGGGCAAGTCATTTCATCTCCCTGCCTAGGACTACCTAGAAAATGGGTCTAAATCTTACTTTGTAGGGTTATTGTGATGATTAGTAGAAATATACATATTTCTAGCACCATGTGTGACTCGTAGAAGCTACTTGATAACAAGACATTATTTGTATTTCTGTTATTATTGGAAAAAGTTCAGTGTCCTGAGAATATGCCAGTATTATCATTTTAAAGTCTGACAGAATATTCATTTACTCTGACAGAGCTTTTCTTAGTTTTGGTTGACTTCTATTTTACTCAGGCCAGGAGTCATGTTAATTAATTTGTTGGATTAGTGGTATATGGCAGATTTAAACTAAAACATAATGTGAGCGATTGAAAGAAGACAGGCATTGTTAATCTTGTGAATCAATTTCATGGGTGGAGCCAGTGTTCACTGGCTGTTTCTATTTTTGATTATGTTCCGTAAGAAGCAGCTAATTTTAGACTGTAGTTTCAAACCTTTCAAGTATCATGACGCATTTTCCTTTGATGTGCTGTATTCCTCTTTGTGCTCTCAGCACCTAGCCCTGTGCCTGATGTGAAGCAGGTGTCATGCAACCCTGGGCGGATGCAGAGTGTGGCCGGGACTGGAGGCTGCAAGAAGTAGCAGACTTGACATGGCTGCGGATTAGTGAGGAGAAGAGCTATTGGCCTAGGAAAGTGAAGTCTTGTTTGGTGAGACGAGTGCATTACATGGAAAGTAGGTACCAAAATATGTAGCTCTGGAGGAGTACAGCGAGAACTTCAGAAAATGAACATGATGCTCTCTGGCTAATGAGAGAGGGTCTATGCTCCACGTGACTTGTAGGACAGAGGGTGCTCAGGAAGCAGGTCAAGCACACTGTCCAGACGCATGGGCAGCAAGGCCCAGCACGAAGACTGAGAGTGGGCTAGCTCAACGCTGGCCTTGGGCACTGGTACCCTATGCGATTATTTCCCTCTTCAGTGAAATGTAGGTAATCAAGCCAACTTAGAGGGATAAGGTGTGGGGATTGAGGAAGCTCATTCACATAAAGCGATCTTTTAAAAATATAAATCAAAGCATGCCATTCCCTACTGACACCAGGTCAATGGCTTCCCCATGTACTGAATAAACCCCGTTCCTTTCAGTGTCCTGCAAGGCCTTCCCAATCTGGGCCCTGCCCACCTTCCCAGCTTTACTTCAAACCACACTTCCTCTGTCACTCAGCTCCAGCCACACTATCTCTCAAGTCCAGGAGACACTTTTGTCCCCCAAGTCTTTGTTCCTGCCGCAGGGCTCTCCCTCAGCAAGCTCTGCATCTGCAGGGCCCAGGCTCCCTTTGACTCTCAACTCCAATGTCTTCTCTTCAAGAGGGCTTTGCCGTCCACCCTAGTGGATCCCTTGCTTGATTTCCTTCAGAATGTTTAGATTCTCTGAGATCTTGGTCCTTTATTAGTTTACGTTTCCACTATTGCTCTCCCAGACAAAAGAGAAAACTCCTTCAGCGCAGAGGACGCGTCTGCCTGTTTTCCACCGTATCCTGAGCCTGGCACACTGCTGGGCACAGACGACATGCCCGGGGGGTCTGCCAGATGGGTGCGTGATTGAATGGCCGGGAAGAACTGGAGCTTGGCTGGTGCACTGCGCTTACCTGAAATCGTAGTGATCAGCATTGTGGAGCGTTTTATGACTGCCCCTTTAGCTCTTTCAGAATAGGGAAATAATTTATAACATACTTAAAAAATTACAACATAGAAAAATACGTACATAAGTGTAAATGACTGTTATTTGTTACAACGTGAAATTAAAAAGTGGTTTCTTTTGATTTTACTTATATGTAGAATCTAAAAAAAAAACCCCAAGTGAATAAATAAAACAAAACGGAAACAGACCCATACAGAGATACAGAGAAGAAGCTGATGGTTGCCAGAGGGGAGGGGTTGGGGCCTGGGTGAACATACACACACACACACATACACGCACATACACACACATACACATACATATATATATACATACATAAATGAATAAATAAATAAACAAGCTAAGTACTGTACTTGTCAGAACACACAAGAAGAAAACATAAAATGGAAAGGAAATGGGTTTTTACATGTTTCCATCTGCAATGGGAGGGTAGGCTGGAAATTTTTCTGTATGTGCCTGCAGGGTTGTACTGTAAATATCTGTTCACACAGAACATCAGAGGGTCCTTTTTTTCTAACCTGGACAGGGTGTTTGTAACTTTCCTTCAATTTGGATACACACAATACATAGTTGAACATAAATAGACATTCAACAGTTCCAGCAAAATTCCTACTGCCAAAGAGAAGAAAAACGTCAGAGTAAGCTGTAAAAAAAAAAGTGCTTGGTTTTTAAAATACAGAAATGGCAATTCGCAGCATTTATACAAATTGCCGTGTACTGAGGGTTGCAACTCTGAGAGTGAATTGTAAGAAAAGTTGCAGCTAGGAGCATATCTGAGGACACTTGTGTTGAAGTAAAGGCTTAGTCAGTGTTACAGCATCCCGGCAATCTGCATAGCGTCAACCAGTGAGCTTTGTATTGGAATTGAGACTTTTTGTATTGATTTTCTTGGATAAAATGCTTTGACTAACGCTACCTAAAATGCTCAAAAAGAAATTTATCTTGGTTGAAATCTTACTTAACTTTTTAAAAATCCCCTTTACATTTTGGGCATATTAGTCTGAATAATATCAGTATGAGTATTTAACCCAAAGGCTGGATGGATTTAATTTTTTTTTTGCTATAATTTTACACATACTCTGTGAATTCTATAAATACACAGAAATGTGAGATTGTATCAGCAGAAAATACATATAGCTTTAAAAAAGTTAGAAATTAGAAAGCGAAGATCCATAGTGAGAGAGTATGGGGGACTAGAAATTTTAAGGCTAAATAATAAATATTAAGTTTTTCCACAATGTCATACCTCAGAAGTTAAATGTAAGTTGCGTGAGACTACTGGCACACTGAAATTTCTTACATATGTATATTTGTGCGCTTTTCCATTCTGCATCAGTATAATCAGCATATATTTTCGTCTTCAAAAACCTACTTAATAGAACTACTTTGGAGTTGTTAGAAGGGGCATGGGTATTTGTGGATCACAGAGGAAGTATTCTTTGTGGGTGAATGGAATGAAGTCCAGAGCCCCAGGACACACCGAGCCAAGTAACAGCCCAATTTGGACTTGAGATGACACAGTATCAAGCATCTATAAATACAGCCCTGTCTCTCTGAGGTTACCTCCCTGAGAAATCTAAAAAGGGAAATATATCTTTAATAACCTGAGACCAAACAGTCAACCCTTGAATATTTTTAACAGAAAGAACTAGTGTTTAAGATATCTTATATTTTACTTTAGTTTTGAAAAATATATTTATTGATTTTTAGAGAGAGAGGAAGGGAGAGAGAGAAAGAGAGAAACATCAAAATGGGAAAGAAACATTAATAGTTGCCTCCCATACGTGTGCCAACCGGGATCAAACCCGCAACCCAAGTATGCGCCCTGACTGGAATCAAACACGTAACATTTTGGTGTATGGGACGACACTCCTAACAACTGACCCACACCAGCCAGGGCAGTTTAAGATATTTTTTAAGTGGCATTTTCACTTTCAAATGAAATAGTGCAAACTTTTTAGGGTGTGGGAAGTAGGCTTACATCCTAACGGTGTTGTAATGAGGCTAGGATTTGACAGTTAGCATCTCTGCAGCGAAGGTCAACTGGGAGGGCTACGAAGGAGGAGGCAGTTTAAGAGTGGGATACAGAGAAATAGAAAGTTGGCTGAGGATTAAGAATGTGCTATGACTAATCCACAGGTGGACAATATTTCACAGAAGGCCCAGAAGATGCTGCTCTTGTCTTTTAAGTATGAACAAATATTGCCATAACATATAACTATATAACTTTGTTTAGGATTGACTTTTTTTCAACAAAGAAGGTTGTGCAGAAATGCTAGAGTGATGTTTTATGCTTTGAAAGGACCGCCACCGTCTGCAAGAAGATGCCCATAATCTGACAACACTGTACAATTGACTGTTACCTTGGATACAAGGCTGGCTCTGTATGCTGCTAGTTGCTTCAGGTACTCTTTCTTCGCAGCCTCGGTTTTCTTTTTATAGACCTGGAACAACAACAAAGAGACTTAAATTAGAAAGTGCATCTGCTTTTGTTTCCAGCTCAGTACAGTGCAGAATGACAATTGCACACACAGAAACACACAATTACATTATGTAATAATATATATCTCCCCAAAGATTGAATTCTCTTACTGAAACAGATTTTTAAGAAGTATGGCAATAGGCTAGATAAGGAGATTAACAATAATAAAAATTTCCGGTTTATGTAAAGCATATGAAACGATTCATCTGGTTTACTCTGAGAGTGGAAGTAGTGGCATTGAAAGATACTACTGAGGAAGGCTCCCAGGGAAACGCACGTGAGCAAAGACACCTTCACATTCCTACAATGAGCAGATAATTCTACAGCGCATTCAAATCCTGGTACATACGTTCCGTGTAAATGTAAAACCAAGGCCAGAGTTCAAAGATAGCCAATGATGTTCAGTAAGAACACCAAGGGAACAGTACTGGAGTTAGTAGCTTCATCACTATTTTGAGATTTTGAGCCTTGAAGTTCGATTTCAAAGACTCAGGACTTGGCGATGGCAGTCAGACGACACGTTGGGGGGTGGAGGGGGCCCCTGCGGCTGAGGACTGCAGGCCGCGCTGTGCCACACAGCCTGCGCTGGTCAGGTCCTGTCCCACAGAAACTGCAGGCACCCCTGATCTGTGGGCTGCGCATTGTGAGACGGTAAAAAGGTTCAGGAATGAATTTCAGTAACCAGAAATTTTTATTTTTCAGTGGGAATTATCCTGAAAATATAAGTGAAATCATCCTAAATTAAGCGAAAGTACTGAAAAATGACTTGCTGCTGTACGAAAGGTCACATCACCAAGTTAAACAGAAAGGAGTCGTTAGAGTCGAAAACGAAGGATTAGCGGAGTGGACGCCCGTGGCTGTCTGCTACCATTACACTAACTCTTTCAAGCCTTCAGTATCTCTTTTTCTCCACAATCTCTTGAAATCATCCTTAAACAACAAAATATTTTTCATCATTTACTGTGTAAATAGAAGTGTATTTTTATCAACAGCTATTTTAAATTTCCCACATCTTGAATTTTACAGCAGGAATGAGGCTTGGCTAGTATTTTATAATGCTGAGCTAAAAAACACACAGATTAAGTACTGAAAAGTGGCTTTGGAATTAGAGTAGTTAAATATAAATTATGTCTAAAGACCAAATATCTGCCAAAGTTGGCCACAGAGGTCAATTTATGGCTTTTAATGCCGAAGGGGTTCTGCTGAGCCCAGTCCCCAACTGGGAAATTCAAGATGCGAGAAATATTACTTACTCATGAATATTTTAATTAAAGCAGAACATTTACTTAAGGTAAACAAATGACTGACCTTGTGCACAGAGGGACAAAGGACCCTATAAATACATGTGAGAGTCATTCTGTTCTTTTAAGGAGGTCTTCAGCCTAGACTTGTATATTTAGCATTTTGATATAATGAAAGGTGATTATAATAAGGCAATTAAGAATTCATACAATAGTATCATATAATCATTGTTCCATCTTTACTAAATATCAAACTCAAGAGACTTAAAAGTTTTATATTTTAAATAAAGACCAATAAAGCCTTTGGTTTAAATACAAGGGTATTCTAAATTTACTGAGCTAATTATTAGAAGTCGAATTCGAATACTTTTTTTGAAATGTGGATGTAGAAACAAGTGCATGCTGGGGTACGGCAAACACCTTTGAATAATATGCCCCGTGTATATTACACGCCTTGGTTCAGCCACAATCACAAAAACAAAGCTCTCCTGCTTTTTATTGATTTTTTTTAACCTTGAGAGACAGATTTCTGTTTCTTGATTTTTCTTCAACCATATCCTCCAAGATATAACTTATGATTAATGAGTTTAAACTGATAATATTTACATTTACTTTTAATATCTTATAATATTTCTAGAGGATTTTTCTCCCACACAGATAGAAATCCCATTCAGGCCTTTAAAACAAATATTTAGTAAATACTGTATATTTTTTATGGTAATACACATTTGTATGCTCTAAGCACTTATATCATATTTTTATTAATACGCCACTCCAACCGACCCCAAGGCATCTAACTGGGGTTTGCTGAACTTCCAAAGGCAAATCTAACGCGCTTTGGTCCATGGCATTGCCCAAGCATCATTGCATCATTTTCTTAGTAGCAGCGTATGCAACAGTATTGCCAAATGGCCTGGTTGTAGCATCTATCGCCTTTCTTGCATTTGGTATCTACTGAAACAGCAACAGTATGACTGGGGCTATCCATTTGCTGGGCTCCCAGTAGTCAACATCGCACAAAGTGTTAACTCTCCTAAAACTTGTTGATTAACCACCACAGGAGAAAGGTGGCTAACAATGTATTGCAGCCTGAATGTGCCCCCTGGTTTCACTTGGGGATCAATGTTGTTATGGGATGCCTGACTAGCATTCAGAGTGCCCTGTTTTCTACAAATGGCTCCCTATTGGCTATTGACAATTAGCTACGTGAGATCATTGCACAAGTGCCTAAATACCACTTTAGAAAAGAGTAAACTCATCATGTCACATTATATGGATTGATGGATTCGCTCTTTCCTGAATAGCTGCAGATGTTCACAGGGAGGATTCAAAGGGCAGTGATTTCAGGAGGTATATTTCTGTCGTGGTGTTTAAAGGGGAGTGGCCCAGATCAGGATTAAAATCTGAGTCAACTTTCTTCACCAGTGGTTTGGACCCTCGGCCTTTGAGGACCACCTAATGGTTCCAGTGCAAGACACTGCTGTCTTTCTGATGAGTCCTTAGAAAATTTTACAAAGATGCTTTTTCAATTCTTTCTTTGCTGGAAACGTGTGAAGATCTCAAACATATGAAAGAATGATACAAATATGTACATATTCAACATACAGGTGAAGTGGGGGAAATTCTTACTTTAGAACAGGTATATAAAAGTCATCAGTAAAACATTCCTCAAAACTGTTTCAAAGCCTCTGTTCGTGGGGGGAGAAAGTCTTCTCACAGAAAGCACCGGTGAGGCTGACCGCCTTTGGCAATGAGCAGCCCACTGCAGTGATCTGACCTTCTAACCTAGGAGGATGGGTCTGATTTATGTCAAAGTTAAGTTTGGGAAAGAAACCGTCTCTCTCTCTCAGGGAAAGACAAATATTTTAAAGTTATGTGATTCATACAGTAAATATTAGTACTCAGTTGAGCTACAAAATGGCTTCCAAATGGTCTACAGCTGTTTGAAATAAAGTGCAAAGTTGGCCAGATGGGGATTTAAAAATCATAATGCATCATTTATCATTTTTCCCTAGCTCATCCAAACACGTTTGAATTCATCCTGTCCTTAGTTATGTGCTGTGGCTTGTTATTCTAAGAAAGCTCCCATATCCTATCTAAGGATTGCATCGCAGTAGTTAAACTAAAACATATATAATGGCTAAACTAAAACATACGTAGATAGACATCAAATAGAAATTCTACAGAATCCATATCCTGTTCATGTAATCTAGTGATTCGCGGAATCATTTTTGAAATGCTCTAAATACCAGCGGTGCACATGTTTTCACAGGCTAATTACCCCTAAGTGAAGCCAGCAGTCCAATATCAGTGACTATAATAAACTCAAATAGAAAAAATTCTAATACAATCTGTCACTTTGCTCTTTTACTTTCTGCTCTTTACCCAAACAATCCATTCAACTCATACAAAAAAAGCAAACTCTTATAAATGCCATTTAATTCCTTCTTCCTTCCTTCTTTTCTGTTCAGGCCCCTAGTTAATCTCTAGTCATAGTTTATTTCAACCAAGACTTTATAGTAACACTAAGAAAAAATATACGATTCTTCCAATATTGTATTCCAGTCAAGCCCTGAACAAAATTAAAAGGCGTTTTTTTGAGGTTGACTTCAAATGCAGTTTTCTTCCCCCACTACAAGTTCATATTTATAGAAAATGCTTGGAAATACAGTTATATATTAGAAATAATAATTTAACCGCAATTTTTGCCACATCCTTTAGAAATTAATGTTTGCAACTTCTTTCAATGCTATTATTATTTAGGACAGTTAAAAAAGGCACATCTGTATTTTATATAGAACTCAGTCCTCAAATGCGGTTAAATTCCCATCTTGTGTAACTTGCTCAGCATTTTCTTAAGCATTCCAGAACTCAAAGAACTTTAAAAAGTAGTATTCAGAGGACTGAAAATATTATACATTGTGAGAAAAATGTTGCTATCAATTCTTGTCGAGAACACCTGAATGGATTTAGAAGGCCTGCCTAATAATGGTGTGGCCTGTTTCTGGAATGGTAGGTATCAGAAGCAAGCCACTTTTCCAGGAAAAAAAAAAGGCTACAAAATATATCTGTTCATTTATTAAGTGCGGATGACTGTGGCAAGTATGATGTCATTCAATTACATGTAACAATATATTGAGTGCCTAACAGATGGCTGCTGTGGTGTGAGGCACTGGAGCTACAGGTTGAAAAAAGGCATTAGAAATATGCCCATATTGTGTGCATTTTTTGTGTGAAGCACTTTATATACTTGTATATTGTCTTCGATTCTTTCAACAAAAATCTTGCAATGGTTTTTATCATTTCCGTTTTTACAGACAAGAAAATAGACTGGAACAGATAGACATTTTACCCAATACCTTACGGCAAGTATGGCAGACCCATAGTGTGAATCAAAAAGTTCCACCTTTGTTTACTCCATGGCTCCTCCTAGCGGCCTGACAACTCCCTGGATGCCTCTCTCAGACACATCACCTCCGGGGCCTGCTCTCTTTTTTTGTTTCCTACAGCTGAAGCTCCAGGACACAGGGCAGTGCTTGGTACATAGTAGGTGCTCAGGAAATATTTGTGATTGAGGGTAGAGTCCTTAGTCTCAGCTTTTTCCTTCTGTGAGTCCGTATAAGCATGAGTGCTCATAAAAAAGTACTAAATTGCATCTTCCACATCAATGGAAATAGAGATTTTGATATGCAGCTATACAACCCACCCACCCCAAACATTTTTATCAATAATACATAAAGTACCACCAACTTGAATGATTATTATTTTGTTAAATTCTCTCCCTGACAATGTCATGGAAACTTTCAAGTGAAATGTTTGTTCCCCATATATGAGCATAGGATATTTCTATATGTGTACATGTATGTTTATGCTGCATGCAATAATCCCATTTATGTTCCAACCACTGTATGTACAGGAACACATATAGTAAACATTTAGCAGTAAAATATTCTCACCATTTCATGTAATTTCAATCTCTCAGTGTCAAATTTTCAGGAATATTAGACTTTTCTTCTACAGTTTATAAAATGAACAATTATCTCACACATCCCTTATTCCTAGTTTAAAAAAAAGTTTGGGAAAATGCATATGGAAATGGCCAAGATAAACATGTGTGAAAGTTATATAGTGCAACAGGATTTAAGTTAACCTTAGGTATTGTTGACATGAAGTCCAAGTTTTATTCTAAGATAAAGGGGAAAGTAGGAAACCCTGGCGGCACTTATGGAGTGGGTGTTTGAGCACCAATGAGGAGTAAATGATTTGATTCCATGGGCTCGGAGGATTTGTCAGCTGCCTCATAAGTATAATTCTGGCTCTTCATATCCCTGCTGCTTCTAATTTAGCAGGACAGGCTCATAATTGAAGCAAATTAACTATTTACACTTGCCACTTGTACCAGGGGAAGAGGACACAGCAGCAGGAAAGAATGAGTAGGAAATTACATTCTTCCCACTTGTGTCAGATCTCCCCTTATACAAACACATTAACAGTAATTTCATGAGGCGTCAAACATAGGAATAAATAGCGAGGGATAAAATAATGAGGTGTTGCTATTGAACTGAACTGCTATGGCGAATATCCTTGGGTATGAATTATGCATCCTGAAAGAAGGCATATGTTACAGTATTCAAACAGTTCTCTGCAAGTGCTCTCTGCTCATTAGGCTCTGGATCTCGAGGTAAATCTACTCTCCTCTTCCATCCTCGGCACCACGAGCATTTACAGAAATACACTCTCTGGGCCCGGTGGGCTGTGGTTTCTCCTGACTACATCAAACTCTGAACAGGCCTTCCACTCCATTTTTAGCTTAACAGCATGTTTATTTAGCTCTTTGGCTGGAGCTTTAAAGCCATTTAATGTAATGTAAACAAGAACATTTTGTTTGTAATTTGCTAAACGTATTACAGCCTGACTGTGTCTCCAATTAGGAACTTAAGGTTCATTTAGTCATTTACATCTGGTTCTGATTTAAGGTGACTTTCCTTTTCCACTTAAGAGCTGACTTGCTGTGGCAAAAAAGGACCCAAGAACGCTTTATAGCTCTTTGGACCAATCCCTTCTGCTTCGAAGCTGGACAGACTCTTTCGTTTAGAAGGGCTTGATTGGCTCTCTATTGTCACTGTGGACCCAGACCCTAGACTTCAACGACCAGAATCAGAGACTCCAGAAGTAATGGAGATAAACAGGAAATTGAGCTGGAACCTCATAAAGAAGATGCGGAGGATTGCTGAAACTCCAAGGAGTGCTCATATGCAGGGCGTGATATTGTTACATTATTATTTTTCTCCTTCTGTCGGTTCCAGTCAGTGAAAGATAAGTGGCAAAGACCAACATCACAGCAGTACTTATGTTTTATTTCCCTTTCTCCATCTGGTGCCTTAAAACAACTTGGTATGCCTCTGAAATGGGCTCTCCATTGTCTTACTTTTCATTAGCATTTAAAACCTCCAGCTGGAATCCCAAACACACTTCTCTCCCATTCCACATTCACACCACCTTCCAAAGTGTTAAAATGGAGAGAGCTCTGATCCGTGCAGTTTGCTCAGTGGCTTTGGTAGGAAGGAGTCTTAAGGGAGGTTTTGTGTTCATGGAGGATTTTTATCACTTCTTTCAGCTTTCTTTTGATTTTTCTTCCTTGAGAGAGTCTTCACAGAAACCAAAGTACATACAGTTTCTCGCTCACCATTGGGTCTGAGAACAAAGACCTGCCCTCTTGCAGTGGCTCCTCATCCCTGCGTATGCCCCATGATGGGGAAGCATGTGGTGTAAACACACACCAGTTCTATCAGTCACGTTCCCTCCGGCTGGTGAGAAAACACTCAATGGCAATCTCACCAATAGCTGCTTTTCCTTCAATATTGTAATTTTCTGAGCCCCTAACAAGTCATCAATAATTTTGACCATTTTTCCCATTCTGTGTTTATCTTTGTAGCTGTTCCTAATGGGGGGCTATCATGACAACGGGACTTCTGAGCGACTGGGGCTCCCGAAACCCCCGCTCTTCACTCGAGTCAACTGCCTACACAACGGGGCTGTCCTTAACATGCACCGTTGTCCTGAATGTTGAAGTTCCAGGGTCTGTCTCTTCTCTGCCCTAGCAACATGCCTTTAAAAATACATAGCAGCATGTGCGCTCCCCAATTTGAATATTAAATGAGAGTAAAATACAATTAATTTAAGTTTGAAACAGGGATATTACATTATGTTGGCACAATGAATCAACATAAAGGGAAAGAACAGGTGGTAATACACCATAATAACACTTTTGGATATTTTGCTAAAATTCTCTTTATGTCCAAATGTGCATTCTAGGCAGGCATGTGCGCTATGCTGGCGATTTTTGCAAACTGTTAGGGAAGGGCTGCCGTGCAGCAGCAGAGCAGTGGCCCACCGATGCGATATGCCCCCTTTTGTAAGCACAGCATCTGATTTCGCGTACTGGACTCTCTCCCTCTGCTTGTCCCTGGGATGGGCCTGCATCCTGGGTGTGCCGTAAACCACGCTTTATACTACCCAATGAGTTATGTAGGGCCAACTATTATTTAATTTCATCCTTCACATATAAAACAAATTCTCCAGAAAACCCTCAACTATTTCCGGCAAAGGAAATACTTATTAAATTTGAAATAAAAGTTACTTATTACAATTGAAATAAGCTACTTACTACATTTGAAATAAAATTCAGAGGGGAGAGGGGAAAACATTGTGTATACAATTAAAAAGCCTTAAATGTTACATCCTAATCATGATAATATCTCTATCAGCAAGTCTCAGCCCCAACTCTGAAAGGCAGAATTGAGAACGGGAGTAATTTCCCTTTTTAACAAGACAGTAAAGAATAGTGACTCTCATGTTCCTTCGGTCTGTAAATACCTTGTATGTCTAGATAAAAAGAAAGTGAAATATCTTAATGTTCCCCACTTGCTATAATCAACATAAAAGCCCTTATTGTAATAGAATTAGGGGTTAACCCCTACATATTTATATTTGCTGCCTTGAGGAACTACCTAGGTCTCATCATAAGAACATAATTCCTTAAATATATAACCACTATGCGGTCCACCTGAAACTAATATAATATTGAATGTCAATTGTCATTGAAAAATAAAAACAGGACATTTTTCTTTTCCACCAGAAACATGGGTACAAGTAACTGTACTGACTTTGTATGTTGCCAATGTAAAGGACCAGCCGTGGGTTAGGGAAGGGCGCCGTAGGCTTCTGCCTTTTAAAACCACCAGTCTTAAAACCACATGAGTTCCTCTAGTGAAGGTGGGAAATGATTAAGAAAAGTCACCTATCTGGGGTCAGAACAACCGATAAGGAGGAGTCAGACAGCTGGTAGTACAGACAACTGAGGATCCTTGAAATAAAACTTTGACAAAGTAGGAGCTAAGAGAGCACATGTGAGCCTAGGAGGGATACTCCTCGCTCAGTTGCTGAGTCGGGGGTAAGGGAAGACAGGCTGAGTCTCAGAGGGGAGTGTATGTCCTCTGATGAAGAGGAGCTGCCCACACTCTTTAGGGAGGGCAATCACTTTCTGCATGTCTCCTCTGCAAAATTTTATCTCACAAAGCAAAAGGGTTGACATCTCTGAAGCCCAGTGCCCATCCAAGAACACACACAAATTATCAAAGCAGAGAGAGGCATGTCCTGGAGTGTGACATCGTGGGTGAAGCTCCGGGGCATTCGGATCACAACATCCAGAAAACAGGGTGGGGTTGGGATTCCTGGTCGGTGTGCACTGAGCTTCTCATTTAGCCATGTTCTACTGAGTGGGTCACTGTGCAATCTTACCACGAATGGCCAATATCAGTTGGGAGCCACCCCTCAGCTTTGGGACTGTGAGGGAAAATTGATCTGAGTTAGCATAGAAACCAATTCTAAAATCCTGAAACAAGTCAATATATTAGGTTTTCAACAGAATCACAAAACACCATGTCATGCTCTCTTAATAGTGAAATGGGTGTTTTAACTGATCGCGCAGAGAAGGCTCCAGGGGTGTGTTTTCCATCCTGGCAACACAGTGCGCCGCATGGTGGGCCTTGTGCTTTCCTATGAAGACATCCCTGGGCTGGCAACATTGAAAAGGGCATCAGAAAATGTATAGAGATTTACGATCGTAAAACCTGGTTTTGTTTTACAGGAAAGGGTGGTTGGAGAAAAGTCGGGAGGTAGGCTCTGTTTCCCTAGCCACTGGTTTTACCATTACAACTAAAATTGATTTCGAAGCATTTGTTAGAAAAGAACCGTAAGTTCAGTGATAAGTTCTAGTCACAGTAGTTCTATGTACCAGCTATATAATCTTAGACACATCATTCAACAGAATAGGCACTCTGTCTTACTCCCTGTATATCCCCAGTCTGTAGAACAGCGCCTGGGGCACATAGTAAATGCTCAGTAAATATTTGCGGAAGGAATAAGTGAATGAATTTAACTACCCAGCCCCATTTCATAATCTGCAAAGTTTGGATTAAAGTATCTACAAGTATTAAGCAGAAGAAATGAGATAAATCACGTGATAGTGTTCTTAAAAGTATAAAACACTATATACATTATAGATGTAGATACATATCCACAATATATAGGTACTTCTGGATGTGTATAGGTTTGAGATTTTCTGTTTCTAATATAATTCCTTGGACTTGATGAAGAAAGGTAAATGTTTCTTTCAAGACTGACGTACAGAAGTAATACATTATTAATGCAATTCAGTGTTCTGTAACAGCTAAAGCTGCATTCACATAATCCTTTCAATAACTATAATGATAATGCTAATTTTTTCTTTGTGCCAATGAAATTCCAGGTGGTGACAATGGCACTCTAATCCCTGGTTTAGAAATAAGTGATCGGCGTTGCTTGCTGAGGTGGGTGACATCTACATACTGAACATTTGCTCTCTCTCCATGATTCCCGTCCTCCTTGAGCCCTTCTGGGCAGAGATGCAAAGTGTCTCAGGTGGCCCTCCCTAAGCATGGTCCTCGGGCACACCATGGCAACCCACAGGAGAAGAGAATAAACAGGCATCTGGTCTCGTTTAACACAGCACAGAAATAGGGTGTATGTGGGCTTAAATAACATTCCTCTGTAGTCCTTAGGGAATGACGAAGGGCAGAAGCCCTTAAACTTGAGGCTCACTTAGCACAGAGGGTTCTGATGACAAAAGGGCAAGTAGTAAGTACGGAAGAGAGGTGTGGACAGTTTTCAAAATACCTTTAGTATTTTGTTAGGTTTTTGTGATCGCATCGGCAGCATTAAGGAATGACGTAATCCTGGCTGGGATATATAAAAGTCCTTCCAAAAGTAACTACACTCTATAAACTTTGAACCAAAGGACTAACACGCTATTTGTAGAGGAGCAATAGAGGAGTATACAGTTCTGTAAAGACAAGGTCGCCCGCACTCTGGTTCGGACGGGGCGCAGTCCAGCCTTAGCTCTCGCAGCCGAAGAACTCACCCAACATCCTCAGAAGCCATTTCTTTGGAGGGCATGCACTTTCTCTCAAATCATGATGATTCCCACTCTATTTTGCATCTTTTCTTACCTGCTTTTGCTCTTCACCTAAACCATCCCACATTGAAGCCACAATTTTAGAGACTTCACCGAAGGTAGCATTTGGGTTTTGGCCCTTGATGGCGGCCTGAGTATCACGGAAAAACAACGCATAGGCAGACACAGGTTTCTGGGGCTCATTCGGGTCCTTCTTCTTCTTCTTTTTGGGGGTTTTTGGTTTTTTCCCCATGTCAGAGGCAGGTCGCTTCTCTCCGCCATTGATCTGAAATAAAAGTAAAATTAGAATTAGAGAGGAACAAAGAAAGTTTGTGGACAAATCATACTGCTGTTCTCCTTTGAGACTCACACAGACACACTCATCCATACACATCACACAGGCACATGCATTCCAAAGGGACACTTTGTTTTGTTGCTGTTGCTGTTTTTCAGGTAAAACTTTGTATTTCCCATAGTTTTCACGTTCATCCTTCTTCTGCCTAATTTAAGTAGCTTTAAAATAATAACACTGATTCTTTTTACAATATTATTATCTGTTAAATAGGATCCCTAAACTCTCTTAACTTTTTCTTTTTCTCGTTCAGGAAACTCATTGATAAGTAGCATCCTGCTGCCGATTGTGACGCCCAATGGAACCTCCCGCAGTGACGGTCAAGTCCTGTAATCCGCCCCATTCAGCATGGTGGCCATTAGCCATGTGTCACTAATGAGCATGTGAAATGGCAGCTAACGTGAAAAAGAACCAAAGTTTTAAATTTTATTTAATTTTAATCATTTTAAACTTAAACAGCTACATATGGCCAGTGGCTAGTGGCTACCGTATTGGCCAGTAAAACTTTGGAAACTAGAGTCTAAAATCCAGAATCTCATATTTCTAGAATAGCTCAGCTTTATACTCAATTTAAAAATAGATTTTGTTTTTAGAAACAGAGGCATGGCTACGTGGAATAGACTGACAACTGTCAAAGGGAATGGGGGAACTGCATGAAAGAAGGTGAAGGGATCAGCAAAGAGCAGTATGAATAACTCATAGACACTGACCACAGTGTGGATATGACCAGAGGGAAGGTGGGAGACGGGAGGCTGGGTGAAGGCAGGCGAAGGGGGAAAAATGGGAACCTCTGTAATAGTGTAAACAATAAAAATAAAGTTAAAAAATATAGATTGTATTTTCTCCCATTGTCCTCAAGTATGGATATTTGGATAATTTTAATTGCTACCATGATGCAAGTAGAAAAAACACACAATGTATTTAAGACATAGGCATTTGAATATTAGCTTTGATCTTAACTAAGGATACGTGATGCCACTTTATCCATATCTATAGAATGAGAGATCTTGGCTAGGATTTATTTCTACCTCTACAACTGTATGAAGCTACATGAATATCAAGCAGTGATGTTTCCGCAGGAGCCCTCTTCCCACATGCCTCTCCCATAAAGGCCCGTGCACACCTGGGGGAGACGCCAGTGTCATGGGAGACTCTGCACCTTCTCCTTCTGCAGCTGTTTTGCTATTGCCTTTTCACCTCTGCAAACATAATGTAACATATAGTTTCCTCAGATAAATTGCTAGATAAATTATGTAGGGTAATTTGCATAAAGTAATCGCCACTGTTGAAGAGGAAGAGGGACATCCGGAGAGGCTAGTGGATATGACTTCAGAGGCCCTACCTTCATGCCCTTCTTCCCTGTCTTTAGTGTGCAGTCTTCGACAAATTACATACATTCTCTGGGCCTCTATTCCTTTTCCTACAAACCAGCTGATGCATCATTTTGTGAGATAGTATGTATGATATTCTATGATATTTAAAACTTTAAAATAATATTAAAATGTTAATTATGACATGGTAGAAACTTCTCAAACATTCACTGAATGAACAGAAAGATTAATATTAACTTGTGATGCCATAAGGTCACAGTGTAAAAGATATGTCCAAGAACCAAAAAGAGACAAGAAAAAAAACCCCAAAACTAAATGAATACTTTGTCTTTAGTGAGAGAGATATTTAAAAGATGATCATTTTTAATTTGCCTACAGAAGCAGATCAATGTCCCTATGTAGTCAGGATGCTCTGAAAAGCTGACAAGCTAAGTAGATTAACGTTGGAAGAGAACTTCCTAGGAAGGGTCTGAGAAGTGAGCCTGTGAGGTGGTTGGCCCCACATAAAGCTGTCAGAGGACTAGCGTGTTGAGACTGTCGATACTGGGCAAACTGATGTAATAGCTCTAAAGTACACACGCAGGCAAATATGACCTAAAACAGTGCTTCTCAAATACGGCTGCCCATTAGAATCAACAGGGAAACTTTCTAATAATGATACCCTGATGCCCAGGCTGCCTTTACAAGTATTAAATCAGAGTCCAGGAGTAGGAGATGCTCACCTCAGTCACACCCTTCACTCTACTTCTCCAACTGGCTTTTAAATACTTAAGAGACAAACCAAACAAGTGAACTTTCCCTTTGCCTCAAGGCTACGTGTAGGTTTGTCTTTCTTTTCCTCACAACCACACTCCTCAGAGCTGTTGCCCCGGCTGGCTGCAAGCAGCCCCTCCAGCCCACTTCAACGTGCCTTCCCATCACTAAACTCTCAATGAAGTCACCAAGGGCCGCGCTGCTAGATCCAAAGGACTTTTAGTGTTCCCCTGACTTGATTTCTCACCATACACACCTTCTCGTCCAATGGTTGCATTTCCCTTCATAGCACATTTCAAACTTGCAATGACACACTAATTAGTGTAGGTCGACCTTCTCTCGTCCTCCAGTGCAGTGGAAGCACCATGAGGGCAGGCCCACATCTGGTTTTGCTCACTAGTCTTACCACGTTTCCTGACACAGAGTAAGTGCCTAACATTTGTTGTAGTAGTAATAAAAAAATAACAAAATAATAAAACAATTCAAAGAATGAATGAATCAAAGCACAAATGGTTTCTGTTCCAGGAACTCAAGCCTCACGAGTTTACGTCAGTACTTTACAACAGTGTGTGGGAAGACGGAAAACAGGGATAGGTTTTTTGAAAGAACTTGACATGCGAATAGTCATTTCCTGGGGTTATAAGGCTGAGTCTTTATGATTTTCTCCTTTACATTTTTATAATTTCCAAATTTTGTAAACATGACCATTTTTATATTTATAACAATAAAATATTTATTAAAAAGAAAAAATAAAAAGGAGTCAAGAAAGCCTACAGTAAAGAAGATTAAAAATGGAGTGATCATGATATTGGAGGTCATAGTTCGTGAAGGAATAAAAATATTTAGAAATAGGAAACAACGTATAGAGAAATGAATGTTTAAATTACCTGGACTCATTTTAAATTTTAATTAAAAAATTAATGACCAGACACATGGAAATCTCCATGATTGTAGATTATGACAATCTTTTTGGAAAGCAATCAAATGTCAAACATGGAGGTGAATTTACTATGACTTCATGTAGATGTTTTTACTGAAAGATTTCCCCAAATTATTTAAATAGTTTCTCCATTGTCCACAATTGTGTTTGAACTGCGGATCTCTATCCTTTCATTTTTAAATGTGTATTTGGACAGCATGGTGCAAGTTTTAGGTCTCCTGGACATGACGCCAGCTGTCACAGAAAGGACAATTACCCTTTTGTATTTGACACGATAGCCCTACTTTCTGGGGATGATCTGAGGAAGCAGGAGAACCTGTCACTGCCAGTAAGAAGAAGGTTTACATGTCAAGTGTATGAAGACACAAATTATCATTTGGAGGCAATGCCTATCAACCCTCTAGGAAACTGTAAAATATTCCATGCAGCCAGTTGATTTAGTTCATTGTCTGGAGACTTTCCCTATGTTCCTGCTTTGTCCTGTAGGGCTCAATCTGAGAGCTTCGTGTAGTAAATGCAAGCATTTCATGACTCCACCTGGACATTTTCAGGAGATAGCATTTATGCATATGGAGCATCACCCTGGAGCTCCTGTTGTATCTCTGATCGAGTACCAGGGAGGTACTAAGCTGCCTGTGTCATCCCATTAGGGCCAGACTACCAGCCAGTCTTCTAACATTACATCACTTTTTCCTTTGTCATGCCTGAAAGCAAGAGCATATTGATATACCCTCACTTTAAATACGCCTGTGAACCTCAGTTTGAATTATCTGCCATCAAAGAAAACTGAAACCTGAGAGGATCAACCTAAAGAATATACGTAAAATATTCATTTCTCAAGATTCACTGCCTTTCCTTCCTAATTAAACTAGATCACTAAAACTATATTCTTAGATCATAATATTCTGACCAATTACAGAATTTCCCTCATATAAATGAACTATGATTTAAGATAATCTCCTGCCTTTCATCAAAGGCTCATATAAGACAAAAAAAAAAAAGAAAAGAAAAGAAAAAGAAAAAGAAAAAGAAAAACTATGTATGAAAGATGTCTGTTTTTTAAAAAATAAAACGTGCTTAAAGGGGACTCATTTATTATGTTGCTCAATATTCCTCTTACAGAAACTCATTGGGTTTGCACACTGTCTTTGCTTTCACTTTGGGACGCGCTGTAATGGAATGAAAACTCCCTGCTGTGGTCGGTGCCTAATGTATCCAAGGGCTCGGGCAGTGCTACGAAGGGTGAGGCCGTCTGCCCCTTGATCCCTGGCCATTACCTCCTGATCTGTGGGGTCTTGCTTTTATTTTGCATTTGTCTTTTGTTTGGGAGGGTACAGGAGTGAGCTCCTGTTTTAGATTCTGTATAATGAATTTGGAACGTGTAAGGCTGACTTTCTGGAAGTAGTTCCATCACATATTTGCAAAACACGTGGTCATCGTTTATATGCAAAGCCTCCCTGAAGAAAGAAATGTAGCTGCAATTTGGATCCACTTACATGCTAGTAATGGGTTGCATAATGACAAATACCTGGCTTTTCTGACCACGGACTATTTGGAACGAGCACAGTGATGATGGAGATGATCGTGGTGGAAAAATTAGCTAAATGGATTTGTAATATGTCCCTGGACCTTAGTTTTGAGTGTTGTCTGGATCCTGAGTTCTTACTTAGATGGATGAAAGCATATCATTTTAGGTCCTAATTTTCTAAGAGGCCCTGACTTCTAAAGTCCAGAGTAGCGCTGTCTCATAGAATTTTCTGGAAAGATGGAAATGTTCTCTGTGCTGTCTGGAAAGGGTAACCATTAGCCACACGTGGCTGTAGAGCACATTTGGCTAGTGCAGCTGGGGAACTGATTTTTTAAATTTATTTAATTTTAATTAGACTTAAGTGTAAACCGTCACACATGATTAGTGGCTACTGTATTAGTACAACACTGTCTATTAGGCATTGTTTTAGAGTACAATGTTTATATAAAGTTACTAGGGTTCCAAGACTGGAGAGTTCAATTTAATTCCAACATCGTGACCTTTAGAGTAGAGAGGAAACCATGGACTGCAAACACATAAACGCCCCACAATGATGAACACATTGGAAGTAAGGAGCAGGTCCCGTGAGTCTCCGCATCCTCACGGCAACACTATGGCGTCTTACACGCAGTGGGTTATCCCACATTTCTACACCTTTATTCTACAGCACGGGGCAAAAGCTCAGAATTACAAAGCAAAGGACATTTGAAAACACATATGAAAGTTGTATGAAAATCACAGCAACTAAGAACATAGCCAGGTTGAGGCCCTAACTGTAATCCTGATCATCCACAGATTTATTTCACAATTAACACACAAATAAAAGAATACATATACAAATAGATAAAAATACTACTTCCACTTAAGCTTTACACAGATGCATGTGCTTTGGGTAACTTGCAGACACAGATTTACTTCTAAAACCCCTAGAGGTATCCTTAGGCTTCTGGTAAGCCACCTTTTATGTCTTATTGCTTAATTATAGTGATGTATTTAACTTATTTATCACAAGAAACAATAATTTTTCACTTTCAAAAGCATGTGTTAACAGTGTTGTTTAGATAATACTTCCTAAGAATCCAGAGTAGGAGTTAAGGTTCTCAGGGAAAGAGAATCACTGATATTGAAATGTCCCTGGAGGAGTTGGAAACGTCTACAGGCATATTTAACATAATCGGCAGCAGTCCCACAGCCTATGATGGAGGCTGGGAGAGCTGTTGAGTGCGCACTATCTTACAGCAATCGCCGTAGTTTAAAATAGATTTTAATCAAGCACCATCTGCATAATAGGCTGAACAAACAACATAGAACTCCACTTAGAACTCTTATCATTGAAAGTAAATATTATAAAATCTTCACCATAGAAACAGGGCACATCACAGTACTTTTGGTGATGATACTGTGTCTGTAAGTAAAAAATTTTGCTACTTAAATCTGTTCTCTCTCTTTTTTCTCTAAACTCGACCATCTAAAATCCCCTTATGACAATAATTTCAAATAAGCATGGAAAGTAAGTCATCTAGCTACTGTGAAATCAGCAAAGCTGTGATACTTCTTTCATTTAACAATTAGGTTTATTATTATCCTTAATAAAAACAGTACATTCAATGAGTCAAAACATCAATTATAGAACAGCGTATATTAAAGCTATACTTTTGAAATGATTCACAAGAGTGGGGCATTGTGTTTGTATCACAGTTTGTAAAGCAAATTCATTTTTTTAAAAAAAAATCCTTGATTCTGCCAAACGTAGCTGCATATTGTTTTAGGATGAGTTTAGCAAAGACACTCAGTAGATTTATATAAGATAAGAAATTTGGGCTAGTGTCCAGAAAAATCACTTTACAGTGAGGAAGAGTTGATTGCAATTATATACACCTACTAGTTATATTTGTGGATTTTGCTGGGTCCACTGGTCTAATCTAAATTTGCCTATCTGGGCCATTATGTTTCACTTCTTGGTGTTTTGCATGGAGAGTTTCTCTTGCCTTACAAAGAATGCATAGCTATTGAGATAAAGCCCCACTGTATAAAATGCCAGGGGCCTATGTGTAGCCTCAGTTTATTTTTATTTCATGAATTAATCAAATATGCTCAGTAAACGAGGGTATGAATTGTCTAAGAACAAACACACCTTGAAAATACCATCCTAATAGATACTCGAATGAATTTTTGGAATTACTATTTGAAATCAAGTACTAACTGGCTATGTGACTGAATTTTATTATTTTTCCCAGAACTAGTTTGATAAGCTCATCTTTAACTAATGGGACACTGTTTTTTTTTTTTTTTTTGATAAACAAGGGATATATATTTTTTCAATTGCTGGGATATAAGGAATTCTTTAAAAGCATCATGCATGTAATAGAATGCAAAGTGTCGAACAATTGCATAGTAAACACAGTGCAGTGTGGAAAATACTGAAGTTCCAATTTTAAATATTCTGTCCTACTGTAGATAATGCGACTTCACATTTAGTTCTGGCACTACCTGATTTCATTTAACTTTTATAGAGACTTGCCTGCCTACCATTTTTACTTTATTTCAGGAATCTTCTTGTCTTTTGAACAGTGGTAAATAAAAAGTATTTCCTAAAGGCTTGTTTAATTGTTGATCTAGTGACTTATTCTATTGCCTTTGAGAAAAAACCTCCCTTTCTGTCCAGTATGGCTAAACTCATGCATTGAGGTACTAGCACATTAGTTAGAAACTTTTAAAAGCAAACAGTAAGTGAAAGCAGGAACTGGGAGAAATAAGCACAGTACTGAAACGAGCTTTCATCTTGAAGACAGTTGCTAGACCTGGTGAAATTGAGTCAAAGGCACAGTAGACAGAAGACAAAACCTACTGCTTACCAAAGGTGGGATTTTTAGCAGGAGGGTTCCTACTACAGTCAGTGTGGAAAAGAATTGGCGTCTCAGGTAAAGAGGGAAATAAAATGATTTCTCTTGCATGTGCCTTCCCAGGAGGTGCAAGGATGATACTGAATGAAGAGGGGAAACATCGTTTGACAGCCCGCACACAGAAGACAGCATGTGCATCGATTTACCTGACTGCATACTGTTTGGGCGTTTTGAAAAATTTTAAGCTAAGTGTGGTTCTAGACTGTAATGGTCCAAAATGCTTGGCAGAAACCAACACAAATCATCGTTAAAGGAATCTGCTTTCAAATCAGGTCTAATGGAAGTCTCGTAAAGGCTAATTAACATCAGCCCTCATTCCAACAACAAAAATGTAATATCAAACAAGGCATTAAAACCAAGAGCCAGCGGCAACAATAAAGAGTAGAATCAGACCCCAAAAGACTTCATGTTTTGGAATTAGGAAATGCTTAAAGAAACCAAAGAGATTAAGTATATGGAAAAAAGAGCAAGCAACTAAAAAAAGTCCAAATGTATTTTACAAAGAACCAAATAAAAACCACAAGTATAAAATAATTATAATTGAAACCTCCATAGATCAATTTCCAATTAGATATTGCTGAAAAAAAGAATTACTCTGAACTGGGAAATGGATTTCAATAAATTAGTCAGAATGTAATACCGAGGGGCAAGGAAATGGAAAATATAAGAGCAAGAACTTATGGAGAATAGGATGAGAAAGTCTAGCATAATATCTTATCAGGATTGTAGGATGGAGGGGAGCAAGAACGGCAAGAGGAAACATCTGAAAAAACAAAAATGGCTGAAAATTTCCTAGAACTGATAGAAAAGAGAAATATTTAAATTCAGGGCAAATTTAAAGAAACCCACACACATCACAGTGAAGCTGAAGGACAACAAAGGCAAGAGATTTTAAAACTAGTCAGAGAGGAAATACAGATTCTTTCAAAGGAAAGCAGTGATGCAGTAGAATCCTCAAAAGCAATAATGAAAATCAGGATTCAATGGAGTAATATAGTATCTTCATAATAATAGAAGAGAATCACTGTCAATCTAAAGTTCTATATCTAATAAAAGTACTTATTAGGTAATTATGCTCTCAACAGGTCTTCATGAAAAAAAATTTAAAGACATACGTAAAATGAGGTCAGATGAAAAAAATTGAATATGTGAATTAACCTAAAGAAAAAGACTAAAAACAATAAGTAATGATTTGTGAAGTTGATTAAATTATAGGAGTTAATTACATTGTAATTAATCTGAACAACAGCAATCACTGCTCCAGTACAAATTGGAAGGAGAGTGTTTGGAATTAAAGTAACATAAGAAGAGTGAAGATATTGATCAATGTTAGACTCTTATGGATTTGTGTGTCAGGGTTAGTTAGATACTCAAAAAGCAGAAAACGTGTAAAATTTCCACTCAAAATAGATAATTATGGAATGAACAAAATCAAAACAATGTTAAAGAAGGTAAGAAAGAAAAAACAATCATACGTGGGACAAATAGAAAGCAACGTACTTAACGGAGAAAACACTCCAATATTTTAGTATTTATGTTAATGTAAATGAAGTTCATCTCATTTAACAGTAAAGATTATCTAGCCATATGCTATTTATGAGACACGTACAAAACTTAAGGATATTTTAAGCAGAAACATTGAAATTAAAAGAATGGAAAAATATAAACTGTGATTCTTAGCTCATAATTTCCTTAAAGGGAAAATCGGGCTAAAAATAGACTTGTAATGCCAGATACTTTAAGTGTCTTAAAGTGTCTGTTGTATTACAAGTACTGGGTTGCAGGCACAGAATCACAAGCTACCCAAGTTTATACATGTCTTTGATGTTTTACTGTGTGTCTACTTTATGAGTTTAGGCTGTCAGCAGCTCCACAGCAATCAGAACCATGGGTAGTGTTTATAAGGTAATAATTTACTTTACTGATGTATTTACAGTATTTCTCTGTCAAAACAAACTTATTTCATTTAATTGTTCAATTAGATAAACTGGAATTAATATGTAATTGCTTAAAAGAGCATGAAGTGTTAAGAAGGAAGCTTTTTAAAGCCTTCTTTTTCTGGTGTGAGAGTAAATATTCTTTTTTTAATTCTCTTGGTAGAAATGATTTTAAATGATCCTCTTGACTTAATGTTATTTCACATTTAAATGGAGCTGTTTCAACATAATACTCCGCATAAATCCTGTTCACATATGAAGGGAAAATCCCATTTTAATCTTTAACTATGATGAAGAATGCTTGAGCATTTTTGTCATAGGATTTTTTTTTTGGCCATTTAATACATATAAGTTAAATAAATTGGTAAGGAGAATTTTATATTAGAATCAAAGTGAAGAGCTGTGTGTGGAGTTGGAATGGGAGGGTGGATATTCTTGAGATGGAAAATGTACTTAAACTAAACATGAACTTGAGAATACTTGTACAGACAAAACGCCATTTTGATCAGGGCATTTTTGAGAAATCCATCCCTAATCTTCACACATCACTAATTCAAGAACATACCACTATAGAATATAGTTTACACCATATAATGCTACACACTCAGTAACAGTGAGCTATAAGTTATTCTGAGATGTGGGTGGAGAATGCTTGGACAGGCTACTCGCCGACAAACCTTCATACAGGCTTGGAAGCTCATAACACACAAGTTCATGCCTCAACAAACGATAAGATAGGAACCTTATGGGCCAACAGAAAAGGGCAGAATCTCTGAATGTTCATTCCAGGAATTGTTAATTTCTTCTCAGAATTCTACTAATTTAGATTAAGCGTGTGGAAAATGTTACGTAAGAATAATCCTGTATAAACTTTATTGTCAGAAGATGCTATAATTTGACATGAATTTTCTGAAATTCTAGCAATGAGTACTTAAAAAGATAGGGTCCAGATGGGCAAATAATCTTTACTATGAGTGGAATATATTTTCCCCCTAGCAATACAGTACATATCACCTATGTTTAAGAAACTAACTTGAGTCATCCATGCATAATCCAATATCTAAATCACTGGTCACAAACCGACTTCTGATGTGCATATGTAGGTACTCATTGGCTGTTGAATACCATTAGAACAATACACATTTTCTTAAGAAAATTATGTGCGAGCTTGATAGAGGAGATGGTTGGGAATGTGGACTTGGGTTTGCTTGGTTTGTTTATATCAAAGGTGTTCTCATGGGTGTCATTCACTGTCGAAGAATTAGCAAGCTCTGGGAGGGCAGGCCTTTCAGCACTAAGCACCCCCTTTCCCAAACACCAGAGCATGAAGAATACTAAAAATAATAAAATATTGTCAGTATAGCAGCCTTGTATTTGTTACTGGGCTAAATAAATCTACAAGTCACTCTATTTCCTGATATTTAAAAAATTTGTGTAGCTATTGGAAAGTTAACCCAGTATATCATATACAGTAGATTAGAATCCCATAGTGCTGTCTTTGGTAACATGTTGACAAGTTTAATTTCTCAAAAAGAAAATTCTCACAAAAGTGAAAAGAAATCAAAGGGCTGACACAAGTGAAAATTCATAGTAATATTTTTTAAAAGAGAAGGAACTAGAAGTACACATGTAAATAGGCACAGGAGTCCTCACTGGGACAAATAAGAAAGATGCTTCATTGATAAGCAAGGCAGCAAAAACATAATTTTGGATTTTGGGGTGAAAATGCACTTGGTTTTATGGTGTAATTTAAAAAAGCTGCCTTGAATACTTGAAAGAATTCTGCAGCTAGTTTTTCCATCTAAGGACATTTAAAGATGCATACTCCTATACAGATAACTTCATGTGACAAAGATAGGCAGGCAGACAGTCAAACAAATACACTGGCCTGGGGTTAACAACAGGTAAGCAATGAAACACCCAGGCTTTGCCCTTGGAAGGGAGTCATCTCATATCTGCGCCCCTTGCGTTCCTCATTCTCAATATGAAATGGTTGGGCCAGATGATCTCAAAGGTTTTATCTAACCATTAACCAATCTTTCTCTCTCTCTCTTTCCCACACAGACACATACACACACAGAGGCATCATTGTATCCCAGGGATGTTGCCTCTTTAAAGCAAAATGGTTAAACTGAAATTGATTTTTTTGAGTGAGTGGTGAAGTCAGCTTGATTTTGGATGTTGAGTCCTGTAAGACTTACTCTCCCTTACTCACTGCGAAGATCCTATATTTTGTGGGTACAACTTACTTTTACACTTAATATATCTACATTTAAAGGATTTATTAGGGACTTAAAAATGTAATTGAACAACGTGATTCAATTCATTCAATTTATAACCTCATGCTTCATCAGAAAAGTACATCCCCCACCAACATTTCTTATTTTGACTGACATAAACTTGCACCGACCACAGGTCAAGAAAAATGCCAAAGGATACTTTTTTAGTTAACAAGCACTTCAGATAGGTCCTAAAAATAACCCAGCCCTACCTTAGAAGACTCATCGCCCTCATCTTCGTGCACTGAACTGGATGGGGACGGAGTTGCAGACTTGCTTCCAGGTGGAGATGGTGAGTTGTGGGGGACGCTGCTTCCTCCCATATTCAACCCAAGCTGAGCACTTAGCTGGGACTGGTTGATGGTGGTCAGCTGGCCATGCTGCATCATTCCTGGCTGCTGCCTGATGTCTGCAGGCTGGCCCCTGGGTCTCATGGCTGCCATCTGAGGATGGGAGCTGTACTGAGTTCCTTCTGGGTTCCGTATGTCTTGCATCTACAAGAAAAAAAAAAGGATAGGAATAATTTTTCACAAACATGTTAACATGTTTCTGGAAAAAAATTTAAAAATATTCCTTAGACTAAAAATTCTGTAGGATGTCCTGCTGAACTATACACTCTTCCATCCCCTCCCGTCTCCAGAGTGCAGGGGTTCTAACAGTATGCATTACCATAAAAGGTGCTGTCACCTGTTAGCAAAGAATAGAATTTCAGAATTCAATCTTTACTAATGAAATATAAACATACCATTAGTTGATATTTATGGTATTAGTTTCAACTTTATATAATTATTAGTGATTGCAACTCTCACAGCAATTTGTGAAACCCTTTCCTTTATGGAAATTATTTAAGAAAGGTTCTGGGAGTTGAGTGCACTGTGTGGTTCTCAGTTTAACTCTATAGAGTGAGTATTGGCCAGAATGATCTACGAGCTTCCAGTCTCGGAACTCTCACAGGTTGGTATGAACCAATTGATTAATTGACTATTGAAAGGATCTGACTGCACAGTCAGATTTGAAAGTAGATTTCTAAAGTTGCAAGGTCACCATATGAATCCATTATGCTATCTGGGTCACTGCTTTTTAGCCTTAATGAAACTCACTCTTGTAATTCAAGCAATGAATTTCATCTCTGCAAGGATTAGAATTAAAAGCATTGGAGGATGAAGCTCTTAACGTACCTAGAGGTCAAATGTGTTGTAAAAGAGGCCTATGGTGGATTCCATTTAACATTTCTCTGGCATTTTCAAACTTAAAATACTGGGGGATATTTTGGGGTGCTTATAGAAGCAGCTCCGTCTTTTCACTCTGAGGGGGCTTGGAGATTTTATACAGCTCTCGGTTTATAAAACAAGAGAGAGCAAATGGAAAAAAAGAAAAGCAGTGAAAGGATATGTGGTTAAAATTACATTTTGGAACCAAAAAAATAAAATTAATAATGTTATCTTTCTCAGTTTCGTTTTTTGGAAAAGCCCACAGGGTGTCAGAATGCCTAGTAATTACCTGTCTGCAAATATCATGACACAGAAATACTGTAAAGGTCAATGAAATAACTCAGTCACAGGCTTTTTTTCTCTTTTGGTAATAAGATCATGTTCTACCAATGCTCTCTAGTCACTTTACTAGCCTAGTTAGTTCCATCCGAAACTGAAGCTGTGACCAAGGAGGTGTCTGCCTGTGTCAGGGTTACTGTCTCCACCGTGAGGCCTCTTATGAGTCAGTGTCGCCCCTTCAGGCCGTTCCAGCTCTCACTCTGCTTCATCTTCGGACTCAGTTCTGGATATCCTAGAATCTGGCTCTTCTTGGTGAGGGCTTGCGATGGCCCGTGGCTTCATCCATGGGGCTTTTCTGGTCCAAATCAACGTTTTTGTTGCCATAACTTAAATTATATTCTTTCAATCCTTCAAAAGTAGCTCATGGTTCTTTTTTTTAGGAAGTCCCTCAATAAGTAGTTGTTACATGTTAGAGCTTTGGAGGCCCTTAGTGGTATTTTCTCAGTGTGTGGAAGAGGAATCTTATGGGGAGTCCATAGTACTCGCTTGCTGAATGTTTGTAGATAAATAAATACGAATGAATAAAGCTCAGAGAAGTTCAATGACTTCCCCATGCCACAGAGGTGGAGGTAAAATCTGGATCCCTCAGTTCCAGTCTTTGATACATCCTACTGTATTAAGCAGCTGATTCCATGTTCATGTGTCCCACAGAGTTACAGTTCACTAAAAATAATCAAAAACACCTTGTCCAATGTTGTCTGCCCAAAATGATTGTTTTTACCCAGTCCATTCGTGTTACTGCCACTCACTTTTACCAAAATAATTTTTTTTCCTTCTTAGCTGTTCCCATAACTTCCATAAGCTGATCTTCCATATGAAATAACACTAGCTTTCACAGATACCCTTAAAGTTGGGCCACTGGCAGAGCAGACCATAAAAATCAGGACACAGAAGAGGCAGTATATACTAAATCTCTGTTCAGGCCTACTCTCTAATGCCCTGAAGTCCTGTTCTGTTTTTTCTCAGACTCTGTGGAACAGCCCTCTCTCTGTGAGCACAGAGCAGTGGAGGGCCACGTGGGCACTGTCCTGTTCAGGGCGGCCCCTCTCACGCTGCACTAAACAAAGCACCAATGTGCGTGGTCAAACATATGTGCTTATAGGCGAACACATTTTCATAGTCCTATAAGTTGAAAATGTTTACTAGCAAAAACATATTTTAACTAAATTACCTTTCCAAAATTGCTTAGCTAAATGACATTATTTCTCTTTCTCAAGTTACAAAGCATAAACAGTTTATAACATCAATTTGAAGCTCACTTCTTAATCTTTCTCATTCAGAAATATCATGGTTTTTAACATGGTATTGGAGAGGACGATTTTTAAATTAAGTTCCATGTAGTTTCCAGGTTTAGGACAACCACCAAGGGTCTTCAAAAGTCTAAAACGATTTCACTTTATAGCACCTATCTCTTCCATCATTTTGTAATCTTTTCGATGGCTTTCTCATGTTAATTAGCGTTGTGGGTAGCCCCGACTGGTGGGCCTCATTTGGTTGGCCACAGTCCCGCAAAAGCAAAAGGTTGCCAGTTCCATCCTCAGTCTAGGCACACACCTGGGCAGCGGGGTCAAGTGCCTGGTTGGGGCAGGTACGAAAAGCAGCCAATCTATGTGTCTCTGTCACATCGATGTTTTGCTTGCTCTAGTTCTCCCTTCCTTCCCCTCTCTTTAAAAATAAATAAATAAAATACAAAAATTAGTGTTGTTGGTAGATCTTGGAGTACTAAAATTTGCACCCCTGCCTTTGTGCAATTAGTGGAAGGAAGTAGGCACGGCAAAAGGGGGTAAAGAATCAATTCGGGCCCTGGATAGGTGGCTAAGTTAGCTGAGGCATTGTCTGTACACCAAAAGGTTCTGGGTTCAATTCCCAGTCAAGGCACATACCCAAGTTTGTAGGTGTGACCCCTCCCTGGTCAGGATTGTATGGGAGAAACATTTCTCACATTGATGTTTCTCTCTCACCCTCCCCCTCTCTCTAAAAAAAATCAATGGACATGTCCAAGGGTGAGGGTTAACAAAGAGGAATAAGCAGTTTGGGTAGGGACAGTGAGGTACTCAACAGGTTACCTCTTTTCAACAGCCTCACTATTAGTTGAAAACAGCTTGTCACCAATGGTGTTAGGCCATTCAGACAGCAGCTTTAACACCAAATCAGAAAACAATCTTCCTGTTTAGAGGGTGATCATCAAAAAGTAGAGCGCATACTCCTCTCTTAGGTCTCAGATGCACGCAGACACAGTCAGATCTTAACACTCACAGCGACATTTGTGAATTAGGAGGAGTGTTTGCGTTTTACCTTGCTTTCATAGGGGTCAGTTCAGTACTAATCACTGCTTAATGGATAATATGGGGAAAATCAAACTGGATGGAGTCTGATTACTGACAAATAAGGATAATTAGCTCATGAAGGGATAAGCAAATGTTTCGATTACTGGCATCCTTCTATAAAGATTTTGATTGATTACAGATCTTAATGTCAAATATACAACCTCAACTTGCAAAGTATTATTTCCTATTAACTTCTAATATTTTTAACTCACTGTAAATAATTCACATAAGTGATGCTTAATAACAACTGCTGTTTTCTCTGATTCTTCACGACTCTTCCATTGACTTCTCTTCCCACAGCTCCCCACACCTGGTTCCCTAACATTCTGTTGCTGACTCACAGTTCTGCCCCCTCGCCAACATGCATCGTGGTTCTGTTAGAGGGCAATGTTTCACATCAAAATGTATGGTGCTGACCCGAACTCCAGGTCTAGCTCTGCAACTGTCTGCTGGACAACTACTTGGGTGTCGCCTCTGCTAGAAGCATGAAGAATGTTTTCTTTCTCAGACCTACTTTGTACACTGTGTCCAGTTTTGGTGATGACACCTTCATTCTCCAAGTCACCTCTAGTCAAAATGTTCTAGTAATTTTTTATTCTTTCCTTTTCTTTCAAGCCATTGTGAGTTCCATTGAGTCTGCTCGAAAATATCCCTCCCATCTGCCCTTCCTTTCATTCCCATACCCATTCATGTATTTGAGGCCTTCATTACCTCTTCACTTACAATAGCTACTTAACTACAAGGAATCTCTTCACTTCCACTCTGAAGAGTACAGCAGAATTAATCTTCATGAGCTGTAGACTCAAAAACTTCCCAGTGATATCTGCCTACCAAATTAAATGGAATCTCTCCAGCATGCCATTGAAAGTTCCACATCAACCTGATTCCTGCAACTCTCTTTACACACTTTATTGTTCAGCCAAACCCAATTAATTGCTTTTCTTTTCCCATACCCCCTTAAATGTGTGTCTTTGTTATGTTCTTTTAGCATTCACTTTCTAAGCATCTGCTGTCTGAAATTTTAAAAATCCGTGTAAAAAACCTTACTTTGCTCAGTGATTTGTGGTTTGCACAGTATATTTACCTATTGTGCCCTATTATTCCCCTTTGAGGCAGCTAAATGACATTATTTAGCTATAAGAATGACTGTTTTGCACAAGTGTTTTGAGGACGGGAGAGGTTACATGATCCCAGATCTTTCTACCAAGAGAGATTAAAGCAGAAATGAATTATGATTATTTCTACATGTTTGTGTTCTTTTATCAGTACTTAAAAATCCAAACCCTAAATGTATTAGAAAGTCAAGTTTAAAAACATCAGCTCATCTACAAAGCTTTAAGAACCTCTCTATCGGAACTACCAAAGTGTTTTGTTTGTACTTTCTTGCTGGGACACTGCTTTTCAGCTCCTTAGTCTAATGTGTATATACTTTCTAGACAGTATTCTTGATTAAATTAGACATTTCAAGTATTCAAAAATATTTGCTGAGTCACTATATAAATGAAGAAATAAATGCCACAAGTATGAACAAACTATAACCAGTGTGATGATTTTCCTTTTTTCCCGTGAACTTAATCTAGCATTAGTCACGAGATGAAAGAAAATGTGAATAATGTCTATTTCCCTTTATGGCAGAAACCTCAAGCTGTACCTGCCGACATTCATTATACTTTTGTCCTGAGGGACAGGCCTCCTGTATTTAGTTGTGTAGCCAAGACGCTAGCTAACAGAGGACACTTCCCTGTAGCTTTGTACGGCCACACGAGCAAGTTTTGGATAATGACATGTGAGTGAAAGTGTTGTGTGGTACTTCTAATCTCCCTGAAGGGAAAGTTCACCTTCCTTTGTTCCTTTCTGCCGGCAAATACGGGAGTGTGATTAGAGCTTGGGAAATGTCTTGGACCTTAGGACACCGGAGGCACAAGGCGCTTGAGGGTCTGACTATCATGGAGCCAGCAGAGCCTGGACAGTCTGCCTGCTATGGGAGTCTTCAATGGGAGAGGGGACTAAATGCTTAGATTTTGCAGAATCAGTGTCATTTCAGGTTTTTTATTATACGCAGCTGAACCCAGTCTTAACTGATATAGTCTAACAGATTATAAACTCAAAAAAGCAGGGACCATTGTAGCCCTAGTATCTAGCACAGATCTTAGCACACTGTAGGTACTAAACACACATTCCTTGAGTCATACTGAATAGATGCTGAAGCCAGCGACCATTAGGGTTGATGACCCTAGCTTGGCATGCACAGTATTATAAATCCTTGATCTTTTGGGAACTACTTTTGCTAAATTCTCAGGACTCAGATGTCTCCAAGGGGACTTTCTAATGTGTGTACTTCTCATTTTGTTGATTTCAAGCTCAGTGAACTGCATTTTTTCCTAGCTAAAAGTCCTGCATGTCATTGGCATTTTAGTTTTGAATGGCTCTTAATATGCATCTCCCTACCGGGAAAACAACCCGTTGAACATGTGTGCTAGATTTTGCTTCTTTTTGGAAGTCAGAACTGTTTTCTTAGATTTTACAGATTTCTACGGAGTACTAATATTGTTCTATAATTATGGGAACCAAAAATGTCAATTAAAACAATGGAGAAAGATTATAATGATAAAGAGAAAATTTTGTTTGCGTTTCTTCAAAACTTTATTCCGATTCATGGAAAGCAAAAGCTCAGGTAAATCAATTAGGAAACCAAAGCAGGTAGTACATGTTCTCCCTCAGGAGCTGCCTTGTCAGCCGCGGTTTAGTGCCGATACCACCTTCCTCTCCCCCCTTGCCTAATGACCTACAGTGAAAGGACTCTGGGTTGAGGACAGCCCTCATGGGGGAAACCCTAGGCCCTCTGATAAATGTTTCAGCAGGTGTTGGCCTTTAATTTTCTTGGACTTTCTTTGAAGAGGCAACAAAATACCAGGTAGCTCATTGTGGGTTATCATTTTTTTAAAAAATTCTCACCTGAGGACATTTTTTTTCATTGCTTTTAGAGAGAGAGGAAGGGAGAGAGAGAAACATCGATGTGTGAGAGAAGCAGCATTCGGTTGTCTCCTGTATACGCCCCGAACCTGCAAACTTTTGGTTACAGGATGATAATCCAACCAACTGAGCCTTACTGGCCAGGGCTCTTGGGTTATTTTTCAAAATAAGTAACATTTTGGTGTAACTGTAATATTCTCCCCTTTCTACCCGCCCCCTGCCCTACAAAAAAAAAATCCTTGGAACAACATTAATTGTATTAGCCACTAAAGAGTGTTAAAACTGCTCACTTGAATGGCACCAGAACAAGTAAAGGCCTGCATTTCTGTATTTAAAGCTGCGTGTTTCACAATCTTTCCAGAGTCTGTCTTCTTTTTTCAAATATCAGCATCCTTCCCAGTCTAACATGTGAGCCTTGAAAGCTATCATTATCTCTGCCTCTAGCAGACAATCCATATCAAAACAGTTGTACACATAAAACCCTAACGACATCTTGGCTCGCTCTGATCCAGCTGTTTGAGTGAATAGCAGTTGGTGAACAGAGCCTGGAACATGGGGAGGCCTGAGGCCTTATTTGTTAATGTGCCTCGCCAGCTGCTGCTTTCTGTGGGCTTTGCAGGCAAGGCCTGGAAGTTTGCCAGGTGCAGTAGGAACAAGAGAACGTGAGGAATCTCTGAAGCCCTTCCATTTACTCCTGTCTGTCAGCATTTGACACCCTCTGCTGTTGAGTGCTTTCCCCAGGGTGGGAGGAGACCCTGCTGGCTTAGGCTGTGACAACTGCTTACTCTTGGTTCCTTTCATACACACTATTTAACACATACTGTCCTTAGCATCTAAACAAAGACTTCGGAGCCTTGCTTTTGGTAGTCCATTCAGCCTTTCACAGTTAATCAGGCCAGGAAGGCTAAGCAGTCCCATTTTTCTTAGGACTAATGCACTCTAAGAGGCTATGAGAAGAATGTAAATGTTGATATTATTTAATTCCCCAATTTGATTGCATATTTTTGCCAGGAATTCAATTAATATGCAAATGTATATACGAGACCAAATGTGTGGGTAATTTAATAATCAATTTTTATTTATTGTTTTCCTAAATGTGTTCGAAGAGCAAGCTAAATTATTTGTTGTCCAAACAAATCAAATAAATTATTTCTACATGATCTTGTGTGATCTATTTATTATTTAAAAATAATAATAAACTTAAACTTTTTTTGCTACTAGGCTTCTGATATTGAAGATTGATAATTAAGGTCAAAAGAGAGGAAATCTCAAAAATACATATGCAAAGCATGTGCTATATTTTTAAAGATTAGGAAAATTGAGGTTCAGAAGATAGATTAGACATTTTTATGAAAATGTCCTTTTATCCTCAATATTGGGTCAGGATAACTTGATGTCAATTGTAAGGTTCCCAAAACAAAATTGTTACTGATTTTAACATTTGGAATCTACTTTTTCCCCAAAAGACTAAATGAATATATAGGGCTCAAATTTCTTTACAATACACTAAAATGGAATATCTGTAGTATAGTCAAGGTAAATAGTCATTTTAAAATCAATTATCACCAGAGAGCAAGAACTCTGGAGCATGATTAGTTAGTTGCCAAATGGGAGGATATAGTACTCTCTAGAGCCACCATTTTTGGAGAAGATTCAAACCACCTCAAAAAACAAAATTTTATGCTCACAGAAACTTAATAATGCCTGATTATCCTCCTCCTTCAAACTGTGGCCTCTCCTTCATGGTGGCCGTTTCCATGAATGGGGGACTCCTACCATTCAAAAGATGTTATGTGTTAGAAGAAAATGCTAGTGAGAGCATTTGGAGCAGAGCAAATGTAATGGCTAAAAATTACATTGACTAAAGATCATTTGACCAATCTTTAATTTAATTAATTAAAATTATGTATAGTCTCCCAGGAATTAACCAAAGATCAGACATTGAACGACATCAGAAAGTCCCAGAGGGAGAGAGGAAGCCTATCTCTCAATGTCCTCAGTGTCCTCGCCAGGTGCTCGTCCTCCTTGACCAAACTCAGCTTCTATTCCTGCCACATCCCCTGGGAAGAGGCATCTTAGTTGCCCAAGTGTATGCATCTGAATTCATTTTTGTAAGTATAACTGAAAAAGCAATTGATACCATTACATTTGATTCTTTCCTTTTCCCAGATGGGAGGTAGTGCCCTAGAGTGGAGGGGACCCTGCTCATGACGTCATCAGGTTAACTCTTTTTCTAATGAGGTATCTAACTTATCTAACCTCTGTAAAGAGTGGTGACAAGTTTTCAACAACAAATATTTATTGAGAGCCTACTATGTTCCAGGAACTGCTCCAGGTACGTGGTAAAGCATGTGGCCAAGCACACTGAAATCCCTGCCCTTATGCAACTCACTGTCTAGTGGGGGGAAACAGGTAACATGATAGATGCCGTTTGTGTGACAGCGATAAGGTTGAAGGAGATGAATATGGGAGAAATATGCTGACCTTAAATGCTTGCTTTAAAGTGTAATTGTGAGGATCAACTGGGATAACGACAAAGATGTTTTATCAAATGTAAACTTATTTTTGTGGTTGTTGCTTATATGCATTACCTTTTGTGGGAGATGCTGCTGTTTATCATCTGTTGTCGTCCTTGAGTCTCTTTCCCTGCCTAGTTCTAGTTCACAGTGAGGCAGGGAATAGTTGTGACCGAGCACTCTGGCAGCCCAAAGCATGCATTAGTGGAGACCTTCCCTGGGATAAGCTGGGCAGCTTACGTCACAGAGCACAGGGCTTCACTGTGTGAAAATACATTTCGATCAGATACAGGTTGTACTTATAACCCGGATTTTAATAGCTCTCTGATCAAGGTTAATAGGCTAATAGATACAAAGTTCAAAAAATTGAATGCATCAAAGACATTCCAGTTCATAGCACACCATTCTCTGCCATCAACTCTGTACACATAACCTCCCCTTTGGTTCACAGTGAGGGCCAGGAGGTTGTGGGGTGTAGTTATGCCTTTTAACCACACAGTTGGAAAGTTGTTTTTTACTCAGCATCGAGGCACCTCATTTCTGATGGCTTCATGCCAACACTATTTGTCTGCTATTGTTGTTGTCAAACGATCAACATCCATGTTGCCAAGCTGGGCACTGTGCTTCTGTCAGCCCTTGAAAGGGCTCCTGTGCCCAGCCCCAATAGAGGAAACGCAGACTTGTGCAACGGGCAAGCTCAACTGTTAAGTGACAAGGGTCATCTTTCATAATTTCAGCTAATGGCAGGACATGAAGCCTCATGGACTAAAAGCTCTGTTTCATGTAAAAGGGCTTGAGCCCTGGATGAGTGACTCAGTTGGTTAGAGCATTGTCTCACGCACCAAAATGATGCAGGTTCGATCCCCGGTCATGCTCTTATGATTAGAGTCAGTGAAGCCCCTCATTTTTTTTGGTATAAATTATGTCTTTTACTTCTGCACTACAAAGTGTAGGCAGTGCGTTGCTCAGGGGGCTATAATCTTATATTAAAGTGTATTCAGACATGCTAATGTCTGTTCACATCGCCTCTGCTTTGATGTGCCCAGGGAAGGGACTGAATAATATGTCTTATTTTCAGAACACTTTCCAAAGATTGTGTGCATTCAAACAAAAAGAATGGATCGGAAGGATAGGTGCGAAGAAAATTGGGAAATGGTATGAGACATGGCCTATGGGGGTTTGTGGTTTACCTATGAGAACTAGCTCTGTGTATTTATAGCATCACGAGTCAGCTGAAATGATTCTTTATACTATATTTAAACCTGAAAATTTAACTGAATTTTATACTCTCCACTGGAATGCTAATGTGATGTTAGTAAAAGTGGAGATGTCAAGTGGAATATTGACTTCTTAACATCGGTTCAGAAAAGTGATATTTGAGTTCATTTAGAGGCTCTTAAATCATTAGATACACATGACATTCACCCAAAAGTACATCTCAAGAAGCAAAATTAAAACCTTATATTCTGCTCGGGCCAGATAGCTTTCTTGTGCAGAGTATTTGTTGCTCCCAACTTACTGGGGACTTGAAAAAAGTACAATTTTAAATTAGTATTTTATTATGGAAGTCTTTCAATAATCCTTTTAATACGATATTATAAAACATTAAAATAGCATGAAACTATGATAGGAAAAGGCTAGAAATCCTCCTCCATTGAGGATAGTATTAATAACTTGCAAAAAACCAGTCTAGGAAAATTAAAATGTCTTTTAGTTCCTTTAAAGTATCTGGCTCTGTAAGTGACCTTAAGCTTCTTTAAAACAATTAAAAATTTAAATATTTGTCTTCCAAAATTTTCTATCATGTTAGATAATGAGATGAGAGTAGTTCTACATAGTTTCTATATTTCTGGGTATACGTAATTTAGTTACTGTTAACATCATTCACTCATTTATGCTTTTATTCACTTTGAGTCATAGAAGGTCAAGGTCTCAAAACTAATCATAAAAACTACTGACTGCTATTCATGCTAATATAATAACCCTTTCTTTAAAACAACTGCCAATAAATTTCATTATAAAAAAGTTATTAAAAGGGTTAAAAACCTATTAAATGTCAAAGAATTTGCCTGACTGAAACTTCTAATAAAGAAAGAGAATAGGCTTTCTTTCTGAATTATTTAAATCTTTACTGACTGTGCACTGAACCATGAAATTAGAAAAGTGTTATTATAAGTGTTCTCTGGTTTTGAGAAAAGTTGGAGCCCAGAATGTATCACCCCATAGTCTTTAACTAGACTAGTTAAAGCGGTAGGCTTTTAATCCCAAATACATGGCTTGTACTGATATAAAGGTCATAATTAAAAATCTATCCTGTAACTTGGTGATAATAGAATTATTATTACAGAAGCACACATGTTCTTTTAGAGTATGTGAGCTACATGTTTAAATTTTAATTTGGACACATATCTTCAATTTTGTCATCTTTCAATGTTCATTAACATTAGACCCACTTAACCAATAATTAGGCTTATATAGAGGCTAATTTTAAAGCACAAAAATTAAAAATTGCATAATATATCATTTATAGGTTAAACATATACCCAATAGATATTAAAATGGATAATTATTATCTAAAAAGTTTAAAAAATATCTTAATTCTGCAGAATTATAACCCTATATGATGATGGCATAATATAAGTTTGGGTATCAATCATAGAAAATAGCAAATATACTTTTCCATATTAAATCCATTTCTCCAGGATACTACACTTACACAGCTGGCTGGAGCTGGGCTGGGTCTAACAGTCGGTTAATTATCCACAGATTAGTCAGTGTCTTCAACTGCTCAGTGCTGGCTAGCCCTTTGGTAATTGTGGTCTTAAATTCTCTTATAAAAATCTAATACTTCTTTGCCCCAATTTACATATCACGCACAGCACTAAGAAGTTTATACGTAGTGCCTTATTTAACCTTCACAATACCGGGGGAGACCATCGCACCTGTGAAGAACCCAGGGCTCAGAGAGGGGGTTCTTCCATTATGGACCAGCAGGAAGTTGTCAAAGGCTGCTGGACCTCAAAGCCCATGACATAGCAATGACACCCTGGCTATTGACTCCATATGCATGCACGATCTGATGTTTTTAGGTGTTCTTTTAACAAGGGATGGCTTGAAAAGCTTGCTTGGGAAGATGCAGCTAGAACCTAGAATGACTGGAAGGAAATTAGAGACATTTTACTGAACAGTTACTCTGTGCCTGGTATTATGAAAGACCCCAAGGGAAGTAAAAATAGATAAGACTGTCCCTGTACTTGAAGAGATCACAGTGCAGGGAGACACACTATAATACAAATCAGAGTGGGTTAATTCCTGTAAACAGAAATACAATGCTATAGAATTGCAGAGGAAGGAGCGTGACTTCCGAGTAAGGGACTAATGGCTGACAGATGGGACTGAAATGTACAAATAATGCTGCAACAAGGAGTCTGTCTGCATTGCATTGCGTTGAAATTGCGGTGAGCATCACTGAGGATTAAGAATGCTTTAACACGGCAAGACATTTGAAAACTGGAAATAAGTAGAATTTGATTTTGAAGACAATATGTTTGACACCAGACACACTCTCTGATTATTGAATGGTCATTATATCTGCTATGTTTTCATAAAAATAATGACATGTCTCAGATAATGTGATATGAAATTGAACACAAATAACAAAATTGTGTGGCTCTTCCACAAGAGTAAAGGATGATTTTAGACCTTAAATATTCAATATACAATCAAATCATACTTTTAAAAAATGTGACTAAGAGCAATTGATAGTTGGACTTCTGTTTGGCAATTAGCATCTTTATCTTCAAATATTTTATTTTCTGAATCTTAACATAATTAAAGACACAGTCTGTAGCTTTAAGACTATGTATCGGATTATATTCTAAAGTATCAGATTGTTCTAACTGGTAGAAGCCAATAAAACACACTAACATCTGATGCTACATTAGCAGAAAGACCACTTTATCAGGTCCCAAATATAGGCCTAATGTTTCAAAAATAACTTGGGTTTTTTCATTGGGTCATAAAGAATATATATAGTCATACCAACAGTAGTCATTTTTATCTGGATCTTTACAACGTTCATTTATTAGCTAAAAATGTTGCTACATAAATGATGCTTTCATGAAACCACTGACTCAAACTTTTTGATCAAAACCTTCCTTTATATTGCCCTACTTGTCAATCAGTGCAGTTCACTTGTTAGTGAAACATGCTATCAGGCGGGGGGCGGGAAAGCAAATAAAACATTCTGCAGGAAAAGGTGGGGATGCATAAGTCTTACTGCGGGTCTCGGTTGCAGACTGTTCTAGAATGCCTTGCCAACTTTTCTGGTCCAGCTAAATACCGGATTCTAAAGGAAATGTAATATATATTCCTTTCATAGTGAATCTTGAAGTATTTCAAGGGCATGGATTTTCCTCTCAATAATCATTTTGTAGTGTGTGGCTGTGCAGTTGGACTAATTGTTTGCTGATCTGTGGACGCGCCCTCCCGAGGGAATGCATTTCTGATCTTTAAAGTGTTATGTGGCAAAAAGAAAGGTAAAATAAAATAAAGTACTAGTCAGCTGAGAAGTTTGCTTGGTTGGACTTGTTAACAGAGATTTTAATATGCCAGGGGGATTTACTTTTAAATTAGAAGTAATACCGAATTTATTATTTTATTACTTTAATCCATAAATTTTAGTAATAATATTGACATTACAACAAAAAGAACTACTATCACCATAGATAAAGCCTCAAAGCCTATTATGAGGCTTTACTAACGAACGATTTCAACGATAAAATCCTGTATTGTAAAAGAGTTTACTTGCATTTAGTTCTACAAAGAGTGGTGTATGAGAAGTTATGCTGACTGACATACGCATATTTCTCAAGCGTTGGTTCAAAAGGAAAAACCCAACAAGAGCAGAGTTCTGGAAATTGAAAATGATAATTTTAGAATTTGCATAATTACTAAGTTGATGATCCCCAAACATTTCAATGCCACCACAATAAAAATGGGAGCATCATTTATTACTAAAGCAATTTCCACAATGCACCTGATAGGAATAGTTGTATTAGAATTTACTTTTGAATACACAAATGTTTATGCTTTTTATACTTTCCTTAAGCAAAGCCATGAGACAATATTAACTTAGGTATGTTTTCCCCAAATAATAGCTCGCATCCTAAAAAGACTTAATTGTCAGAAGGGTCATTCAGAACAGAATTACAATATCACTAAGTGGTCAGTTACACACATTGATACTTGCAACCCTGCTGTGACCCCTTATTTCCTAATAATAAAATAATCCAAATAGCAATGTGAAATCAAGTGACTTTTAAAAGAATGTTAAATATATGCAGTATTGCCAGGCAAGATATTTCTTGCAAGTTATGAAAAATGCACTTTGCTCATGGGTAAAATGTAGTTTAATGATATGGAAATAAGTTCACAGTTCCTCTGTATTATATTTACAATTTTGTGTCTAAAACATATTTAATATCTCTAGTATAATTATATGACCACAAGATGACAACTCCAATAAATGGGAAAAATCTCAATTACATCGATCAATTGAAGGAAAAAACCCCTCACACCATTAAAGTTTAGAGCCTATTATAAGGGAACAAGAAAAAGATATCTACCTTGCAGTTTTTAAATTTAAAACCATGTGATCATTTTTCAGCATCTACATTTATAAAAGCTAATAGAATTTTCCAGTTACAATTGATTTTCTGAAGAAGAAAATGCTCTTGGAAAAGAAAGAAGTCAGAATCTTTTGAAAAAGTGCATTACATTTTATTTCCGTTTTCACAGGCTAGGGTATTTGGTTGAAGACTATAAATATTTATGTTAATTTTTTCCTTTTTTAATGAAATAGAAGTAGATTTTTAGAGCTTATGTCCCTTTCCACTCTTACCCCCAAACTTTTATTGGATGCTCACCAGGTGTGACACACACAGGTCCTGCCAGGATTTGGCGGGAGTGGGTGGCAGGAGAGTAGGATGGTGGGGGGCGGGGATCATAGAACTAAATGGGAGGAGTCAAGATGTACAAGGCTCTACACTCACGGTCTGAAGGGCAGCCTTCTCAGAGGCACTTGCCCCGGTAAGCCTGTAAGAAACCTGTAAGAGATCCATCCTTCCCATCCCAAGCATCTTCATTACGGCACAATCTACAATTATCTAGGACAGGACTCTGCAAACTTTAACATGCACACGAGTCCCTGTGGCTCTTCCTAAAGTGGAGTCTTCGGAGGAACCTCAGATTCAGCATTTCTAACAAGCTCCCAGGTAGTGCCACTGTGGCTGGCAGATGAACCCAAATTTAAATGGCCAGGTACCAATCAGTGTGTTTCTAGATTGTTTGGTTCTGAAGAATTGGGATCAGAGAGAATTATGCAGAAGTAATTCAATTGCAGATCCATTTGGTAAAGCTCCAAGCTTTCCCAGGAGAGTTTTGTTTTTTTCTGGTGGATTCATTTGTTAATAGTCATGCCAGGAGATTATGGTATGGAATTACTCATTGACAATAGGGCACTTTGACCTGGTATTTCTGTGGGCTGGACTGCTGAAAGAGTTCTTTCTTGCAGGTCCCAGGTTATTATTAATTAATAGGGTATAAAGAATGGAGGGGTCTCCATCCAATAACATGTCAAAATTCATTGGCTAATATAGGTATAAACCATGATTCTTTGCCTTAAAAATGTTCAAGATTTAGGGTAAAATCTTTTTAAAGTACTTAAAATTAGTTATTTAGAATTTATTAACATATTAATAACTTAGAGAAGAACTAAGTGAACATAAAATTACAACTACGTAAAATTTGTGGGATGCAGTAAAAGTAGTGCTTAGAGGGAAATTTGTATCACTAAATGCATATATTAGAAAAAAAAGTCTAAAATCATTAACTTAAGTTTTTGTCTCAGGAAACTAGAGAAGAAAGAGCAATGTAATTCTGAACCTAGCAGGAGAAAAGAAATAATAAAAATTGAAAGAGAAATCAATGAACTTGACAACAAAAAATAGAAAAAAATCACCAAAGACTAAAGATGTTTCTGTGAGAAATTAATAAAATTAGTAAACTGCTAGACAGGCTAACCAGCAAAAAAAAAAAAAAAAAGAGAGAACACAAATTACCAATATCAGAAATAAAAGAGAGATCATTATTACTAAATCTGACAATGTAGATGAAGTAGAAAAATTCCTTAATTTAAAAAGCACCAAAACTCATACAAAAAGAAACAGATAACCTAAATAATTGTATATACATTGAATATTAAACAAATTAATCAATAATTAACAATCTTTCAAAAGAAGTTACCAGGCCCAGATTGTTACTACTGAACATTTAAAGAAGAACTCATACCAAGGAGGTCCAAGATGGTAGCAGAGGAGGTTGATGTTACCTTCACTTCCCAGGACCAAACTGGAATTACAACTAAAATATAGAGCAATCAGCTTGAATAATCAGCAGAAGACTAGCTGAAATGAAGTCTTATAACCAAGGATTTACAGAAGAAGCCACATTGAGACTGGTAGGAAGGATGGGGATGCAAAAAGGGCTGGCCCTGCTCTCACAGGTGGTGGCTGAGATTCTGGTGGGACATCTCAGATGCAAAGGTTTCCCCTGAGGGGCATGGGGTTTCAAACCCATGTTAGGCTCCCCAGGCCAGTGCATAAGAACTGGGAAGAGGCACCCATATAACATCTGGCTGTGAAAATCACAGGGGATTCTGTCTGCAGGGAGAGAGGAAGGTCAGCTAGATACACAAGGCCAGTGCACAAAATCTCATTCTCAGCCACTCATCCTATGCCCCAGTGGAAGGAGGGTGGAGCAAACTAGAGTTGTGTGGGGAAAGACTGAGTTTTGTGGCTCTAATGAGAGAGCTGAAGGGACAGCAACCAGGATCCCTGTGCTGAGTCACTCTCCCATGCCACAGCTGCCATCTTTCTTGGGTGGAGCACTCCCCTCCATATAACATCATCCAGGGGTAATGCAATAACCCTAATCCCCCTGGGGACTCTGTGCAGCCCAACTCTGCAGAGCTTGCACCCTGCTGAGGAGTCAGTTGCCTGGGCTGGGTTGGAGTGGTATGGGCATACTTAGGGGGTGTCAGTGACTGAGTTGTGAGGCTTTGGGGTGGAGGCCATTCCCCTCACTTTTTCATGAACCTGACTGGTACCTCCCCTTCATGGGAGATCTGCTAGCCCCACTCTCTGGAGGCCCCATTCTCCTGACTCCTAGTGGCTCTGCCCTGCCAAGATCTGGACATAGTCCTGTATAGATTGAGTCGTGTGGCTTTGGGGAGGGGGCCACTCCTCCACCTTTCCTCAAGCCTGACTGACACCTCCCCATCCTCCTGATTCCTGGAGGCCTGCCCTGCTGAGATGGGTCTCCTGGTAGAATCTGGGACAGACTGAGTTTTGTGACTGTAGTACAGAAGTCATTTTTCCCTTCCACACCCAACTGGTGCAGAGACATCCTTCACAGGGCCAAATCTTGATCTGTTTGGGCATAAACTCTTCAGGCCTCACCTTGATGAGTCCCTGGGACCTCTGCCCTGCTGCAAAGCTGTGTGAGTACCCAGTGGGTGGCAGCTAGATTTGGTGTACCTTGGAACAAATATTCTAAAAAATTCTATGGAACAAAAAAGACCCCAAATAGCCACAGCAATCTTGAGAAAGAAGAATGAAATTGGAGGAATCACAATACCTGATATCAAACCATACTATAAGCCCATAATAATCAAAACAGCATGGTGCTGGCATAAAAACAGACAAATAAATCAATGGAACAGAACAGAGAGTCCAGAAATAAATCCACACCTTTATGTCAATTAGTATTTGACCAAGCAGGCAAGAATATACAATGGAGTAAAGATAGCTTATTCAGTAAATGGTGTTGGGAGAATTGAACAGATACATGCAAAAATGAAACTAGAGCATCTTCTTACACCATACATAAGAGTAAACTCGAGATAAATTAAAGACTTAGACTCAAAACCATAAAAATCTTAGAAGAAACCATAGGCAGTAAAGTCTCAAACATTTCTCATAGCAATATTTTTATCTGATATATCTCCTCATGGAAGAGTAACAAAAAAATAAATAAACATACTGGACTACACCAAACTAAAAAGGTTTTACACAGCAAAAGATACCATCAACAAAATGAAGAGAGAAGATATAGGAGAACATATTTGCCAATGATCCATCTGATAAAGGGTTAATATCCAAAATTTATAAAGAACTTATAAAACCAACACAGAAGAAAACCAATTTAAATTGGGCAAAGGACCTAAATAGACACTTCTCCAAAGAGAACACACAGATGGCCAATAGACATATGAAAAGATGCTCGTTGTCACTAATTGTCAGAGAAATTAAAATTAAAACCACAATGAAATATCACCTGACACTAGTCAGAATGGCCATCATTAAAAAATCAACAAACAAGTGCTGGTGAGGATGCGGAGAAAAGGGAACCCTTGTGCACTGTTGGTGGGAATGCAGACTGGTGCGGCCACTGTGGAAAGCAGTATGGAGTTACCTCAAAAAATTAAAAATGAAAATGCTTTATGACCCAGTGATTTCACTTCTGAGAATATATCCAAAGAAACCTGGAACACTGATTCAAAAGAATATATGCATTTCTATGTTCATTGCAGCATTATTTGCAATAACCAAGCCATGGAAGCAGCTCAAGTGTCCATCAGTAGCTGAGCGGATAAAATAGCTCTGGTACATTTATGCAATGGAATACAATTTGAACATAAAAAAAGATGAAAATATTACCTTTTGTGACAGTATGGATGGACCTGGAGAACATTAGGTTAAGTGAAATAAGCCAGTCAGAGAAAGACAAGTACCAAATGATTTCACTTATATGTAGAATCTAGTGAACGAAATAAACTAGCAAACAATAGAAAAAGATTCATAGATACAGAGAACAGGCTGACAACTGTCAGAGGGGAGAGGTGTTGAGGGGCTGGGTGAGAAAGATGAAGGGATTAAGCAAAGAAAAAATACTTATAGACACAGACAATAGCACGGTCCTTACCAGAGAAAAAGGGTAGTAGGGGAGGCAGAAGAGGGTAAATAAATGGTGATGGAAGGAGACTTGAATTGAGGTGGTGAACACACAATACAATTTATAGATTATCTATAGATTCTATAGATTATTATAGAATTGTACACCTGAAACCCATGTAATTTTATTGAGTACTATCAGCCTAAGAAACTCAAAAACAAGGAAGTCATAACAATTCTCCACAATGTCTGCAGAAATTAGGAAGAAGAAACACGTCCTAACTAATGACACAAGTCCAGAATTACCTTAATACTGAAACTATATAAAAACACTGTAAGGAAACTTTAGACCAATAGCTCTCATAAGTATAAATGCAAAAACTTCAATGAAGTGTTTACAAATTGAATCTAACAATGTATAAAAATAATTGTACACCACAAATATTATTTATGCTGAGTGTGCAAAGCTAGTTCAACATCAGAAAACCCATCAGTGTAACCCAACACATCTGCAGGCTAAAGAAGAAAAAAAAAACATGATCTTATCAATAGGTTCAGGAAAAGCACATGACAAAATTCAATCCTACTCATGCTAAAAATCCTTAGCAAACTAGGAATAGGAAAAAATCCTCAACATTTAAAAAATCTACAAAACCTTACAGCTAACATACTTAATAGTGATTAATGTATGTTTCCCCCCTAAGATGAGAAGCCAGGTGAGGTGTCCCCTCTCACCACTCCTCTTCAACATCACACTGGAGGCCCAAGCTAGTGCAACAATAAGTTGAAATAAACGGATGCCAAGCTTGAAAAGAAAGAAATGAAACTGTCTCAATGTGCAGGTGACATGATTATCAACACACCACCAAACTCTTGGAAATAACAATCAAGTATAATAAGTATGCAAGACAGAATACTTTCTTATATGCCAGTAGACAAAAATTAGAATTTGAAATTAAAAAAATGTGATTTGCAGTAGCACTCCCTAAATGAAATACTTAGGCACGAATGTGACAAAACATGCACAAGCCTTATACACAGAAAACCAGAAAGCACTGATGATCTAAATAAATGGGAGACTTTGGAAGATTCAATATTGTTAAGATGTCAGTTCTTCTCAGCTTGATCTATAGATTTAATACCATCCCAATCAAGTCTCAACAAGCTATTTCATAGATATTGACAATGTGGTTCTGAAGTTTTATGTAAAGGCGAAGAACCTGGAATAGCTACCACAGTATTGAAGGAGAACAAAGTTTGAGAACTCCCACTGCCTAATTTTAAGACTTACTACAAAGTGATAGTAATAAAGACAGCATATTATTGGCAGAAGAATAGACACATAGATCAATGAAACAGAATAAAGAGCCCAGAAATGCACCAACAATGAATATAAACACTGATCATTGGCAAAAGAACAAAGGAAATTCAATGGAGAAATAGAATCTTTTAACACATGATGCTGGAAAAATCAGGCATCCTATGCAAAAGAAAAATATACAAGATCTTTTATTTAGTACTGGTGGGAATTAAAATGATACAGACACTTTGGAAGACAATTTGACAGTTTTTTACAAAATATACAATTTAGTAGTCACATTCCTAGGTATTTACCCAACTGACTTGAAACCATATGTCCAATCAAGAACCTATAAATGTTTATAAGCAGATTTATACATAATTGCCAAAAAGTCCTTTAATAGGCAAAGGAATAAGCAAACTCTAGTGCATCCCTACAGTGGAATAGTATTTAGTGATAAAATTAAGTGAGCTATTAAGCTATGAGAAAGCATGAATGAATCTTCAATGCATATTGCTGAGTAAAAGAAGTCAGGTAAAACTACAAGTATATATAATTCCAATTATATGACATTCTGGTAAAGGCAAAACTAGGTAAGGTAAACATTGATTGCCAGACATTTAGGAGGGAGAGATGGTTAAACAGGTAAAACAAAGGAATATTGGAAGGTATTGAAACTATTCTGTATGATAGTATAATGATAAATACAAGAAATTAAGCATGTGTCAATACCTGGAGAACTTTACTGCACAAAAAGCAAACTTTAATGTATAAAAATTAAAAAAAATATTTAGGATGCTGGGGAATCCCAAGATGGAATGCAGAATGTGACAAAAGATTCTTAATATATTGCAAATATATGGAGCAACTAAGGGAGGTGGGTAATAAGTTGCTGACGTACATGACTTTGGAAATGAGTAGAGTCTGTAAGACTAAAAGTAAAAGGGACTTAGTATAAGCACCGTACCCTACTGGTTAGGGTGATTCCCACAGGAGGATGGGTTAACAATTCTGATGCCGCTATGTACGTTTCTTGGATGTGAACAATGAAGTAAGTGGGTAGTGAATGGTGGAGGCCAGGTTTTCCACTGTTGTGGAAGGTTGCAGATAAGCAAGGGCAGAAGGCTATGTGGTATCGGGTTAGAGCTGAAGACAGTATGAACCACTGTTTAGTTTAATATAGACACAGGTGATTACATGTAGAATTCTCACAGATATGTGTATACATACTGTATTTACATATATATTCATCTGTTCGGTCAGCTGAGAGGTTCTAGAAACAATGAAACCCCGGTAGCAGTGAGCACACCTAGCTCCCAGATCTTGGTTTCCAATGCTATTCTCCAGTAAGAGGAACCAGGGCTCCTTGGAGAAATGGCTAGTTCTAGGTCAGGAGCAGAAAATATACAAGATGAACCTGGAGTATCTCATAGTGGCAGAAAGTAAGGAAGTGTTCAAAAATACCAAAACAAACGGCAACAGACACACACACAATGAGTTAGTCAGAGGGGTAGGGGCAGACGAGCCAACTAAAGAGCTGCCAATGGCCAGAGTTGGAATCATTTGAGACAGATGATAGATAAAAGATAGATACCTGAAATACAGGTAGGTAGGTTGATTGATAGATAGATAGATAAAATAGTATTGGATTATAACCCAAAGTAAAAAAATAAATCGCATGAGGCCGTACTAATAAAAAATAAGTGATTGAGCAAACAAACAAATGATTAAATAAAGGAGAGAAAATAGACAATTCTCCAATGAAGAAAAATTTCAAATAATTTATGTAGATACCCACTTTCAAGGATTGGAAACACAGCTTCCCACTCCTTAAGTGTGGGCTGCTCATAATGACTTTCTCCCAAAGAGTCCAGCATGGAAAGGGAGAATAAAGAGAAAGAATAACCACAGTGGAGAAACTTGACAAACACTACTCCAAAAAGGTGATCCAGATTATCACCAGTGATAAGTAATATTGATAACATAAACCCTTGATATGACCTGATAAGAATAGCACTTTGCTTCTTTGATTTTCCTCCCAAAACTACATGAACTCTAATCTAATCACAGTAAAAACATCAGACAAATCTTGATCAACGATCGTACTCTTAAAACTTGTCAAAGTTATCAAAAACAAAAAAAGTTTGAGAAACTGCCAGAGCCCAGGAGCAGCCTAAGGAGATATGTTAACTAAATGTAAGGTGGTGCCCTGGAACAAAAATGGACATTAGGGAAAAGCTGAAGATATCTAAATAAAGTATGGACTTTAGATAAGAATAACTATCAATATTGGTTCATTAATTGCAACGAAAGTACCATACTAATTGTCAACAAAAGGGGAAATTAAGCCTGAGGTACTGTAGGAACTCTCTTTACTATCTTCACAATAATTTTGTAACTTTAAAACTTTATGAAATAAAAAATTTATCTAAAAAACTGTCCCAGTTTTATTCCTAAGAATTAAGATGTAAGCAAACCAAGAATCAGGTACATCAGTTCCCAAATTGTTTATGGCCATTAGTGCTTCATTAATGAAATTTCAACATGTATTCAAATAGCTTACAAACTGATTAAATCTGTATACATGCAAGTGGAGTAGTTTCTGTACAGATCAAATGTAATGCTATGGGGAGACTGAATAAAGATACACTACTTGGAGGAAAATGGAGACAACTGACCTTGAACAACAATTAAAAAATGATACACTACTTAAAAACTTGCTGCATGATTATGACATAATGATGCTCTAAAAGATTATGAAAAATATTGTAAAAAAGTCCCCAAAGGATCTTCTTTTGGATCACTTCATAAGACTTTTTAAACTCCTTGCACTATTTTAAAGGAATTTAAAGAGAAAATACTCATAGACTAAGTTTTGTGGCTATTGTTCCTACAAGACGACCACGGAGCTGCAACTATAGACCCAAACACTAACCCAGAGTGCTGGTTCTGTCCTCAAATCACTGGCTGCCTATATGCTTAACTGCTTTTTTAACCAAGGGACCATTGTATTCTGATCTCCCTTTTTACGCACTTCACTGTCACAAGCATGAATCAGGGTGAGTCTGAGAATGTGAGCACTGAATATTTGTCACTCGAGTGCTCACTGTGCTCACATCTGAGGTAGCATTGAAATAGAAGTGCTAATCTTCCACTAAACAACTGTGGAAGATACCAGTAGTATACCATAAATTAGTACACCCGTGGGATATCTGACCTCTTTGGTCTTTGCTCATAGCGGAAACTCTATTTAACTGTTTAGCTGCCAGAGGTTCCACGAACATTGGATATTTCTCTTCTATAATCTGTTCAAAGGCAGAGACGAGAGATTTCCCGAGTAAATTGTCCCTTCTGAAAGCAATACTGAGCCTGAGTGCCAGGAAGGCTTTCTCACCAGGGTAGATGAAGGCCCACTGTTGGTGTGACAGGGCCTGCGCCCTATCATTAATCATCCCGAAGGCGAACAATCATCAGGGTGTTCCTTTTTCCTGGCGGGCGAGTCTACTGTAAGGGCCTCGCCCATCTGTGCCTGGCAGCCATTCTACCAGGTCTCTAAGTGCGGGGTGTGTGTGAACACGTCCATCATGTTTTGTTTCCCCCAGTGGATTTTTAAAACTTTGGTATTAAAATTTTCTTCAGGGAAATTTTTTAGTTTCCATAGAAGTACAGAAGTGCCTTTCCAGAATGCTGGACTTTTTATTTTGTTTTGAGGAAGGAAAAGTGTGAGGGATGTTTTGAGCGTGTGTGTGTAGACAGTGGTAGGAATACGTGTGTTCCCGAGAACATTCTGGCTTCCTAGACTGTGCGAGCACTGAGGTATTCTGGTTTCTGGATTCGCCTACTCGAGGCGTTTCTTAGCCAAGATTAGAAAAAGGAGAGCCAAGGATGAGAAACATGTGCTATTTATTGAGAGAAGAAAGTCTATTTGTATTAGACTCCATTCCCAAAGGATGTCTAAAAATTGCAACAGCTACCGCAAACATGTTAAAGGCAAAATTAATTTTAATCCACTTAAATTTAAAACATGGATATTATGCCATGAAAAACATTTAGGAGTAGAAAAGAATGCTGCAAAGAATGCCAAAAGCTTGTAAGGTGGCCAACACTAGAAGGCTGGAATTCCTGTTTATCACTGAGACCTTTGTAGATCGTGTTTATCTTTTCCCCTTGGAAGACTCTGCCTCAGCACTCGACAGGGATTCCTAGAGTCAGTGCGCGCACAGAAGGCCATTGGGAATTAAACAAAGAGAGGGGCAATAAATATGGAAACGACCTAAATGTCCGCCGATGGATGAATGGATGAAGAAAATGTGGTACATAAAGGAGTATTAACTAAAAGAAAGAAATCCTATCATTTCTGACAACATGGATAGACCTTGAGGTATAATTATGCAGTGTGAAATAAGTCAGACACAAAAAGATAAATACCACACGATCTCACTTACATGTGGACTCTGAGTGAACAAAAACCCCTAACTCATAGATACAGAGAACAGATTGGTGGTTTGGGGAAGGGGCAGTGGGTGGGGGGGTGCTATTGGTGAATGTGGTCCCTGGCCAATAGGTACACACCTCCAGCTATTAAAAACATAGGTCCTGGGGATGTAAGGCCCATGTGAGGCATGGTGATTATAGTTAATAAAATTGCACTTTATATCTGATAGTTGCTGAGAGAGGAGATTTGAAAGTTCTTATCACAAGAAAAAATTTGTAACTACGTGTGGCGATGGAGGTTAACTGACTTACTGTGACTGTTTCACAGTACACACATATATTGAATCATTATGTTGTACACCTGGAACAAATACAATTTTTACATGTCAGTTACAGCTTGATTTTCAAAAAAAGGCATAAATAAAAGAAAAAAGGGGAAAAAGGGGGAAAAAAGGGAAGAAACACAAGGAAATGGAAAAAAAAGGGCCCATTGCATCGTTCTTTCTCAATAGTGGCCATAACAAAGAAGCAAGGAGAATAATAAAACAAATATTCCTTAAAAAAAAAAAAAAGAAGGCCTTTGAGAACAAATTGCAGTTCACAGTTCCTTTCAACAGTACTTGTTAGTTTGGGGGACTAAGTACAAGACCTTTCTGGTGGGGACTTCTGTCACCGCTACTGCATTGTATGTGGAAAGCCTAAGATTTTTTACTGATTTTAGATGTTTATTATTTTTTTGTAAAAATGGAGATATTATTTCCTAATATGATGAGCAAGCATACATTTTATAGGTTCTGCTGACTCAGGAATTTATCTTCCTTAGAAACTCTTCTCATGTCACTGAAAGACCTCAGGTGTGAAGGTATCACATGGTGGCCCACCAAGAGAGAAATAGAGTAGCATAAAGTAACTCATTTACATTTTGGGGGGGGGTTGCCACTAAGTTTATCAAAGATGATGGTCTGAGTTCAGAGATTTTTTTCTCCTGGGCAGGCTCCATGAAAATTTATACTCAAAAAGTGATTTCCTCTTAAAATAATAAAACAACCTAAAGTGGAACATTAATAAATCTCAAGGCTGGGCATTAGGTTAACTAAACCCAAATTCTCTTGGTTAATACTCTTGATGACTTTCTTCGGCAACTGGTTTTGTATGCAAGGAAAAAAAAAAGGGGGAGTGAGCAGAGGGTGTGGCTCATGTCCTGTTTGACTTTCTGGAAAGATCAGAAACCTGGGTTCAACTCTAGGTGAGCCACAGTGGGCCATCGAAAAGGGTCTCTAAGTTTCAGGTTTTGTTCTCTAACATACAGAGGTGTGACCAGGTAATTCCTGAGGTTTTCTGTTTGGGGTTATAGCTCAGCATATGTATACTGAATGAATTACAAAAGAATGAATGAACAGTTTTAAATCAGTATCATCAAGGTTATAACTGGTGCTTGAGACAGAAAGACCTGGTTATCAAATTTTTCTAGATTATTTTTTCTTTGTTCAGTTAACCCAAAATACTTAATAAAAGTTCCAAGATGTTTCATTTTTCTGTCAGATAATAATATTTGATCAATAAACTAAGTAAAGAAATAGAGAAGTATTTCATAAGCATAAATATTTCCACAAAATACACACATTAATGCACAGTTTTAAAAAATTTTTTTGGAGAAGATTCTGCTAGATAATGTATTAAGGGAAAGCTAAGTACCTCCAAATAAAAATACAGATATTTACTTGACAATATATGAAAGAAATTGTATACCTATATATATTTTTATCAGCCTGAATTTCATTGTGAGAATGAAGTTGTTCAGCTGGGTCAGTCTTGGGGATTGGTGGGCAGAACAGACGTGTTATGATTTGAGGTGGTCTATGTAAGCCCCCCAGACTCAAAGTACCTTGGGCAAAATATACCTTTAGGCAATCACAAATGGGGATTGACATTATTCTCTTTTAAAATGGGAGAAAACAGGAACAACAGCAAATATGTATGTGAAGCGAACCCTAATCATTCACATTTCTACTTAAATTACTTTAATCTGATTGCTTTTGCTAGTTCTATTTTTCTCCTAGAAATGGAAACAAACATGAACAATATACTTTCAGACATTCAGAGAATATTTTAAATTCCAATTACTAAAGTCTCTTTAGTATATTATATTTTGAATTTTTAGAAAGAGAGACATTAATAATTTAGCTTTGAAGTGAACTACAGTGAAACGATGTAGAATTAAAAGCATACAAGTGCTGCTGAAATATTCATGGAGACTGTATTTTGACCAACGGATGGCATTTATAGAGTGATTTATATCTTAGTTTCTGAGATCTCAGTTTATAAAAGGAGCCAAAGCAGGAACCAAATTTGACAATTACATTGTTCGTTACCAAATGATTTTCTATATGTCTTCCCTTTCATTAATTATTACAGTGATGTGGCTATGTGGTCTATCACAGCATTATATATTATTGTCAAATAACACTTCTATAATCATGCAGATGAGTATGTGGTTTTTGCAAATTAAAAACAGTAATGGAACAGTGGCATGCAGTTTAACACAACAAATGCATCAGCGAAGAAGAAAAGCAGAGAAGAATGTTGCTGGGTACAGTAGTGTGAGGAAAGGTGGGGTCTGGAATAATCTTCCCTGAACTTTCTTAATTCTGTGTTTGTTCACCTCGATTACAGTAAATGTATTCACTTGCCTGGTCTTCTGAAATAGAGTCTCACCGAGCCTTTTTAATAACACTCCGCCCTTGCCTGCTGTTTACACACGCGGCGAGAGGAGTCACAGCACTGTGCATAGTCCAATAAAGCTCACGCCACTAAAGATGTATGTAATCAAGGATCTGAAAGAACATTCTCTAAGTTAGATTCAGTCCTTTTTAACTTGTACTTCATAAAACAAACAGTCTCTTCAGGCAGAAAGAACATGCATGTCTGTCATCCAAAGCAAATATGAAGCCGTGCAGCGTACTAAAACGTGCAGGCCTCTCAAACGCTTTTCAATCCCAGCAATAGCCTCTGATTCATTGCAGAAGTAAACGAATATTTGGAGAAAGCCTGTGTGTTAAAAAAAAAAAAAACACCCAAAAAACCCCACAATAAGATGCAGGAACTCTCCAATTGGTTTGCCTGCTCCAGCTATTCTGTTCTGATTGCTAAGGGTAATGAGAAGGGCAAAGGCGCTGCTTTAGGTTATCTAGACTCTGTTTCCAAATAGGAAGCAGGAGCCAATCAAATGCTGACGTGCCGCGTGACCAAAGGATTTCAGCAACCACGGTGCCTCCAGAATAACTCCAGGATTTCAGAATTCAGATCTGAAAGTCACCACTAGCAATGAAAGCCACTTTCAGTTTGTCCCACCTTGACTAAGAGTTCTTTCCTCTTTTTATATAGGAAGGTAGAAGCAGGCAATGACTCAGGTGGTTCTTAGAGGAAAAGAGAAAATTTAGAACCTCTTTCATCCTCCTGTAGGTTCATATTTTCATCAAAAGAACAGGGAGCAGGGCGAAGGGCCAAGGGCAAACAATGTTTTCTAGAGAATACACTTCTATAGCATCCTTTTGTAAAATCCCCAGAGAATACTTGCGTGAGTCAGAGAAATTTTCTAATTTTAGGTCTATCAACTTTTTTTCTCAATCATATTTAAAATCAGTAGGCTTTACCCATTATTCTTTTTAATTTGCTCTGAAATAATTAGCTACTTAATCCTTAGTAAAATATTGGGATAAAGCTTGCCATTGAAAATAAAAAAAAATCACCAATCAAATTCCATGTCACAGCAATGACACCAGAGCAAAGTGTTCTCGATCAAACATAGTCAGATTGGTTTGTCTTTGATAAGAATTCTATTTTTCTGCCCCTCTTTTGGGTCCTGTAACACACCCAGCGCCTTTCAGTAGCTTCTAGTTTTCTATGGCTGAAAAGGAAATAAGCTTTCGAGAAGGTATTTGATGAGGATATTATATTCTTTGCCAGCAGACGTATCTTCATATAAGAATTGTGTTTGGCTAAATGCAGAAGAAGGAAAATAAATAAAATCTCATTTCCATTAAGGACTACATTCACGTGCAAAGGCATCCAATTAGAACTCCATAAAATCAATGGCACTTTGATATTTGGAACAGAAACCATACTACACTATTGGCATGAGAGCTAAGAATTCCTGTGTTTCTATGGTAATTTATTTTAGATAGTTTTGCCATTATGGTTAAAATAAAATGTCAATTAGTTACGGAATTTAGAAATTATACTCAAGTCTTCAAGATTTTAAGTAAAAGTCAGATGTTCTCCCAACAGAATAAAAATTAATTTTCTCCAAATAAGCATTACTGCATTTGAAGAAAACTCCTCTAATTCCTATTAAAGACCAAAAGGAACCATCTAATTTTGGGAATTGAAAAGTATATGAAGCAACCTATTTTTAATCAATTATTACATCAAACAAATATACATTATTCTAAATGAAAAAAATATGCCCCGAGAGTAATCAACCATGTAATCTAGCTGGCTGATAAATTCTTCCTTGTGGTTGACCAGTCCTTTGGGAAACACCACATTTTACTTTCCCTGCAAAACTCAAGGAGCTGGCTAAAAGGATGCATTTCTTAAAAACAAAATGAACAAAACAAAACAAAACCTTAGGTTTTCAAAGCAGCAAAACAAACTATGCTGTATTGGATCAACTTTGTAAGACAAAACTCAGGATATATGTTTTAGTTATTTGATCCCTGAGAATTAAAAAAAAAAATCTCCTATAGCACCAGCCACACATTGTGTCATCTAGGCACCGGCGACCTACTTCTGACACTTTTACTTTCCTGTAAGAAACAGCACTCAATAAGTTATGTCTTATTGTCTTCACTGTTTTTTAAAACCATTCAGATCTTGGAACATTCAAAATGAAAGACTGGTCCTTCAGGAAATTCATGTTTTGGAAAGAACTAGAGAAGCTTACACAGCTACTAGTTAGAAGGAGTATTATTCCTGGGGCCTGGAATGAGGGGACAGGAAGAGACAGGAAGCCTGAAGACAGAGGGAGAGACAATGGTGTTCAGGTTTCCCCTGTCTGCCCAGAAGGTGACAGGCCAGGGGGACAGGGGGACGGAGACCAATCAGTGGCCTTGCATGGGGAGGCAATGACTAAGCAGAAAAGGGAAGTGTGAGAAATATAATATGTACAAATAGTCACATATATATTAAGATCTTTGAACAAAGGGTCATTATTATTATTATTATTATAGCCATTAGTTGGAGAGAGTTTTAATATACTTAAGACTTTATTTTTATATCTGGGCAAATAATCATGAAAACACACCAGGATGGTGACAGCTGATTAGCCTTAGTGGTTGCTGGATGGGTCATTTAAGAAACGTCCGCAACATGCTAAATATGCCAAAGCAAATGAGAGGAATGGGGCTGTGAATGTGCCTGGGATGGTGAAGGAACTTACAGCAACACAGTGAGCTGAAAACGTACTTACACGTACCTGAGGTTATCGTTGGATCTTATTACAGGTGAAGTGTCTATGCTATTCATCTAAGTTATTTGGGTTTTAATGTAGTGTTATATAAGGAGCAACTGAATTTACTGGGCATGCCGACAGCTTTACTTTTTATTACTCCAGTTGCATGCATTGAAGGTATCCAGGAGCAACTACCTCAAAGTGTGACTAATATGTCAGCTAGCCTCTAAAGGAAATGCACCAATTGATTCATTTAACAAATAGTACTACAGGCCTCTTGCCCAGGAGGCATTGTGCTGGAGGCTGGGGACAGGGATGCGATGGGGCAGGGGGAGTTCAGCCATAAAGATGATACCCAAACTTTAGGATGTCCCCACCAACAAAGTGTTTTTAAAGTGATGGAAATGAGAGATTTGTCAACTTTTAATGTTAAATGAATAGATAAGCCAAATGCAATTGTATCTCCACATCATTTCATAAAAGAAAGGGCAATTTCACACTAATGAAATTAGAAGGACATCTATGAATAAAAAATTATCCTCTAAAGGGAATAAATTTTGACTTATGAGAACAATTTCATACATTTTCTTATTTCTGCGAGGAGCAGTAAGAACTTCAGGATCAACTACCACCCATCCTCACATGGGCACGTGAGAACCACTGACGTGCAGGCTAACAGTTCACACTCTAGTTCAGGGAAATAACATGTATGCCAAGCCGCAGCATCAGGGCTACCGAACGGTCCCATGGTTATTATCACCTAATTTCGATTATGCATCATCTCTATCTTTAACCTGAAAGGCAAATAGAGAAAGCATGATATTCACTTCTTTTCCCCAGAGAAAGAAATCAATATACAGAGAAGTTCAGTAACTTGCTTGAGGTTCGTGTAATTGAGATGCTGTAAGAAGAACCCAGCGTATTTGTTCAGTGGCCACTTCCTGATACCACAGAGCATGCGTGTCCAGTGCACCGTGACCGGCAGGGAAAATAACCACTTGTGTTCAAGGCACACGCGGTCATCACACAACGCCACGAAAGGGGCAACATTTGGAATTAGAAGACTGTCCTAACTCACACCCCTGTTGGAAATCTTTGTCTCCTGACTTGCTGACGCAGTCTATGCCCGGCTTTACCTTGCCTTTACCTTTCATTGCACATGGAACTTCTGCCGTACTGAACAATAGAAAAGCCGAACAACTGCGAATGGTGTTTGAGAATCATTTCTTAGTGGTCAAAACTTAGCTGTGACTCTGATTTCATACATAGTAGCTCTAGTTTTCTTAACAGGACTTGGTAAAATGAGTTTCACGGAGGCTACCCCTGCTTTGCTCGGCCATCCTCTGGATCTTTGAGGGTACCTGTGTTTGTACGGTCAGACTTATTTCTCTACCCACTGAACTATTCCCTCTATGAACACTCAGCCAATGTGACCACATTTTTGAAAAAAAAATTATAAGGGGCTGGTTCAAGTTCCACATTAAAAAGAACTTTAACAAATGATTGTGTGGTATTGGAAGGGGTCGCCATGCAAAGAAGTCAGCTCCTACCACTGAAAAGTGTAAGTGCAGGAACTTAACAGATACAGGAGGGTGATGTGGAATACGTTACTTCAAGTTGATTCTGTCACTATCAACTATAAAATTCTTCAAAGCGTCCTGTACAAGCATTATTTGCAGATAAAGTCTAGAACTGATGAGAGAAATATTCACTCAAATTCAGTTTCATTTTTTAAGGTACAGAAAAAATGTCTCATTTGCTAATGCCCATTTCTGAATAAAATCATTATAAAGGTAAACAATTAGTTAAAAGTAAGAGTGTTTCAATGAGGGACTAAACACTCCCTCACTGAAGAAGCAGAAAGAGCTCTAAGGTCACAAGTCTGAACCACCTGCTCTGTGTTTTTCTCCCTTTCATTCGGTCCTCTCAGCAAATTGCGTCCTAACGGCATTCTCACGGACCAGAGCTGAGCCAGGCATGGTGTTAGGCTGTGGGGTTAAAACTGCAGACTTTAAGGTTCCCATCTGAAGTCCTCACAGGCTGGTCAACCCATGAACACACAGCTCTAGGCTCAGTGTCACCAGTGGGCTCTGACCCTCTGACAGGAAGTCATGCCTTAAACTTTTTGTGTGGCTTCAGTTTTCTCCCCAGGAAAATAAAGAACTTTGATTACAAGACCTATTTGTTTTCTTTCAGAGCAAATATTTTTAAATTCTCTTTTATTTCATTTTACTTTCTTGTGTGATCCTTTAAAACCTTTAAAGATTTTACATTAAAAATGACATTGCACCATTTTATTTTCTCTGTGGCCAATGAGTAAAATGTTTAGTTCAGAATGTTTTACGATAGTGAAATTTTATATTGCTTCTTTTCTTAAAACATGTTTTCTAAATTTACAAATAATCACTCTGCTTTCAAAATGTTTCTGCAAAGTTTTGATCCCATATGGAAATCAATCATTGTGACAACTTTATAGAATGAAAACGACCATTTAAATCCAATTTTAATTACTTATAGAAAAACATATTTTAGAACTTGTTTTTTGGTTAAGTAGGAAAAAGTATGGAATGTGGGATTTCCATAAAAGTTGTTCATTTGGATGTTGATTTTTGAACAAGTGTGACTAGGTATACAGAAATTATAATAATAAGCAGGCGATAAATTGAAACCTCAAAGAAGACATCTGATTGACTTGAAAAATAATTGGTATCTTTCCACTTAATCTACATTAATGTAAACAATAAATCTTCTCTTAAACAAAGATTGGTGAATCTTCATTTATCTTTCATGACAAGAGAGCAAAGGTTGTAGTTTAATGAATGGAAAGAAGCAATGAGGTCAGTTTCAAAAGCCTCACAGGTCAAATGTCCAACATCACTGAACATTAAAAAAAAAAAAAAACTCTAACATGGTAATTTCCATTTTAGTCAAACCACTAGGGTCCAGCTGAGGCTTCAAGTAGAAAGAAAGAAAACACCATAATTTAGTAACAAGAGACAGGAGACTGGAATGACATTATCCTTTTAGGGTATATTTGCCAGCTTTTTAAAAGGTTGAATTGGATAGATTTTAAAATAATTTTGAAGCTTTAAGTTTAGACAACTGACAACCAGTCCTGGCATTGATAAAGGGATTGGAAAACGAACAGCATATACTTTTATTTTACATATGCATTGATTTTCCCCCAAATGGAAGACCTCTGTCATCTAAAAAGATTATTCATAGATCCAAAGAGCTGATCAGGGTCATTAATAACAATAGTAAACTGATCATTGTTCCAATGGGACCTGACAAGTTTCTTTTCAAAGTGGATACTAATGTATTGATACCCGTGAAGTTCATTACAGCAGTAATAAATCATTAGTCTCTGCAAAATGATTTATAAGTTCGTTGAAATGCATTACAATAGACTCAAAGAGCTTCACAGGCACAAGAAGACCCTCTGGTGCTTCCACTGAAATGGTGATGGCCTGCAGGAATGAGACACTAAGGCCAACGTCAACACTGCAAAACTCACTATAACTAAGGCTGTTTCTTGTTTGTTTAAAAACCAAGTTTTAATTCAGCATGGTCATATTCCTGCCTTGAATTATTACTGTCTTACAAAGGCTTTACAAATTGTTTTTTCCTTTGTTTATTCTATAAAGTTTCATTGTGACCCTTGCTAATTAAATTTCTTTTAGCTTTAGCAGATAATGCTTAGAGCATTTCTAGTTGCAATTACTCCCTTAAGATTATTTGCATGCATAATAATATGCACAGTAAATACATTCTCAGGCATTTAACATTATGAACTAACTGTAATGAAGTGATTCAAAGCTGAGCATAGGCTGAAATGTTTATTTCCAAACCTGTGTAGCTGTGTGTCTTTAAGATTCCTATAATGCTTTTGGAAGAGCAGGCACTATTTGTCCTCCACAGAAAAAGAAGCAATAAGATTAAGTTAGAACCATATTAATCTTTTTCAGAAAATAGGAAGGGCTTTCTGTTAATAAGGGTAGTTTAGCATTACAACAGAGAAATGGGCTCTCGACGGTATCTACTTGTTTAATCTGGATGCAGTCTTAATGAAAAAAAATTATTTCATCTCCTATCATTCCTATGTTTATTGGGAAACATAGCAAAATGAGTAATTTCATGGCTACTGATATCCATTCTAAATAAAGCACTTTACACAGAATTTTTGTTGAGTACAGTGGTCATATTGAAACCTACCTGTTGCTACTTCTGGCTGAAAAGCTGATATAAGTGTGTCTATATCCAAACCATCTCTTTTCGGGGGAGCTTTAAACTGTGCGAAGTCTCACCTCTTGCTATATCACCTTTCTCTAGTCACCTTGTAGAATGTGACAACAAAACCGTTGTAATTGTTTTCACAAAATGAGGCTGTTCAGATGGGAATAATAGTTGATTTGGCTCTCTAAAGAGTTTTACTATGTTAGTGAAAACAAAAACATTTCAGTTTGCCGGCAAATACCAAATGATTTCAGTTCAGGTTCACTCATCACCTGCCGTTGGCTATTTACATGGTTTATTTTGTCACTTCATAACAAAGACTGCTTGAGCCCATGGTTAACAAGAGCAATCCTGCTTGGGGTACAGCAGGATAGTCTGGTGCATTTCCTGTGGGGATTTTCAAAAGTTAATTGTTATATTCAATCCTCAAAGTCTATGCTTCAGTGAGGCCCTGTACTATTCAACTCTTACGCCATTAAAGCACATATAATATATCCTGAAAACTTCAATCAAAATGATTACCTCAAGTAGGACGTTTGCAACAACATGGGTTTTGTTAGGGTATGCAATCACGATGCGATCTACGACATACTGGAGATGGAGAGCTTGAATATAATTGCATGATTAATTTTAGCGTTTTCACACACTAGTGCACGAGTCACAATTTATTCCTAATGATTGTCTCAAAGTGCGTTCTCCCAGTGGGTGGCTACTGCCCAGTCTAAAACAGGTACAGACTTGAAGAGGCTTTAGGAGAGAGTAACCTTCTTCTTGGGTATGCCTCCATCTAGAGATTGTCAAATGGACTCAAACAGCCCTCATAGAGCATGATGCTGGAATCCCTAGCCTGTCATCCCACACACCTTACTTTCTTAAAAGTTTCACTCATGGAAGTACCAGAAGTTAAGGAAAGCTATGGGTGATGTGTGATAAAGTTTTATTTAAAAGTACAACTAATTCTAATGTTCTTATCAAATGCTTTCCTAAATCTATTATTTTCTGCTATGAATGATAGCAGTTCAAAGTGCTTACACCACAGCATATCACGGGAAATCGGATGCCCTACAGTCAGGGTTACATGCGGACTGTGATTATCAGTTCCTGAAGTGGATGTCTTCCCAAATGAAAAATAGGAAGGCAAGGTCATTGACAGAGAGAGCCCAGATTCGACCTGCAGTCATCTAAAAATACACAAGTTTAGCAGTTAAACATAATTACTTTTGATGCTCAACTGAAAAGACAATGAAAACATACTCTTCAGACAAACATTGATTGTCAAATGTGTATGGAAATTATTAACTCCTTTATATTAAATTTGTCTTTGAATTCCCCTATTGTTTTTGGTAGCTTTACATTAGATTTTCTTTGCTTTTCCAAGTACACCATAAAATCATTTGCAAGTAAGCGCTGTTTGACCTTGTTTTTTTCCCAGTGCTTATAATCTTTATTTCTTTTGTTTAATTATATGGGCTAGCACTTTCTGTGTATTAAAGGTAGTTGTTATAGGGGGCATCCTTGTCTTATTTTTCACTGTAATGGGACTGATTCCAGTGTCTCCCTTGTAGACGTGAGCCTTACTTTTATGTGGAGATAAATGCATTCTGTCACATTAAGAAAGAATCACTCTGCCTTATTTAATTAAGTTTTAAAAATCAAGAATGGGTGTTGAATTTCATCAAATGTTGCTGTGGATTTATCATGTAATTTATGTGAAATGAATGCATTTCTTAAATGAAGCCACTCTGGCATGCTTGGAATAAACCTTACTTGGTCAAGATGTATTTTCACTCTTGATTTCTGTTTGTTAATATTTTAATTAGGCTTTTGCATTGATATTCACTCATGAGGTTGGTCTGTAGCTTTATTTTTTTGTGTAATGTCAAGTTTTGGTACCAATATTGTACACATTTCATACAAAAAAAGTTGCAATATTTCCCCCCTGATTGTTTGGAACGAGTTTTACCAGCTTTAAACATTTGTTGTAGGATTCCTCTCTAAAATCATTTAGACATGTTGCTATATTTATTGAGAAAGGGGGCAATGTTCTCATATTCTTCTTTTGATATCAGTCTACTTTGATTTTCTATGTTTTCTGTGATCCGCTTTTTATAAATTTTATATTTCCAGGTTTTTTCAAATTATTACATGAAGAGTTGAATGAAGTAGTCCCTATGACTCTTAATCTCCTACATGTCTCTGTGTTTATTTTACATAGCTTGTGACTTACACTTTTCCTCAACCAATATTTTACTATCTTTTAAAAAAACTGGATTCTAATTTTATATTTTTTAGTTTTACTACTTTCTGCTTCTTAACTTGATATTTTCTTCTCTTTATTGATATCTTTACTTTGTTTTCCTTAAATTTATTTTGTTGTTTTTTCCTAACTTACTTATCTTTTAAATGTAATTTATTTATACCATTTTAATATATTTTATATACTAACTGACATAAATATTTAAGGATAAGAATTTTCCTATGAACACAGCATTAGCTATATTTTATAGGTTCTGATATGTCATATTTCATTGTTATTTGTTTTAAAAATTGCCCAGCCAGATAGAAAATATAATGGAGAAAATATGCCATTTATAGTAGCCACATGAATTATTAGTTTAACAAGAAATGAATAAGATATATGAGAAGAAAACTTCAAAATATTACTGATGGCCACAAGAGAAGACATGAAAAAATGGAAATACGTATTATGTTCTTGAAATAGAGGACTCAACATTATTTACGTTTTGATTTTCTATAAATTAATTTCTAAATATAGTGTTATAACTAATAAAAGACTACTTGAAGTTTTTGTTTTATGGGTATGGGCAAGTTATCCTAAAGTACAAATAGAAAAATTAACAGAAATAGCCAAAAAGAGCAATGAAGAGGATTAAAAGTAACAGACACTAAAATATGTTAAAACACTGGAAAAATCACAATAGAATATTAGCATTGGCAGACAAAGACTATGTAACAGGAAATCTGGAAGTAGACAACTACATGCATGAATTTACTATGTAATAGAAGGGGCGTCTCAAACCAGTGAATTAAAGGTGGATTGTTTACTTAATACATAACTGGTGAGCCAACTAGAAAAATTAAATTGTATCAACACCTCTTACCTTACATCAGGACAAGTTCTCACAGAAACAAACAGAAAAAAGGACATATGAATGGCTTTTAATTACAGGAAAAATATACTTAGAATTTTTTCACTTATCAGATGGGCCAAAATCCCAAAGTTTGACAGAGCTAAGGGAAGCAGACACTCCCATACCTAGATAATGACATTTTAAATTAGTCAACACACACAGAGAGCAGCAACTTGGCATCGTTATGAAAATTACAAATGCATATACATTTTTATCCAGAAATTCCACTGCACTTGCACTCACATAAAATAGCTGTACAAGGCTCTATATTGCAGCATTGTTTGCAATACAAAAATGAAAACAAAACACCCTGCAATAGGAGATTAGTTAACTGAATTATGAAGCATCTACAAAATGGAACACTAAGAAAAGATACAGAAGAATATAGCAGCTCTGTGCTCACATGGAAGATCTCCAAGAGAAAAAAGAAGGAAGTGGAAAAGTATTTATCTTTTCTAAAAAGAAAAGGTAGGGAAGATAATAAGAATCTAAAAACTGTGAAAGGAGACTGCACAGTCCTCCACCCACTTCGGTGGCAGAGACAGAAATGGTAACATATAAGAACGGGCTACTTCCTGATATTAAATCATCAGAGCCTATTTTTAATTCAAACAAATTTAAAAAGGTTAGCAACAATAAAAATGACAATAATACTATGAAAAAGTTCATCAGCAATAGATGGATCTCTTGTAGATATTTTGAAATGAAATTTTACCTCTTGAAGGGAGCTTATTTGATAGAAGCCATGATTTTAGAAGTGAATTGCTCTATTCAGAAGAATTGGCACAGTAAAATTTCAATGCTCAGATGTCTTGCATTCACTTTAATTAATATTGCTAAATGTGTATTTCGAAATTAACTAGAGGTGCATTATTAGTTGCCAAAAGTTCAAAATTCAAACTATGACTAAAGTGATCGCTTAACAGCATTATGAAAACAAAGCTTCCAATTTAAAAATTTTGGAGGCTATATATGTTACGACATATGACTCACACTTTCACAGATGGATATGTATTATTCACCACCAAAGGCTGGGTGTAAAAATAGAAAAATATTTTTTAAAATTATGTTAGTAGAAAATCAGAGAAGTATAATCATCTTGCATATTGTACAAAACACTTTATGTCCACGATTTTGATAATCATCTTTTGGGGGGCTCAATTAAAAATAAGACATATCTGGTAATACATCAATTCATTCAATAAATGAGTCATTATGTACAAAATATGGTTGGCATTCTACATTGAGGAGAATTTGAAGAGGAATCTAGTGTAGCTAAGATATTCAGAGAGCTTATAATATAGTAGGGGCCCTAAAACACACATCAACCCATAAGAGCAGAACGAGGCAGAGAGTCACTGAAGGCATCCACAATGTTGTACAAGCGCAGTGGCTGGTGACAGACTATATTCACTTAAAAGTGCGTTAAACTGACTTCTGATAGGTGGGTAGAATTTTAGTAAGCAGAGATGAGAAAAATGGAATATTCCAAGCAGAATTAATTTCAGGTAGGCAGAAAACTTTAGAAGGCATCCATAAAATGGCAGTGTTTAATATTTTTGGCTACATAGGGAACAGGTTGAGAATAAAGAGAAATAAGGCTGTAATAGGAGATGGGTGATGCTTGATTTAAGACCACAGGGAAGAGAGGGCCATTGTGTCACATAGCTCCGGGGAGGCCTGGGCCAGCCACCAGACAGCCGACTCCAAGGGGTACATACCATATGATGGTAGCCTTGCCCGAGGAGTATGTCTTTTATTTAATGAGCAATGAAGAATCCATCAAAGATTTGAGAGCACTGAAATGTTATAATAAACAACTATGTCTTAAAAGAAATATTCTGGTAATTTGTGCATAAAGGAATGGAAGACGAAGAAACACTTTGGGACCTTAACAACATTAGTCCAAATGAGAGATAATCTCTCACTTTCTCCTGCTTGGATTTGTTATTAATTTTCTACACTGGGGTGTTGGCACTTGGAATGCACAAGAAGAAATAATGTGAGAGATGCAGCAGAGACAGAAATAGGCTTTGGAGACCACGGAACGGAAACTGATGACAGGAAGGTTTAGGTCTTGGTAACCAGGAGAACAGTAGCGGCATGGGTGGAGTGAAGAGGACGGACCAGGTGTAGTGAGGAAATTGTTAAATTTGAGGTGTTAGCAGAAAACCCTGGAGGGGTGTTCATGAGGTATTTGAAGTCATGGAATTAGAGGTCGAAAATGAGAGTAGCGTGGGAGACACAGATGTGTCAATCCCCCTAATGGGGTGGCGGTGGAAACTGTTGAGATCACAGGAATGCAGACACAGAGAAGCAGAACCTCGAGGGGTGTTCACTACAGACTGGCGGGAGGGATGGGCCGGTGTCAAGTCAGGGAGTCACACAATCACATCCCAGAAGGAAAGAATCCGAGAGAGCAATATATTTTGTTCCCTTAAACACACTGATCTCTAAAATCTTTCCTTCCTCTTTTCCCACCCTTGATTTTTCACCGGTGAGCAAACCCAGGTCGTGACGGGAGAAAAGCGAGACCAATGGTCTCCAGCAATTCACAGAAGAGGTCACCTTCAGATTTAGGGTTGTGAAGAAGAGGGGAGAAAGGAGCCAATGCTTTAGTAAAAAGCAATTTGGGGGAAGAGTTGTTAATTGTCTTCTAAGAAAATAAGGGACCTAAACATAACAGGAGGTCAGCCCAGTAAGAGGCTCAATATTTAAAAACAAAGAAGAGTCTTGGAGGGCCAAGCATACATTTAGACATGTTTCCCCCCCAGATTTCCTGAGTATAATTGACATATAACCATTTAGACGTGTTAATCTGAAAAGAAAAATAAAGAAGGACAGGCTGCTTCCTCGGGAGCCAAAGGGAAGGAATAATACGGGAAATAACACGTCGTGCCGTGTGCTTCATGCAATGTACAGTTTTGGGAGAGCCAAGGCGAGGAGAGCTGTGGGAACTTCCCCACCTGGCAGACTGGGGACAGTGAGGGGAGCTCCCACCCGCAGAGTCCCGACCTTTACTCCTGATACCCCCTCTATCCGTGCCTGCCTAGGGAAATAGGTGACAACATAGAGCACACTTAGCATGGGGAAGGGGGAAGCTGGGAAAGTTTTTGTTGGTTAAATATGACTTCTTCGTGAAACGGAAGTTAAGCTGTGTTGAACTGAGCAGCTGGGGACTTAAGAGAGATGGGGAGGCTTGCACTTGAACATGATTTAAAATACAGGAGCAATTTTGCTCCTGTATTTTGTGCTGCTCTTCTGCCCTGGGAAGGGACTAGGTTCTTTGTTTTGGGCAAATAGTGTTCCGCAAAGGGCTGCGGCTAGCTATCGTCTTTAATTGTGCACATTGGTCCCCTCATGATACCATCCAGTTTTTGCCCCCCAGTACACTTGCGTCTAAAGCATCTGCACGCTTAGCCCACGGCGGGTGAAATTAGACAATGAGGCTGATAATGTGTGATAGAGGAGAAAGCTTCATTCCTGGGTGGGAGTCATTTCTAAAGAGCTGATTCATCAAGCTTTTCATAAATGCCACCAAAGTAACTGTTGGTATAATTGCATCACTCTACTTTCTATAATGAGAGACACACTACGCCGAGAGCCGTAATATCAGCTAGCATTTCGGATCTCATTCCTTCTTCAATTGATGGCACGCTTTAGTGTAAGGTGGGGCAGCCACACAATGGTGGACTCAATTCCAGGAGGTGGAAAGTTCGGAAGGAGGCAGGTGTGAGGCCATAGAGAGATACAGAGGGAAACAGAGGGAGGGATATTCATGAGACAGTTTCTTCTTCACTTACAAGAAAACTGTTTCCTGGTGGCTTTTTGACTGTTGTATTTTTCTAGTGGGCACTGTAATGGTTAAAATAAAAATAAACTTGCGCTGCCCTGATAATAGATTGAAATTCATTTGGATTATCGATACAGGAGGGGTGTTGCCTATACTGCAACTGAAACAGATGAAAAAGGAATGCATGCGGCTTTGGGATCCCTTAAAAGTGTCTCGGCCACAGGAACTCCACCAGTGCAGCATTTAAAGCACCGAGTTAATGGAGAGACAATGCAAAATCTCCAGAACTATTACATTTGAATCAGATGTATGAATTGCATTGCTCCCATATGGTGGTCTTTACAGAAGTACTATGTTGGGAATCAGCTTCTTATTGTTTTTACCCTCATTTCTGCATTCATTCTGTGTGACCTTGGGCTACCATGTGGGGCTCCCTATTGCTCAGGCGTGGGAGCAATTGTAGGGGCAAAACATTGGAATAGCAAAGATGTAAGCAACCATAACATAAAACATTCCAGAACTGTGTAACTACCTAGTCTCAGATCACTAGAAGCAGATGAATTTGTTGGTTCAACACCATATACTTCAGGTCAAATAAAAGTATAAGTTCCAATTACCATTTGAAATCTAACTGGCTGGTGCCTGGGGTAATTTTGTAAAGTCATAATTTTGCATGGGTATCTGGACTTATCCCTCAAATTGCCCCAAATTACACACACACATGGTACTGTAAATATTGGAGAAAACTGAGTTCTGAACAATTTCACTTTTCATCTTTGGCTGGCTAGAAGAAGACATTTCCCCCCTAAGACATCATCTCTTTATTTATTTTTTGAAATTAATGCCCATTCCCGATACTGCCCATTTCCAGATGACCTTCACTATTGCACAGGACCTAGGTAACAGGCATTATAATTCCTAGAAATAGTGTTTTCAATATATTTTCCAAACAAAATGTAATTATAACATCTATAGCACATAACTATGTTCAGTACATGTTTATATAAATTCTTCCTTTAATTTGTAACATGTTTATTGCAATTATAAGACTAAGTCTGTTTTACTCAGCAGAAAGTTACAAAAGCTTTCAAACACTTTAAGAGACAATGAACATTAGGTTCTCCTTAAAATTGTTTAAGGTGTAAAAGTAAAAATATCAGAATGAAAAATTAATTTTAAATACGTGAAGTAGGGACTTCAAAATATGCCTTGCTTCATAGTTAATGGGTAAAAATGAAAAGCTATCCTATGCCCTGACTGGTGTGGCTCACCAGTCAGTTGGTTGGGCATCGTCCTGCAAAGCAAAAGGTGGCTGGTTCGATTCCCACTTGGGGCACATGTCTGTGTTATGGGTGTGTCCCTGGTAGGGGCACATAGAGAGGCAACCAATCAATGTTTCTCTCTCACATTGATGTTTCTCTCTCACATCAATGTTTCTCTCCCTCTGTTTCTCCATGTCTTTCTCCGCCCTTTGTCGTCTCTCTAAAAATAAATAAATAAAGTTTTAAAAGCTATCCTAGTTAGTGGAAGACATTCACTTTCCCTTTACAAACTAATGCATTATTGTTATATAAGAAAGAAGCTGTGGTACCTATATACAATGGAATATACTACTCAGCCATAAGACAATATGAAATACTGCCATTTGCAACAACATGGATAGATCTTGAGAATATCATGCTAAGTGAAATAAGTCACAAAAAATTAAGAACCGTAAGATTTCACTTATATGTGGGATATAAACCTAAACGCCAGAAATGAGCGAGCAAGACAAAAACTCGTAGACACAAAGGTACGGTGGTTACCAGAGGGAAGGGGCATGGCACGGTAAAGGACAAGGGGGTCAAAGGTACAGTGATGGCAGGAGGTCTGACTCGGGGTGGTGGTCATATAATGCAATATACAGATTATTTATCCTATAACTGTACACTTGAAACCTATATAATCTCGTTAACCAATGTCACCCCGGTAAATTTAATAAAAAAGGATAAGGATCACTTTTTAACTGAATACAAATAGTATTTACTAGAGTAAAATGGGTTGCTCTTTAGCTTATTGAAAATTTGATTTGCAAGAATGCCCCCTTTTGTTTTTAATTATGTTCAAACCTTACCAAATGGCGCGTGTGTGCTTTGAAATAATAGTACGACGACCACAATTCAGAGTTTCCTTGAAAGCTGAAGGCCCTGCCACCAGCCGATGGGTCAGATTTGGACTCAGAACTTTACTGATCGCCAGCCTCACTACAGTGACCTGTGCAGTGACTTCGGAAACACCGTGGCATTGGGTTATTTTATTCCCACGTTGCAGACTGATTAATAAAGGCTCTTTGAAGTTCAGGTGATCTTTAAACATAGAGGTTCTAGCTTTATGTCTGGGATTGTCCCATTTTATTGATACTGACTTTTTAAAAGTAGAAGAATGAGATAAATTAATGTCAGTGTTGATGTCGTAATGCATTCTTAAAGGAATAACTGTTATTATTTACCAATAGTTTATCTTTCCTAATATAAGTAATTTTAACAATTCTGATTATTTTAGTGTTCTGATTAGTTGCACTCATAATTAGATTCTAGTTAAGCAATCTTCTGTTTTTAAAATAAGACTGGTCTTTGGAAAACAAACAAACAAACAAAGAGCTTAGTTCCATAACCAAAAAGATTATAGTTTTTACACATAAGATTGTTCATATACAAATAAATATATAAAGCCTTCATTAAACTATCTATTTTTGTATAAGTATATAAAAATAAAACACAGAAAAGTTGTACAGATAAGTAGGGAAGAACTTGGAAGAGACATTAAGTCCTATAGGCCACCCGTGATTCAGCATGTCAGTTCTTACCACTCAATTCCTGATAATCCCGGGTATGAAGTGTCGCACTTAAAGAGTTTTGTTCTTTGTATGTCGAGACCAAAATCTGATTTGACTGAATTCCGCCTGACTTGAAAAGTCTGAGAATCTACTTTACTCTGTGGGCCCCCGTCCTAGGCTTGTCATCAGCAGGTATTCTACGCAGGATGATGTCACAATTCCGTTTGTTCCTCACAACACAGCAAATGGTTAGGACTGAGACAGCTCTACAAAGACTGATGGAGAGGCGCACTGGGTTTTAATTTTTGCTTTATTTCATTCCTCTGAGCCTTAGTTTCTCTATCTACAGACATAGGGATTCAGTACCTACCTCAGAGAGATGCTATTAATAGTAAATACCGTAATGCATCTATAAAGCTTCCAGAATCTGACCCGCAGTAGGTGACTTACAAGTTATTCAAGAGTCTTTGGTTATACATCCAGATAATCCTCAAAAGTACTTGATGGAACAGTCAATAAATGTTCGACTTTTTATCCCATCTTTTACACTGTTTTTTTGGGGGGGCAATATTGGTAAGATTTCTAATGTTTATGTAACATTGATTCACTAAATGTCACTGCTTCCTGTGTTTGGTATGTCAAAACGTGGGGTGGATTCTCCCTGGCATGATACAGAGGGACTAGTCAAGCCTTAGCCTGCTCACCGGGAGGCTCAGGTGGCAGAATGGTAGGGCACAAACAAAATGGCAAGAGGAGATGTCACATTCAACTTGGGGAGGGTGGCTCTGCTGGTGAGCCTCCAGTAATAATGTCACTTTCCTTGAGCAGGCCTTCTGAATACCATCATACTCCAATGTTTTGAAAATCCTTTTTTACTTTAAGTGCTGCCATTTCAGTACTTTTGTCTCTAGAATAGGCTGGGCTTGGTACTACTACCCAGCATGAACCACATGGTAGCTTGCATAAGAATAAGCAAGAAACCCATGTTTACTCTTGTGCATCGTACAGGAAGAAATGCTGAGGTTTATTACTGCAACACATTCCTGAATTAGGGATCAGACATGTATTCTGCCTCAAGTAGCAGAAAGGCAAGTAAGACAACTAGGTCTTTTACTTGTCAGATGGTTATTGCTTTTCCTAGACTATAGCTCTGAAATCCTGCAATTCTTTTACCCTGCAGGTATTTATAATACATGTCCCTAATAATTATTATCAGCCCTTTAGTATCACCACTGGTGGCCTGAAATATCAGGGCATTTATATCTAAGTTTATAAAATATCTTTTCAGGATAGAAAGTTCTAGGGGCAAAATTCACCTCCATGAAATTATCCTACTTTTCCAAGATCATGATCACTAATTTCACTAATGATCACTTACATCATACTCTGTAAACATGTTTATTTTATTTTAAATTAATATTTAACTTACTCTTGCTATGGCTTTCCTATCTGGATGGGAGAATTCAGGAATTTGGATGTAGAATTCCTGGATACTGTAGAATAAATTAACATGCTAGAAAAACAATACCCCGCATAAATGGTAGGTTTAGAACACATTCAGGAGGATATAAGCTACATATTATAAATGTATATCAACCACAGGCATGATGGGAACCCATTGTATGGAAAAATTTCTCCTCAAAATCAAACTGTAACATCAACTAAAACTCAGTAATGTGTTCTCTGCTTTTTTTAACCTTCTGTTGTTGCTTATTTGAAAATCTTGGCAACTGTCAGTGATGGAATATTCATGAGGCCACAGTCATTCCAAGACTAAAATGTTAGATTCTGCCACTTTTTCATAGATGGCGGTAGAAGTGCGATTTCATTTAAGCAGTCTTTTTTTTTTTTTTAACACATCCTATATACGTGAGTCAGTAACAATTGTGGTTGAACCATAAATGTAATTTTCATGAATGATAAATCCTGTTTGCCCTCTTACCCTGGATATTTCTACATTTTTTTTTTATTATTCTACTAGTGGCCTGGCAATCTGTCAAAAAGATTGGCTAGCTCCTGATAGCTTCTATGAAGAAAATATTTTTTAAATCAAATAATTTTGTGGTAAATATTTATTTTACATTTAATACTGATTTCCCATAATCACAAGATAAGCCAATAATAGGGTCCTAAACTAGAGCAACATCATAACATTTTGATAATCTATTTTATATAAACACACAAATATTTTCAGGCACCTTTCTCCATTAAGAATCTTTTAGCCAGTGAGCGCATGGTAAACACACACAGAATGTATCTCATAATTCTATGCAAATATCAGAAAGCATTTCAATTTGGCTCTCTGAATAACTACATAGGATTATTATGAGCATAATAGTTTTATGTTCGAGGGAGATTCTGCTGCACTAAATTCATGGTTAATCAAACCAGTCAAGCTCTGGAGTTTTAATTTACACCTTTGCAAAATATTAGCAGTGGTTAATGTTTGATTTATTCATATGTCTTATTACTCATATACACCTTTAAAAAGAAGGCTCTCACCTCTCAAAGCAGTGTTCTTTTATCTTTAGTGAGGGTGAACAACATATATTTTAGTTCCAATAGGATATAATTAACTTGTAATGTAACTATTAATGCATTAAAAATCAAGGCAATATTTATTCTACAAAACTTCTATTTTGGAAAGCAAGTCATATTGTTCCTAAGTGTAATGTATTTGGGATTTAGTAACAAAGCCTTATGCCAAAAAGTTTCAGGAGATGCAAGCAGTGAGCCCAAGAGAAAGGTTCTTGGTTCAGGGGGATAAAGGCAGCATTTGGGCTCACTCCAGTGAGTAACAGAATCATTTGTGCTCATACTTTTGTTTCAGTCCCTCCACCACCTAATTTGGTTTCTTCACATGATTCCTTTGCAGTGGAAACTCTTGGGGTGAAATCCGCTAGCACTCAGAGCAGGTGTCAGAGGTGTGCAAACCCATCTATGCCTTTGTAGCTGCTTGACCTTGGGAAGTCGCTTGCATCCTTTAAGGCTCAATATTGTGAACCAATTTTTTAGATTTAGATTTTGTTTTCATTTATTTAGTATTTATTACATGCTAGGTGCTTTCGCACATTTAATTTTGACATTAATTCTCCGGGGAAAGTAATATCATTTCCTTTAGAGCAAATCAAGGCTCTGAAGGGTCCAGGGACTTGGTCAAGGGGACATAGTTAAAGGGGCAGCCCTGATCTAAACACTGTTCTTGTCACTCCAAGTCTTGTGCTCTTGGGAGTAAGCTCTGCCTTTTCTAATGACAGCTCCTGTCCTATTTATATCACAAGGTGCTTGTGAAAATCTAATGAATTGTGTAAAGGGAAGTTCTTCACAAGCTGTGAAGAGCTGAAAAGTAGAGGCTAACACAACCATTACCTCCCGCTAACCGGTTAACAAGAGTAGTATAAGCTTCTTACTGTCTACCAGGGAAAACCAGCCCTCACAATCATTTTAGGAAAAACACTAATAATCAATATAGGTAGACACTCTGGTTTTTCAATTTTTGGTGTGAATCTGGGCTTCAGATACCAAAGAATTTTGAAAAGATGTTAATTCTATCTTTTGATAAATGCTTTGAGACTGGCTCAAGCAAGCAACGCCGTGCCCGAGTCTCGCACACAGTTGTGGCGGAGTGCTCAAATGAAGGTGCTTCACAACCTTCAAAACAGAAAACGGGGTCAGTGAGGAAATTCTTGAAAAGGGAAATATCACTCCTAATTTTGGTTCAAGGAATAACATAAGTTAATACATAGGCTGTCAGTTGGAAATTCAGGCTCCTGAGAAAATACTGTCAATGAGTGTTACTGGTGGAAATCACAAGCTTGTTTGCCTACATTGATCTGTTTCAATGAACACAATTTCAATGCTCTTTTTTAGTTGGATTATAAAGATTGTGCCAAGATGGTCATTTTAAGAGCTGGTCCTTATGTTACTTCCTGTATGGGTAATTGTTCTGTATAAAATTCTTTCCATTTACGGTGATCAATAACATTTCCATTTGTCCCTCCCTCCTGTAACTACCTGCTCTGGGCCCGGTTTGAAGTGAATAGCTACTTAAGGACAAAGAAGTCTCTACTATGCCCCCAGTGGAATAAACATTGGCCCAACATAACTCTTTGTTCAACCAGAGATTATGTTGTCATAAAAATGAACCATGTGCTGAACAGCCAGGGCAATATATTATACACAATGGCGATTACAAATATAATGCTTGGCATTTAAGTAATATAACTTCTATCCATACATAACTAGAGGAATACATAGGATACTATATTTTGCACAGCAAGATAAATATAGTATATAAAATGTTCTAGATATATATAATGATAATATAGAAATGGAGAAAATGAGTAGACAAAAGAAAATCATAAACCATGCACATGAGCTCCCATTTTAATAGTTTCTGCTCTAAGCTGTTTTTAACCTTTCCAATTTGGGGTTGTTTACAAACAGTGTTTCTGAACCTAAGCAGACTATCTGATCTACTTTAAACTGAAAAAATGCTCATACGATATAACAATTTCAAATATGTACTTTTCGTAGCTGCTGACACCATTTATTCATGTCATCTGAGTGTATTTCTTGGGTCAAGAGACCTGCAAGGCAATGCTATACAGACCATAATTTGATCATTGCAAATAAAGACAGCCCAGGAGTGAAAGTGTTTGAAACAGCACAATGAAATAAATTAAAGTGAAGATAATGTACAATTGGTAGAGTTATGGGTAACTATTTACACCTTTGTTGAAATAAGTGTTTAGAAAGCAATAGCAAAGAGTAAAATTAAAAAAAATACATTCTTCTCTTGTAGTTCATTGCCAACAGAATGTTTCTATCCTTCATATAACCAAGAAGAATCCACTATTTTAACTTTATACTTTTTATAGGATCAGTAGAATTTTGAGCTCTATCTAAGGCCATTTTTAATTAGAAACCAGTAATGGAATAGCTTATCAAATATTTTATTCCTTCCTTCAAAAATTCACACAGGATTGTTTGGTGACTTTGCTTTGAAGAGTGTCTTTTATTACTTATTTTAGTACAACACATTAAAATCAAATATCTCCTGTAGCAAAACGATTCAAGTCCCTGGAACTCAAATAATTTTCTAATAAAAAATGCATGAGACAAATAAATGCACTTTATGTTCCACAAGAAAAGGCAGTTTCAACAGGCTAATGCTCAGAGAAAATTCATTTTATCAACCAGCCATTTCATTCTTTGGTGCTGTTACAAGCTCCTTCCAGTTGCTAGGCAACCATAATTCATAGTACCTTTTAATGGATACTATGCTACTGCTGAGAACATTAAGGTGAAGAGAATAAATGCCTTGGGTGAATCTTGAAATCTTTCATTATGCATGTCATTCTATTTCTGTAATGCTATAATGCTGAAATGTTTCTGTGCCAGGAAACTGAGTTGTAGTAATTGTATATTCCACTCGTATATGTTTTGTAAGCAGAGCAGCACGTACTTGTCTAAAATGAGTTATTTCAAACATGATTGAAATTGGACTTTTCTACTTCTAAAGGTAGTAAATAAATCTAAAGAAAGAAAGAATAGGTTTAGAGGAAAATGTCTTGAAACTTCCAGGAAGAATGAAGAAATCTTACAGCACAAATCAAAAGTAATCAAGCTGGTTCAAGCTTGATCGGGATGGTTTATAAACATGTGGTATGTACAAGCTTAAATATGAAAATACAACAATAGATAGGATGTACCACAAGCTTTAAGAGAATCCAGGCCACCTTCCTAATCAGATATACTTATGGCAGTGATATTCAGGTGTCCAAACTTTATTGGAGGGTGCCACATATACTTTTCATGCTCTTGTGAAATAGAAAAGGTGTTATGTAGTAATGCACTTATATTTATTTATGACACACTATTTTGGTTTAATTATAAACATTATTTTAATTTTCCTAATACTAGCAACTTATCTCTACATTTTTATATATAGATTCATCTTATTGTATTCAAAAGAAATCTAGGGTTTCAACCCAGGGCAATCGTCATTATAAGAAGAAAAGTTTTTTTCTCTTTGCTCCTCAATATGGGAAATATATTTTTTTCAGTGCAAAAATAACATCCTCTTTCTGATAGATGCCACTTTTACCTTCTCCTTGTGGCATTTCCTTACTGGTCACCATCAGTTTGTGGACTGGAAAACAAAAAGAAAGTAACCCATCCATGCCTCCATCTTAATGCATGAATAAAAACAACCACTTCAACTCCTCATCTGCATGTAGAACCAAACCAGTGGTACTTAATTGGTGGCAGTTATAAGGGGCTCCTAATTGGTCGGCCCTCCCAGACCTCTGAATCGGAGGCTCTGGAAGTGGGTGATGGAGATAGAAGCACTGAGTTTGGGCCTCGAGCCCAGGATGAGAAAAGAATGTTAAATCTGAAGTCTTCCCCAAATCTAGAATTTGTGGGTATTGTGTTAGGTTTCATTTTGCATCAGGAAACTTTTATTACACAGATACATCTTACATGTTGTCTGGAAAGATGAGCTAGTTGATCGTATTATTTTATCAAAAATGGGATATACATATTTCTGTCCTCTGGTCATTTGGATTATTTAAATTCACTTTTCTTTCACTAGCTGCACGAATTACATCGACCACCTCACAGTAAAATGTGGCTCTTGGTTTCGTCCTCATTTCATCCTTCTGCCTAAAATGATGCCGAAAATCCAGCAATCTTTTCTATGCCTATGAACTCTCCTCAGTACCCTCTCGCTTAGAATAAGGTCTGCTCTACTAGCTCTTGGTTAAGTGTCACCTCTGTTACAAAGCTTTAAAACGACTTCGTATTACCCTCTGTTCTCACTGACTGCTGGCTGGAGGCCCAGTCTGGAGCATGAAAATGAAAGTAGCTGTCCTAAAAAAATGCTGTTTACTTTTTTAAAAAAAAATCATGTCTTTGAATGAAGCATAACCTTTTACGAAAAGCACTAACTGAGCACATAGGATTCACATGGTCCATCCAGGTACTGATCAGAGGATAAAGAATCGCAGAATGAAGCCAGACTGAGACTAGAGACCCTGGAGGGAGGAGGGAAGACACGTCCTACATGAATTGGTGCTGATGAAACGCAGAATTAAACGAATGTTCCAAGATGGGTATGAAGGGAATTTGCTATATTACAAGTGTGTAGTGGACTCTTGTTTTAGATGGGGTGTTAAAATGGAGGGTCTCGATCATACGCCATCATTAAAAGATCCCATGGTAAATGTACTTCTCGTAGAAGGAGGAGGGTTAGTCAAAAGCTTCTGGACAGATTCCAACTGCGTAATTACATCCTATCTAAATTCCCTGTGTAGTTTCAACTGGATAAGGTATTTTTCACTCCTCATCCAAAATTCAGATATAGCTTTCCTCGGCTCTGGCAAACAGCTGCTGCATCGCCCCCCGATGCTGTTTAGAATTGGACTCAGGTGGGGTTTTCCATCAATTCCGGGAATATTCTTCTTTGCTTTCCAAGTTTAATAAGGGGTCTTTTGGAATATTGGCTAATATTTACATTACTAAAAGTCTCATTAAATTGGGGTACATAGTAAATATAGGATTTGTGGGCAGGAAGTGACCTCAGGGATCATCTCGTCTTGCATCCTTCCTTCACAGGAAAAAACTGAATTGCTAATGAGTTCACATATATTATCCAGGGCCTATTATACGGAAGTAGAGATATTTAATTAATGGATGGCTCAAAGTTACATAAATATAAGATCTCAAATCCAGAACTCCAACCCTGAGCCCTGGCCTCATCACCCAGGGCTTATTTCACCATGCTATTGTGTTTTATGTATATTCCTAATAAAATATATTTCCACATTCCCAGTTACAGAGGTTAGATGAGCAAGCAGTATCAAAATGACCCATACTAGTACTACCAAACTTTTAGCAATGAAGCAAGAATGTGTGTTTAGGAAACAGGGCTCAGATCATGCTTTATAAAGAGATGTATGATGTGTTCCAGTGAGAAAGATACTCAAGGACACTGATTTGCATGGTTTTGCTAAGAAAGAAAGATACTAAAATTCTGGATTCACAAATGCTCCACTATAACAACTTACAAAATGCTTGTACATTGTTAAATGTGTTATTTTATTTGTATGTATGTTTAGTATTTATATTTTGTCCTATACTGTAAACACCCAGATTGTAGGGGCAATACATATTTATTTATTTACATATCATATATATTTATTTTGTTTCCTGCTATATGTGCTACGAAAGCTCAGAGCTTTAGTTCTATGTAGGGGGCACGATAAATATTTGCTGTTCAATTATTTAGAGGTTTTCCAGGTTACAAAGAAGCACTTTTACATTTATTATTTCTCTCAACTTCAACAGCCTGTTGGGGATTAGAAAGACCATTTCCACCTGTGGTCGAACTCCGGCAGTCCCTGGAAAATGACGTTTACTGGCATTCTATTGAAACAAAATGGTGAGTTCTGCTGGCAGATTCCCGGCAGGCTCACATATAATAACACAATAGCTGTACTTCCAAAATCACTCCCACGTTTTTTTAAAACTGTTAAGCAGTGGTGGCAGAGGTCTAACCATGGTAGTAAGCCTGTTTTCTACTTTTTATTTTCCCACATTTCATTGGCTGATAATACTCAAAGTTTCCACAAGCTACCACTTCAACAAGCCTGCCACATAGTGGGAGCTCAATAAATATTTATTGATGGATAAATAAAAATAAAATAACCAAATGTGAATAATCACAGGGATGGAACAAGGCTCAGAGTCAGCATCTGGTCCTCACTCTGGTTTTTCTGTGAATGAGCTGTACAACCATCTAACTTCCCAGAAATGGGGCTTTTCCATCTGTAAAATGGGGAAGGAGCTGACTAAAGGTCAAGTCACTTCACAGCTCTAGAAGAATCGATAGGTTTGACTTTTAAATCCCTTTCACCCTGTGTAAGTGGTACCTAGTGATAAGCAAAATGACAATCAAGTGGCTGGAAGGCAGGCGGCGGGTGACTGAGAAATAAAATCTCTATTATGCAAAATTAGATAATTGGCCATTGAATAACTTCAAATTACTTTATTTCCCTACCACAGGGGAACACTTATATTTATTAGTCAGACGACCATTTTTCTAAAATATTTGCTCCTTTCTTCTATAGACAGGCAAAGTTCCCCATTCAAAACTTCTAATTTTAAAGGTATCCTTTGGGAAAAACCTTTAATTGCAGTTAACTAGAGATGTTTTTCTTAGTTTTGAAAATGAAAAACTACCTCCAATATGAACGCTGTCAGAGGGTGACCGAGGCCATTATCAGTCAACTCTTTCTTCTTGGCTGGATACGATGTACAGGTGGGGACATTTCAGTCAGCATAGGCTTTGATGAATTTGCTTTTTTTTTTTTTCTATAAACGAATCCAAGTTTTATGCTTTGTGTGGGGATAGATTTCTAGTGATTGCTCCATTCAAGTTCATGATGTACACAGAGACTTGCATTATTCCTTTGTACTGTCAAAAGTGTAGAGTTGCAGTTTGGATTCCCTTTTCTACTGTGTTCCATTATCCCGTCATCTGATTTTGAGCCTATGGCAATGTTTAGTCATATTTCTGAATGTTCTTTATGAAGCTCGGGAGACGTTTTGTCACAATTATGCCAAAGACTGAGCGAAAAGAGTAGAGCATCGCATAATTTTGCCCTGCCAGCTTTTTAAGGCCATTTTCCTTTTAATTACTGTCAAATTCAATTTCACACCTTTTCATTCTTTGTTTAAGGATGTACTTTTCTAGGGAATATAAAATATTAACTGATATTTACACTTTGCAAAAGCTTCCTATTAATCTTCCCCTGAAACAAATTTAACTGTAAGTTCAATATGAATTTGAAGTTGATAGGGATGACTATTATATAAACAGAGAAAATGAATTTCCTGTCAAGTAAACATGCTTTTTAAACCTTCCGTTTGGTCCAATCCTTGTATGTTAAGGGTCACAAAAATTCAAGAAGAACATGCGAAACTAATATCTTAGTTGTGCAAGGAGAAAAAGAAACTGGCTGCTCAATATCATTTATCAAAGTAAGGAGAAAAAATAAAAAATACAAACAGGGACCCATCCAGTGGAAGGTCACAGCCAATAACATTTCTGCAAATAGAAAAGGGTGCTGAAACATCAGATGTAAATTGCTGTTTGCTGAGAATTTTAATGGAGTTCTACGTCACATTGTAAAATGTTTAATTGTAACCCCATTTTAATAACACCATCTGATTAAATGAAAAGACGCCGTGCTGATCGCAATTACAATCTGTCAAACTGCATATTTATTTACAGTTTGGTTTTCTAAAACCATAAGATAAAAAAAGAAAACTCTATTCAGCTTGTCAGGAAACTATAATTATTGTGTATCCTTCTGTCAGTTTCTGCATAAAACTTTTGGTCCTAAAATGGATCTAATTATATCTACATCAACATTTTTATAAACGCTCCATTTTTTTTCTCCATCTCAGTGAAATCTTTGTCGTTAACTAGGAAAAACATATTCTCTCTTTTTAAAAGGCATTAGCCAGGCTTGTTTGCTTTCTTTCCTTCAAGATGTTATAAAATCAAACATCCTTTTCAAAATATAAAAATATTTGCTTATGTCCCTCTTTCTCCTGGCATGAGACTTTGAAAAAAAAAAAAAAAAAAACAACCAATGGTTTTTGGCTCTTCTGGCAACACTGTTTGTGATTGTCTTGGATATCGTGAAATTCCTTCAGTCTGCAGCAATGAAAGTCTAAGTTTCTTTTTGTAACTGTGTTCTGACGTTCAAAGCCTAGGGCTCTTCTACAGACCCGAGTAGAACCAAGCTGCTGGACCCCGAGAGAGAAGGATTGGTCAACGGGGATGTCTTTCCTCTGAGGTCCACCCCTCCCCCGCCCGCCCCCGCTTCTCAGCCCTTGGTATTTCTCCTGCTCACCTATTTCCTATGCACTCAGTGGGTTCACTCTTCTTGGGGTCACCTACTTCACCAAGCACCATGCAGAAATGCCCCAGGCACTGAGTATATACCCAGTCAGACATGTTTTACTTCCTGGCATTTTCAAGCCAACTTAGGTGAAAGACTTGCTAATTTTGTTGATATATTTGTGCTGAGATGTTCATGGATGATAATGTTTAATATTCTGCCCATTCTGGGAATCACAACTGTGGATGTCAACTAAAGTCTAATGAAAGAGTCAGTGAATTTATTTAAAGGCGTGTCAGAGAAAAAAAAACTAAAATTTTCTTTTTTTGAATTGAAAAAAAAAATAAAGGGGTGTCAGGACTGTGATTCTCCCCACAGAGGCAGAACATAGGACAGTTTAGCACAAGGGGCTGAATTAGACCTACCTCGTTACCTGCCGCCTAGACCAGCCCTTGATGATTCTCTAATACACTGCTGGACCATTTCAGGTCAGTGTAATCAGCAGTTACTTAGAATGAATCCAGGGCAGTTCCTGGAGGGCAAAAACTTGGTGCCCAGTTTCTTCTGCAGAAAGCTTATGCAAATTCAATTCACTGGATCTCAAATATTCTCAGTGTCTTCAAACACAGTACATAGAAAGATCCAAACTCAGAAACTGGGAAGAGAAATTGTAATTTGTTAAACATGAGACAATTACATGATCTAAAAAAAAATCCCTCTTGGTAAAACTGTACAGTAATTATATTAATGGGGAGTCTAGAGGTTATCATCTCCAACCTTTTACACGTAACCCACACATATGATTGAAACACGGCACATAGGCCTTTGTGATGGGATTGCTGCCCACCTGGCTGGCCTCCTCTCTCATCAGGCACCTGACACTTTTACACCACGTCCCATTTCCCAAACGTGCCGCCCTCACCTCTGTGCCTTCCTTCCATCATGCTGCACCCAGTGCCCTGAATGCCTGCCTTCCTTGTTCTTCAGGGTTTCACTCTTCCAAACACTGCAAACTTCAGCTTTGAAAGTCTTTTGGAAGCCATTCCTAAATACCACCAGCAGATCCATGAGCACTTTCTCCTATGTTCTTTATGCGCTTTGTTATACCTCCTCCAAAGCAATGATGATAGCATGCTGTATATTTGCATGGCTCTTGATCTGGTGTGAGAGGCAATGGCTGTGGCGTCACTGCAAGGCTTATGCTTAGCGCCGTGCCAGGAGCACAGAAGACACTGACATATATCCGCCGAATGTATTAATCCAAGACTCTTCTCATCTCTTCTGATGGAGAATCCTCTTGCCTCAAACTGTCTCTTAGGGACAAAAATTACTTCAGCCTAAAGCAGTCTACTCAAGGCATCAGCAATTCTATTTTATACAGTGTTTATTTTTTTCCACACAAAGTTGAAAATTGCCTGCAGCTTTCTCTCCTTCGTCATTTTGTCCTCTAGAGGTTCTCATTAACAGGATGACCTTGCAATCTTCCCGTTGTAAGGAATAGCAGGTTGGGAGATTAGCGACTTGCAGAACAAGGAAAACTGTAGCTTTGTGGTTATCAACTCCAGTCGCACAGTAAAGTCACCTGGGCAGTTTTGGAAAAAACACTAATCTTTGGACCCTGACCCAGAAGAATTAGATTAAAGGGCTTCGGGGTGGGGCCCAAGCATTTGCCTCCTGATGAGCACTTGGGCTTGACAACATCATTCTTCCTGCTGCTCAAACTGTGGACCTTGACCTTGGACCAGCAGCCTAGGCCTCACCTCTGAGGCCCCATCCCTGACTTGCTGGAGCAGATTCTACATTTTAACAGAATCAGTGGTATCCCTGCACTTTAAAGTTTGAGCAGCACTGAACAGTCTCTCAATAGCTCTTGGATCCCACGTTTCCACAATGTTCAGGAGAAAGGTCTCATTTCTGACAGGTAGTGTGGTAAAGGAGGTGGCAGGACTTGACCCCCGCCTGAGAGATCGATTCAGCGTTGCATTAAATTGCCCTCATTGCCCCACCCTTTGATACGGTAATACCCAAACTCAAATGAGGACATTCTGGAGTTATTGCAGCGGTCTGGGCATCCATATGCAAAGCAAAAAAAGGTACAGATGTGGCTGGCAAAGCTTTTCCAAGTCTTTACAGATGCTATTGATGGTCATAAAATACAAATTAATTTAGTAGCATTACCGAATCTGTTGGATGGTAAGTATTTTTTTAAATTAATGAATCTTGAAAGTTCACCTATTACAAGTTGATGGAATTTGATAACTGAAATTAGAAAATAAAAAGTTTGGGGGCTACTACAGTTGAAATTTTAAGGGCAACCTGTCAAAGCAGAGTGGATCCTGTGTGAACAGAAATAACACAAGATTTCAGTGCCCAACTGGCTTATGCAAAGGATACTCTTTTGTGTCTAGTAGGTGGCCCACATTCTGTCAAAGCATGTTGTGACAATATGAATTAGATTACTCGACAACTTACTTTTTTCTCCTGGGAAACAATTTTGATATTAAAAAGTAAGTTAATTAAAGAGCATGATTTGATTGATCAAAATGTATTTTACAAACATCTTTTACGGGCCTGTTTCCTTAGTAGCAGAGCCCTATAAATTCTTTCCAAGGCACAACAATATAGGCGTGTAGAAAACTTATCTGTATTATGCGTCCCTTACCCCGGGTCCTAGCTCTAGTCTGAACCACACTGTTGCCATTTACCAAGGATATGCAAAGAACAGTTACAAATAAATACAATCATGGTCAAATGACGTGAGAGAGCTGAGGATCAGCAGAACATGTGCCTTGGGCAAACACAGGCACGTCTTATCTTGAAAATATTTCTATATTGAATTTCTTGGTGAAATATTTCCCAGTTCTCATTTTTTCTTCAAAAAAGCATTATTCCCTATAATGTATTTTTTTTTAGTCTTTTTCTTTTCACTGTGAAGTTATACAACCTCTTGGATATTTTCCAAATTCCCCTGGAGTTTATTTCATGGTTTAATACAGGACGGCCCATTTTAAGCAGTTCCCTTTGAAAGTGTTGAGCAGGGGCTGTTTGAAATGGGTCGCTCTCAGTCTGGGGCAAGGGTAGTTATCCAGTTTAATATCCTAGTCATGTAGCTGGAGAGACCATTAGAAAGGTCCAGACATATCAATGCAAGACCTGAAGCAGAATGGGGATATATAAATAAAACTAGAAATATCTAGCTCCACTCTAAATTTTATTTATTTTTAATTATTTTATTGTTGTTCAATTACAGTTGTCCCCATTTCCCCCCCATTATTCTCCCCTGCTCTGCCCATCCCCCACATTCAATTCTCCTTTGCCCCCCCCCGTTTTTTTTGTCCTTGTGTCCTTTATACATGCCTACTCTAAATTTTAATTCCACACTATGTCTCCTACTTATTGTAAATACATATGTATATGCTGATATTGAGGGTATGAGTGCTTTTTCTTACTAAGTTTACTGTATTTTAATAAATGAAGGGTTAAATTCATAATATGCACAATTACATAAAACATTATACTATGGATAAGCCTTCATGGAAAGTTATATATTGTTCAGCATTGATTAAATGCTGAAATGACTGAACTGAAGCTGACCATTTGGAACTGCAGTGGGAGATGATCAAGTCACTTCTGAGCAAAAACAAAGAAGAATATGTAATACTCAAGTTCAATTACTTTTCAATTTAAATCCCCCGCTACCACTCCAGCTAAAGTCGTAGGCTTGAGCTGTAATGATAATGGAATTTTGGTGTTCCAGAAAGTATCTCTGAAAAGGACTTCGGTTTTGCTGTAATTTCTTCTGGTTATGGAACTTTATCCTGATGGTTTGACTCCAAAGATTCTCTCATTCTTTTTCTTAAATTTAATGAATTTATCAGTATATTTAAAAAATCAAACACGTGTGATCTACTTTAATTTCCTTCATTCATGGATTTAAATAAGGTTTTCAAATAGGCTGTTTTGCCCTCTCTGAGGCATAAGGCAGACTGGGTTTAAATCATGCTGTTAGTTATGATTAGCTTATATCTTAAACTAAGACTGCTTCAAACTCTGCCTGTGATTCTGTGGATGTTTTTAAGGCAATGGCTGCCTTTTTTCCTAAGGGCGGGCTGCCTATGGTGGGGTTTTTTGTTTGCTTGTTTGTTTTCTCTATCTAGGGAGAAAGAACAGTATTTCTTTGTCCCAAATTAAGTTGCTCTACAAAAATGGTTCTCAAACTTAGCATGCAACAGAAGACCCGGGGGTCTTACCGAAAGACAGATACCGGAACCCAAAAGCCAGAGTTCAGAAGCCATGGGGTCATCCCAATGGCTCACCTTTTTGACAGGTTTCTAGGTGATGTCGATGCTGCCTATCTGTGAGCTGTACTTTGAAACAGCCCAGGCTCTAGAATGAATATACCTTTCTGGACCCAGAGGGGCACATGGCACAGGAACACATAGCTCCTCTTTCTCTTTATCACAATGATCCTATTTGTACCAAATAAACATATCTTTCCCTTTCCATCCGTGAGCATGGTGATTATACTAACCTTGGTCCTTCCCAATGTATTTCATCCGTGCTTTAATGTATGGTAGATCCCTCTCTCCATATATGAAACGCACAGAGTGACCCAGGAACAGAATGGGAAACTATACTCCAATTACATCTCCTTTGATTAAGAACCCTCCATCCGTTCTTATTGAGTAATGAATGAAATTCAAATGCTTTGCCTCACATTCAAGAGTCTGTAAGAGTTAGCTTCAACCTAGTACTCATTCTTTCATCCACATCCATTTAATTGATGTTTGGCAACATTTGGTTTTTGCCACGAGTTGTCTGAGATACTCCCATTTTACGTGCCATTTCCCCCTTCACTTGTTATGACATTGCACATTATTCTTTGTTTGTTTTGCTTCCCTTCCCATGCCCCTTTGCTTGCATTGTTCCCACTTCTTCTTTTGGTAAATGTGGGAAGTAATATCCATTTCAAATTACAGGACTACAGGATAGTGTTTGTACAATACAGCACCTAGAATGGTTCCTGGCACGTAGTGTAATTTGGATTAACGTTTGTTTTCCACTTTCTCTTCTCCTTTTCTACACATTCTTAGTGCTTTACCTATAGAGTCATAATAAAATTATTGCCTTAGTGACTGATTGATGCATCACTTCTTAGTATGTCTTGCTAATTTCCACATTTTTTTTACAAGGATAGCTTTATGCCTTGAAGCTAGTAGATGCTTAAGAAAAGTGTTGACTATTACTGTTTTTATTACCAATACTTAAAAATATGAGGATACTTTGCAAAGATCTATTCAAAATGTGAAAAGTATTTATTGCCAGCTTTTTAGATGTTTTCCCAAAAAGCACAACTTAAATTTATTTGTTGGGATTTAAGTATCACTGGATTTTGTTTAAAGTTAGCTTTTATTTAGCCATTTTCTGAGAATGATATAAATCATGCCCTAGTTATCGGGATGACAGGAGGTGGAGAGAGAGAGCTGAAAGGGCGCTCAGTGGAGTGGAGAGGATGATACGTGACGGCAGTCCACCTGGCCTCATTCTGCAGTTGACTAAGTCATGGAAACTGGAGTAAGTGGTGTTTGTCAAAACGGTGACCTGAGGAAAACGGTGAAGGTCATAGATCCAAGCGTCATGCTGTCAATATCAATGCCTCCTTTATCCGGAAGCAATGAAGTATGATGGGAAGAACCCGAAGTGAGAGTCAGGAGAGGTGGTCTATTCCTGCCCCTGGTAGCTATAAATTTAGCCAGTCCTGAACACCTCTAACCATTGGCTTCCTTTTGCCAAAGGAAGGATTTTGCCTAGTGACTCCTGTAATTTCCAGCTCGCCTCTAATTCTATGATTAGAGACTAACTGCAAGACTAAAGACGCAAATAGGTAGAACCTCCGTTTCCTCTTGCAGGGTCCTTTAAGAGAAGGCCTGTGCAAATCTCTAGTCACTGGCCATTCCACTTGTACAGAAATTATCTAGTTAGAGCGTGGTTGTCACTCAGTGGCATTTTTCTCCTGGGAAGACATTTGGCAACATCTGGAGATTTCTTAGTTGTTACAAGTAGAGGGTTTGGCATCTAGCGGGTAGACGTCAGGGCTGCTAACATTTTGTAATGCAAAGGAGAAGTATCTCCTCCCCAACAAAGAATTAGTCAGCCCCAAATGCCAAGAGAGCCAAGGTTAAGAATCCCTGATCTAGACAGTAAGCTAGATAATAACTTCTCTGTGAGAAGTTATTTCCTTGGCATTTATAATAGTTCTGGGCATAGAGCAGGAGCTCAATATATGCTTGTTAGAACTAAAAAGAAAGTTATATATATTTAAAATATCTGATATTTCCAGCTCGTTAATCATTCCTTTGAGATAAAATTGTGAAGACTCCTCTAAAAATGCATCTATAACTCATGATGGGTGACACGTAGACTGATTTATTATGTTCTGTGTCCAGTCATTTATTAGGACATAGTCAGCCTTGTGTGGAGACAAAGGAGTCAAGAAAGGAAATAAGAGCCCTAAAGCACCATTCATTAGGGTCACACCATGCAGAATGTCAAAAGGGAATTCAGCCTGGTAGCTGAAGATTTCTCTCCATCTCTTAAAGATGCGCAACTGTATTTACTTTTCTAAAAATTATTACATATTAAGGGATACAAAATTACTGTTTTTGAAATTTAATTACTAATCTATTGATACTAAGAATTATATAAAATAAGTCACCTAAATGTCCATAAACATCTTCAAACAATACCAAGTCATATTCCAATCTAGATAGAAATGGAGAGGGTCCAAATTTTGCAAACAATTCCTTAAGATGTAAATATATGTGACAGTTTTCCAAACTTAAATTGTTACCTATAGTTAAAGAAAGTTACCAAAAAGAACATGAGAATACATTTGGTGTTATGACCTAGAAAAATTGACTTTTCCGAGTCTCACAGTTATACTCCCAATACCTCTAATTACTCTAAAATTAGTGCTAATTTCACTATACAACAAGGGTTCTTTTCCTAACTTGATTACTGGAAGCAGATATTGGAAAGAAAAATAGAAGTTTCCAAACTCTTTTTTGACCCTCTCTGTACATTTTGTAAATATTACTGAAAATTGTTTGCCAAATCTATCAGATCTTATCAAAACTTTTTAACCTGAAATTGTTTTCCAAAATTAAGTCATCAACGTATTTCCTAAATACCTCTTTAAATCTCTGAAAGACATTATTTTTATTTTTCAAAGCCATTTTACTAGATACATTTTTATCTCACTGTTTATACTTCAACAGTATGTTGTAACTCCAATCAACCATGTAGCTTTCATTATTATGATGTTATATTATCATTTGGGGGAGTATAATTAGACATCTTGGGGTGGGAGTAAGAATTCTATGTCACTGTCTTGGTTCATAATTTCCCCTCTGCTGCGTTAGAGAACGCTGTGGCCCGACTCTGTCTAAGGCGTGTGAGCTGGGAGCCCTGCCAGCCCTGAGCCGAGGGTCTTCCTAAGTGAAGGTGCTATACCAATGAGATCATTCACACGGCTTACACACCTGTGTCCCTGGTGGCCCCAGCATTTCTGTATGCTCTTTTGGGGTTGTCCTGACTCAGTGCTTTACTAATTTGAGGTTCCCAGGATTAATGTTTAGGACCAAAGGGGAAGAGATGAAGGCAAAAATAAAATATATTCTAGTCATAAATTAGCATACTTACACAGTTGTGTGGTGTATGTGTGTGTGTGTGTGTGTGTGTGTATACAAACACACACATTGAATTCTTCCACTGGCTTCCATGGTATCCCTGTTTTATTAAGATATGAAGTGTGAACTTTCTTAAGAGTCTTCAGTGTCTTAAGGACGTCTTTAATGTGTCAGACATGGTAGTGAACATACATGCATTCATTCAGCAACTACCAAGCGAGTGCCTACCATCACGCCTGTCCTACGTGTGCAGGAGAGAGCAGGGATTAGACGCCAAGGTTTCTACCTCTTGTGGAGTAAGCAGCAGTAGGAGGCAAAAAACCAACTAGTTAAATAAACCAGACAATTCAGAGAGTAAAAACACTAAGATTTACTCATTTCTTTCCATGTGAACTTTATAGTGTTAACTCAGTTGACAAAACATGGCAATGTGATGGGGGTGAGTGGTGGGGCAGGTCCAGCTTAGACCAGTGCTTCAGAGAAGTGACATTTGAGCTAAGAACTGACTGAAGATCTGAGGCAAGAGTATCAAGTGTGAAGGTCATTGGGTGGGAGGAGGGTGACAAAAGCTAGTGAGACTGTAGCTCAGTTAGGGGCAGAATAGTGTGACTATTCCATTCATTGACTCTTGTATGAAAGATGGGTTATGGAGGGCCACAGTTAGGCGAGGAGGCCAGGCAGGATACCATTACTATAATCAAGAGAAAATGGCACTTTGGACTACGGTGGGAGCAGTGAAGAAGAAAACTATGTGGGTAGATGCTGAATATATTTCGGAAGCAGTTCAGTCAACACTTGCTCATAACCTGGATGTTTGAAGTAAGGGGGAAAAAAATGAGCCAAGAACGAGTCTCAGGTTTTTGGGTTGAGAATCCAGAGTGGGCGGTGATTCAGTTTACACAACACACAGTGAAACTCCTCACTTCAGAAACACCTCCTTACTTCTCCCTGTCAATAATTAATCATTTTTTGCGACCTATTCAAATGCTACTTAAATTAATTAGCTTGCCCTGATTCCTCCTGTATAGTGAGTACCATGCTTTGAAATGTTAGTTGGTTCTTTAAATACATAACTCATTTGTTTTACTAGACACTTGAGGGCAAGAACTAGTCCCATAAAATTTTTGCATCATCACCATCAATGTGCACAGTGTCTCACACATACTTATCGGAACCTAAGTTCCAATTCCTCAGGACAGTCCCAGCTGTAGGCCTAATCATTATGAGTCACCTGCCCCACTCTCAAAACTGTGTTGGTTTGAATGATAAATTTTGTAGTAATCCTACATACAGTAGATGCCTGATACTGCCTAATTATTCCAAGGTTCAAGGCCTGTGCATATGAACAGAAAAGGAAAATTTGGGGTTCCATTTTGGAATCTGCAACATACCGTGAAGCTCTAAGGTAAGAATCTTCTAATACAGAATCCAAGCAAAAGTACGGTGCTTAGTCCTGCAGAAATCTGAGCTCTCTCTATGAATAGGAAATGAAATGCAGAACAATGACTTGCAGATATTTGAAGAACTTAGTGCCTCAAACATCTTGCTTTTTTAGGTAAATATGCATTTTTAGTATAATTCTGTGATTTTTGCACTGACATATTAAATTGCAAAAGATGTAAGAAGGAAAGATTTCCAAATTCTACAGTATGTGTTATAGTTGTTCTCACCTCTATATTTTTATACTAAGCAGAGGTAGGGAGGGTTTGAAATGAAACTCCCTGGTAACTGTCAACAGGATTACTGTCTTGAACATTACTCATTTGAACATTCTCAAGGCAAAGAACCCATTACCAGGTTTATTCCTTGTCAAAACATTTGTTTGCTCTCTCGTGGACATAACCCTAATCACTTTCTCAGCTCATACATTTTATGTCTGAGCGCTGTCTTCACAACTCGGACCAAGAGCCCTTTGGGCAAGATTCTTCCTTGCCGGGCAGAGTGCAGCCCTGTATTCGTGCAGGTGCTTATCCAATAAACTGTAATAAGGAGAACTCGCTATTTTATGCATCATACAGTTGTCATCGAGGTGCCTGAGGAAAGCCTTTTGTGATCCACGATTCAGGGTTATGTGCATTTGTCTCCACATAGATATTTGATATTTTCTCATTAGTAATCTATTTTTCTCAACATTTTGATAGCTTGCCCAAGGAGATTTAATTCCTAATTTCTTCTTTTCTGGCCTCTGCAGGAAGCTGTATATTGTAGTCATTTCTTCTTCTTTTTTTTTGTTTTTGTTTGCTGTGTTTTGGGGAATAACTTCACATTTCTTAATTTCATATATGATCATTATAGATGATGTGAGAAGTGAGGCAACGCTGACGGCCCCTTCCTTGCGGTTGAGCTCTTTACTGGCAAAAAACTGCCTCTGGCTTTTACAGCTGGAGGTGTCTTATCCACAGACACGGCCCCCGTCACTTGGCCCAGCTTCCCTCTTCACACTCAACACCAAGCTTTCAATGGCAATTTCAATGAGAACCTCAGATTAACTCAAACTCTCCATTTACTAACCATTTCTTTAAGCCTCAGTGAATAAGAATCTATTATCCTTTTAATTTAAAAAGGCCAACATTTTAAGTGAAAAAATATATGAAAGCATTTTTTCCAAGGTATATCAGTAACATACTGTATAACAAAGATTCTTTTTATAAAACCTCACATGAAAATAAGAAAAATGCAATATTAGGGTACATTCAAGAGAAATGGGCATTTATTACTTGTTTACAGTTTATTGTGCATGAGAAACTATGATTGGCTCACTTTTGCTGTCTCACTACAAGAAGAGGAAATAAAACACACTAACCATTACTTCCATCTAAGTAATGGGGAAATGGGTGAAGTACCCTGTGCCAGGCCCTGCCTCCAGGAAGGGCCCACCTTTCCAATCACTGTACGGTAATAGAACGCTGGACTTAGTGAGGTCACGTTTGACATTCTCTGCTCTCAGACAATCCTGATTTCAATATTTTTTCCATTGTACCACTGGCATGGACCAGCATTGTCACAATATGAATTAAATTACTTTGTGTTCTCTGAAGTAGCTCTTTGCTATACCATGTTGAAGGGACTCCTTTTCCATAGCTTATGCCAACACTGAAGTGCCATTTTACTGTGCATGGACTCTTCCAAATAGGCCAAGGTGATGGGTCCCTTCCTTACAGCTGTGGAGACTATGCATAAAAGCACCCTGGTTCATGTAACTACGTTAGTAGTTCCATCCTAGATCAAATCCTGGTTGGGAGACCCTATGCAGGCAGTTGAGCGCCTGGGTTAACTCAGAGTATGATGAATCATTGAAAATCTCACTACGAGCCAACAGATCAAACCCTACATCTCCTCCTCTGAGATCATTAAGCACAGCCTTTACATTTAGAGTAACCTCCCTGCCAGTTTCTCGCCCCATGAGGGGATCCCCGTAGTACTGCTCTCAGGCACGGGACATTCCATAGTCTGGGTGAGAAGAGCAAGGCCATTGACACAGAGAGCTTTGAAAGTCATACCCTGGCCCCACCATCCTCCATGGACCAGCCTTCTTATTCACACTCTAGAGTGTATCAGGGAGGGCTCTGAGCCCAGGGTCTGAGCATGCTGCTTATTTGGGACTAGGCTTGTCAAGATGCTTTTGTGACCCCGGACACAATAATTTATCATTTTTGGACAACAATGAAGAAAACTTGAAAACTGTTCACAATTCACTCTCTATTTCTTTGGCTTTTATCAATTCCCTGCCATAAAGAATATTTAAATTGTCATGAAGAGACAAATTAATATGAACATATCAAAAAAGTAACAGGAATTTAATAAAGAGAAGGAAATATTGCTAGGTAATTTCAGATCTGTTATGCTTGGCAAGCTGCCCAGAATTTTCCCTCCCTTTATGTATAAAATAAATTTAAATATCTTTGGACTTTTAAACTAAATTTTGTATACTTTTGATGAAGGGAAAATTGCACTGAGGTTGGCTGATTCATGGCAAATGGCAGATAACCCACCTCCTGGTCACAAGGAAGGGTGGCAGAGGTCCTAGCCGATCAGGACAGCCTGTTGCTACCGGAGGAGGTAACACCATCTTCCTTGCAGAAGAGTTAACAATTTAAATTATTGGATTTTTGGCAAACAGAAAGCATTTTTCACTAGCTGGAATGTTAATTTATTCAACATGACAACTAGAGAAAGTACTTAAACTGTCAAGAACTAGAAATCTTAATCTGGCATCTGACTTAATCTCCACAATCACATAGTGATATAAATATTATTGTGTCATATTATTTTTTTTACAGTGAAGGAAACCCAGAGCCACTTGTCAAAGTCCCTCAGCCAGAAGTTCACCCATCCTTTTCACTCAACAATATGATCTCTCTTTTCTTCTACTCACTCTGTCTGATTATTATTACTTAAGCAATGTGAAAATAAGATGAGATTATTTTGTTAAAAAAAAAAAAAGGGAGAACAGCAAACGTCACCTGGGATGGCTTGCCCAGTGTGCACAGTGACAACACCAACCACCCACACCCGGAACACAGTCCGTGGGGAAGAGGGAGAGGATGAAGCTCAATCAAAGCTTTCAGTGCAATGTTACGGAGTCTGCCAGTGGGAGGCATAGCCCCAGAATCACCAGAAATGCAGACAGGACAAGAACTTCAGTCTGCTGCTTCTCCACCTACCAGCTGTCCACCTGTGGAATCTGCCTCTGCCTCCTCAGTCCCTCCAGGGTAGGGTCGGGATAACACCATGCTCTCCTGATGTGATTATGGAAATTAAAGAGAAAACTGCATGTGCCTGGGGCCTGGCAAGAGTAGATGTTCCATAGATGCCAGCGTAGTCGTTCTTAGAACATCCCATAAACAGGGACACTAGTAACTGGAAGAGGAATGACAGGCAATGCAAGGAAAACTCAGATGAGCAGCTGTGGGGCCTCACTGGATAATAAAACAGGTGACGTGAAGCATACTGGCTGGGTTTGCTTGAGGGGTTCAGATGTATAGACTCATTCAATCCTTGTCACAAACAAGAGAGGTAAGGAGTGAGAGAGTGAGGTACAGAGAGATGAAGTCACTTTCCACAGTGACATATAGCCAGGGAGGGTTTAGGCAGGGTCCAAGTCCAGGCTGCCTTACCCTTGAACCAGCTGAAAACCGACCACTCACATTGTTTCCCAAGACCCGCAGGGCATAAGCTGGTTTCTGCAAGCGACTCCCACACTCCCAGGGGACCAAATTTGCGAACTTGATCTTACATGGGCTCACATTTTCCACTTGTCTCATATGAGTAATACTCATCTTCCCAAGTGAACTGTAAGCTCCTGGATTCTAACATTCACTACACATAACACCCAGCAGGTCTGAGGCACAATGAAGACACTCCAAAAATGCGTGATGACTGGGGTGAAATGCACAGCAAAATGCAGCTTCAGAGAAGCAGTGTCTCCTGTTTGCCGGGAAACAAGGCCCCGCCCCATGTGCTGTTCTAATTAGAAATGAGGCTGCTTTGGGGAAAGCAAGAACAACCACAGAAACAAAAAAGTACCCCAGGTAACACAGAAGCTGTTAACCAAAGGTCCCAATTTGCATCTGCCTAGTGGAGGAGTGGCCTTTGCTGACCACTGACACTCTCATAATCGTGATAAGAGCCTCAGCCACAGGAACACAGTCAACAGACAAACGTGTAATTGCATGTGTTTATGTGGAAAAAGAGACCGAGGGATGAATAAATGCTTTTATTCAATGTAAATAATAGTTACATGGTCAAGTCTGACTCTTCTCCTTGTTAATTCTTCAAGAATGATAAGATATGTATAATGCACAAGGGAAAATTATTTTAAATGCTAATAATTTTGTTTGTCTTGATAGTCATAATAATATAGCCTTTACAAATCTATCATTTTAAGAATTGAAGAGGAACTGTTTTTCACTTTGAGCACTTTCCAGTTTCACGATGTACAGAATATGGTCTTATCACAATTTGGTAAACCATTGTTTTTGTCTGCTGGTTAGCAGACAATGTGATTAAGTTTGCAATACATAGAAATGTAAAAATTTTAATAGTGTAAAATGTTTTGGAGGTTGAATAATGTTTATTGAAAACAATCTGAATTTTGATTGGAAAAAAACCTTCTTAAATTTTAGAGCACATGATACTTTTAACGATGCTTTTGAAACGGAACAAATACTGAGACAGTTTCTTGCCTATCAAAAATGGAATTGCTACTTCGAATTACAAAAAGGAGTTAAATCCTCCTTCCATCAAATCGTACTTAGATTTCCTTGGGGAATTTGTACATTTCATTAAATCCTGAAAAGTTCAACTATCAATTTTGTTATTATATATTTATCAAAATGCTAAATATATTTATTAGGTCAAAGGAGAAAAAAGACCTGTTCTCTGGATGATTATGGCACTTGTGATATTTTAAAAGACCTGAGAAAGGAAAGGTGAATCCACTATTTTAACAACTGCACCCCGTGGCCCAAGACCTTGCAGCACTTCACGCCTTTCCTCCAACGGCGTGCGTGCTGCTTCTGGCAGAGACAAGTACATAAATGGCTGACATAAAAAGACAAACATCGTGTGCTTGCAGGTGATGCTTGTTCACAGAAGGGAACTCAAACTCGAACTGGAAAAAAAACTGAAATGGAAAAAAAAAACCAACAGAACTGCTCTTAAAATGTTCCCATATGCACTAGATAAGAATAGTTAATGAATAATGAAGGAAGTGGTGTTTTGAAAGGAGACTGGTTCATTGTTCTGAAAAGCATTTTAAACTCATTCTCCTGTGACTCCGGGAGTCAATGGGTTTATAATGTAACATTTTAATGTTAATAATCTATTTGTACAAATCAAGCAAACAGAAAGTCAAAGATGGAATCGGTCTGTAATAAAACAAAAAACAAACACTGGTCATATTGGCCTTTGTTTAATAGACATTTATTATCCACATTGCTTCTTCTACCCCTAACATATTTCTTTAGAAGCCTTGTAATTTTACTAATAATTTTTCTCCGTAAAAAAATAGCTCTATTCAGAAAAAAAAGTATTCATCTAGAAAAGATCAACTATACATTATAGTTCATTGTCATATATATCAACTTAATAATGGCAGGGACTAGGAAGTTAGTAGTAAGTCAGTTAAGTTTTAAGAATACAAGATATGATGGAAGTTTAGGGCTCAAACTCATTTAGCTACATTGAAAGTAGCAGAACAGGCTAAATGACACATGACATTATATGTTTTTTAAAAACTAGAATATTTGTATACACCCAGAAGACTACACAAATGCTTAGAACTGTCAGCATAAAAAGCAAGAATGATCCTGTACTGTCGGGAAGAAATAAAAGGGTTTCAGGGGCACAAATGAGTTCATCCATTCGATCAGAAGTAGTTCCTGAGCTCCTACTGTATGAGATGCATATATAATATTATCCTCAATAACTTTCACATGAAAGTCTCAACAATGAAACCAAGTAAGCTCTTAGGGTTTCTAGGCCCACTTTTCTGTAAAGAGGTTACTAGGCAGGTGAGAGGAAAACAGAACCTTTCTTACCCCAGGAAGGCCATGTTCTGAGTGTTCTAGCCAAAAGTCAGAGAAGGAAAGAGAGAGCAAGAAGAATGACCCACATGAAGTACTCAACTCAGGGCCTGATTTATCGCCCAGACTTGATACAGGAAGTGTTATCATTATTGTTTAGGGTAGCAGGGGATGATGGCACCTGAGTTGGACCTGAAATGTGGAGGAGAAACAACCAAGGGGTGTGGAGCTGGAGAAGGGACGGGGAAGGGGAGGGCCCCGGACGGGAAGCCCACAGCAGATGGAGCCCTCAGGTACATGGTTTTTCTACTCAACAGGCTTCTGGTTTCAATGGCTGTTTATTCTTCCTGCTCCTAACTCTTTTTCATCCAGATTCTCTGCTGCTTTTCCCAAACTCCCTCCTCAACACTTCAGGAAAGATTTTATTAACAATTTGGAAGTTACAGCAAGTGACTGAAACCTCATAGCCAGGGCCCGTGGAGTCTGACTTGCAAGCCCACTTAGAACCTGTTTGTCTAAGGACAATTATGAGTACATAACTATATTTTCCTTCCCTCTTTTTATTTGCTAAGGACTAGTTAAATAATGGATACTCAAGCAGAAAAAAGGATGGCTTGAAGAATAACACCATGATGGCCTTTCCAGATGTTTGCCTCTAGGATGTGAAATGAATTACACGGAATCAAGATGGGGGGATTGCTGGCTAGACACCAGCACAGAAAGAACACGCCCTGGGAGTGATCGACAGCTCCGAAACGAAATACGTCAGCAATCGACTATGCTATTAAAGAGCCTATCATAAAACGTCCACATGGGGGTGGAGAATTATTTGAAAACTTTAGAAACTCATCTGTGATCTCAAGCTCTTTCTGGAGCTCTGCTTCTCACTGTAGTTGGCATTCCTGAAGATCAAAAAATTTTTTTAAAAAAGTTAATGTGATTGAAAGGTTGAAAAGTATGACCTTAGAGGAAAGGTTAAAAGAATTGGGGTGATTTGGGCCAGGTAAAACACAACTGCGGGATTGACTTAACAAATGCCAAAGACTTGAATCAACTGTTCCCCAAGCACTCCGACGTCTGAAGCAGACAAAGTAGACTGAAATTGCAGTAAGAGATTTTAGTTTAACTTTAATAAGGAACTTCCTGGAAGAAATCTAAATCTCTTAGTGTAATTTAACTTAATGTTACAAGGTTAATTAAACACAAACAGGCTACCAAGGAAAGTTGTGGAATCTTGGCTCTCAGATAGAAAACCACATATCTTAAATGGTTTAAGTTTACTCCTGCCTAGAATTAAGAGACTGGATTGAATAACTCCCACAGTTTGCTTACAGTATATTATATAACTAGTTTTATAGCTTTTTAACTTCTTTCATGCATGGGCAAGGCACAAATCCATATGAACTCCAGGGTCGAAGAGAAAGTACAACAAGCCCTATATACAAAGTGAATCTTGAGTTTTCTTACTTGGCGTAAGAAAGGAAAAGTGTTATTTTTAAATTGGCTCGTTTCCTGAACACTATTAAGGAGAGCTGTAGTTTGGAAAAATATTTTATTACAGCACTATAAGATAGTCCCAAATCATTAATATAATGAGGACATTGAACTACTTATCAATACCACATTCAAAGTAGTCTGTTTTGAGCAAAGAAAGGGCTTAAGTAGAGCTTAACAACTAACCACAAACAAAGCTTATTTTTGGCCTTATTAGGAATTTGACATTAAAAACCCACCCAAACCACATACTTTTATTATATATGGTCAAAAATAAGAACAAAAACCAGCCCATTTACTCACAGTACTAAAGTGGTTTAATACGTTGCTCTCATGTGCTGCAATGTTCAAAAAAACAAAAAAAGATAATTTGTGAAAAAAACAGGCTGTAATTGCTAAACGTGTGATGAATCCTGGCATAATGCTAAATAATTATTCTCCATTTTTTCATCTGTCAAAGTGGGCAAAGTCATTTCTTTTTATTGCTTTTCTCCCTATTTTTTAAAGAAAGAAACACAGCCCTGTGACATCCATCCCATTTTAAACTAATGCCTCTATTAGTTCATATCTAAATGGGGCTGACATCACCAGCTCTTTCGTGTTCTGAAAGATATTTAGGTCTCGTCCACTGTTACATACTTGATGCATTACATGAAATAAAGTATCTCAAGATTTTGAAAATATTTATTTTAAAAATAGCAATCAAATTGCCTGTAATCACATTTTCTGCTTGGCTTTGAAAGCTACATTATTCAATATGCCAGTGGTCTTTTCCATAATGGCAACAGATTAGAAATTCATGCTGCTCTGATACATCTGACTTCCTCGAGGTAACAGCACTCCCTATAGACCCAGAAGAACACGCCTGCTTCAGTTTGGTCCATCCTGCCCAGTACCTACTGAAGTGATGGTTGTCAAAACAGCCGTGCACTGGCCTTTGAATGCAAAGCGTGCCATGACTGAATGCTAAAAATGACAATAAATCTGAGTCCATATATTATGCTTGCTTTTGTTGCCTGGAAAAATAAGGCATTTGGGAAATAAACCCCCCAATTTTATTGCTTTTAACATCTTTTTTCCATTTCAAACTCCAGAACTAGAAATTTGAAGCATTCAACGAAATTGAAATCTCCTTTGTTGCTTTTTTCATTGTAAATTTTCTATAATGTGTTATTAGGACCACACTCTGCAAAAAGCCCAGGTTTTAAATGAATCCTTTCGTGAGGCCATTCTAAAACTTTGCACAGTTTTTCTTTGTATGAAAGAGCTTCTGTTGACTGCACAAAGAACAAGCAATCGCCACATATATGCCAGGCAGTGAGGCTTGGACGACTTTATACAAGGTTGTATTTTGCCTTCCACCGATCCATGATTAACCCGGCAGTGAATGTACCGGAATAGAGAGAGAAAGGAGAGACTCTCGATTTCAGTTGGTAGGAATCAAAGGATTTTTTCTGAATCCGTGAACATTTAATACGGACATTTTCTTATTCTATCTTTCTCCGAAAATATAATAGGTCTATAGTTTCTTTCTAACATGAACACACTGTCTGTTCTCACAGAGCAAGGTCACTGTCTTCTTAATGGCAAACTAACATTTTCCACAGAAGAGAAACATTTTGTTCAATAGATTCAAGTATCTTAATAACTGATTAGGCTTTCAGGGACGGGTAAAACACTGAGAAGCTGAAGTGATGGTCGGAAAAATGACTAAGCAACTAAAGTGACAGACCAGTGAGTCGTGACTCTGGATCACAGCTGTGTGGTCGATCTAGAATGAATCATAGGAAAATGCTAGCCCTGGGAAGGCTCGTAGTGATCAACTACTCGTGATTTTACGTCTTCTTGGGGGGCAGAATTCTTTGTTCGAGGGACAATTTACAAGAAGTGTGAACAGTGAGAAGAGTAAGAGCAACCCTCTCTGGCTGCTTCCCGGCTTTCCCTGGCTCCAGGAGCTCGGTTTGGAGCCGCTCAGCCAGCCCAACCCTGCCGCTCACAGACAGGGTGCAGGGACTTGCCCCTGGGTGACAAGCTTATCCAAGGTAGGGCCTGGCTTTCTAGACTCTCGTTTCAGTGCTCTTAGAGCTGTATTCCACTCCCTGATCAATTACCCACTATCAAAATAACTCAGGGGAATTTTGAGAAAATGGAACTTTTACATATTGGATCATGAATAGCTGTTTTACTTGGACCCAGAGAATCAGAACTAATTGGCACTTATTCGACTGTATATACTAATAGAAATTCTACCTTGTTTTATAGTCTGGTCTTGGAAAATAGCGGTTTTAAGAAAATAGAATCTTTTTTAAGTGCCAAAAATGTAATTTCTTGCAGAGTCCTGACTGGCTACTAACACATAAGATGGCACAGGCAAGGGTATACAAAAAGGACATAAGGAGGGGAAGTTTGGGAAGGAAGAAAGTTTACCCTAAATGGTAAACCCCTAAATGCCTCACCCCTGTATATGTTCATGGCAAATTGTAGAAGGCAATCCAGATATCCTGCCCTGGCTACCTTTTTGTTAGGAAGAAATTGTCACTGAGTGTCTCTAGCACCAACTGCATGCCAGGCACTATTATACAGATATTAACTAATTTAATGCTCACAACATTATGGGATTAAATATCTTATTATATCAATTTTATTGATAAGAAAAGAGACACAGGAAGGTTCTGTAAGTTGCTGAATGCACACAGCTGGTATGTGGCAATGTCAGGATTTGAACTGAGGTAATCCGGCCCAAAGATGTTGGTTTTATCTATTTATTTATTTTTTAAATATATTTTATTGACTGTGCTAATACAGTTGTCCAATTTTTTTCTCCTCTTTGTTCCCCTCTGCCCTGTACCCTCCCTCCCACCAGCATTCCTCCACCTTAGTTCACTCAGTAAAAGGTAGAGACTTCTTTGCTTTGGTTAATAGCAGGCTCATCGCTATCTTTTTTTTTTTTTTTGACAGGTCTGAAGAAGATTGAGGATTAAAGTATAAATAACTCTTTTGGAAAATCTTCTCTCTCATGCATTTTAACTTGTTCAAAAAAGTCGTACAAGCTTGCTTTTCATATTTTATTTAACAAACTTATATAATACTTCCTATGTGCCAACCACTAGTCTAAGCAATTCTTATTCATTTAACCCCATGAGGTAAGGACTATTATTAGCCTTATTTTTGAAACAAGGACGCTGGGGTATTTACTGGCTAAGCCACTGGGCAAGTCATTTAACCACTCTGATCCCCCAACTTTCCACTTGTGAAACTGGAGTAACAATACTCATTCAGAATGGATTCTCATATGGAATAAATTTTTATATATATTTAATATATTAGTCAATTGTAGGAAGTGCTTAAAAGCAGTGACATTGTATCACTTATGTTGTCACTGAGGATAGGACACAGGAAATTTCTCTTTAAAATAAAATCTCAGAAAAGATTATATTATATATAATTTATATTCTAAAAATAATAACACTTTTAACATATAATGATGCATATATACTAAACATTACAATAACCTCTAAAGTACATGTAATAGCTGAATGAGAACTAAAATATTTTCACCTCTTTGATCCACTCAAATTCTAAAACGCCATCAAGTGAAAATACTAACACAAAGATGAAAGCACCATACTAACAGCAAAAAGCTCAGCTTTAATAACATTGAAGAGCTTTTGGATAAAGAAGTTGATCCTATATATAAATCTAGCTAGAGTGGCATGTACTCATAGGATTTTAAAACTTACAGCAAGTTCATTATGTAAAATCCACAAGTGTTAGCTCTTCTTGGTTGTTCCCATATTGTAGGTGACCTTGAAAGAAGATCTCAGAAAGAATGCTGTAATTTCTAGGTGGGTAGCATTTACCTCCCGATTTCGGGAGCCATTATTTCCTTGTCTGTATGAGAGATGATGACCTAAATTGTGCACTATCCATATAGTTCAGCAATTGGCAAACCAGTCAATAGTCGGCTGTTAAATTTTGTGATCACATTAAGAACAAGCAAGTTGCTAAGCAAAGAGTTTTAAGCCAGTTTTTACAAAGAAGTGTGAAGAGAATATTTTATAGTCCTAAACCTCCTTACAAAGCAAATAATCCCTTAGTGATTTTGAAGTGTAAAATTCGACGACATGAAGGGTTGTTCATCTTTAGATCCATTTATAGTTGGGAATGATGTGAAAACGGCTTAGCACCCCATCTTTCGTTCTCACTGTCACCACTCTCTGTGCCTCCTCAACACCCCTCGCCTGGTTGTGACACAGGCTCCTCAGACTTTCCGCATCTGCAGTTTCCTACCACTGCTCTCCATTGGGGAAGTGCCAAAAATATTTTCCTACACCACTGCTTCCCTAATGCTTTTGCCTTGAATGCAAACAGCCAAGACTTTTTTAGGATCCATCATATCAAGTCCACAGAACTTTGATTGGTTTTTGAAGTCTTTGGTCAAATCTCCCAACTTGAAATATCTAACCTGCTTTTGAAATGCTCTCCAAGATACTTCTTCTTTTCTATTTGCCCGATCAAAACCGTCTTTCAAACCCTGACTATGGTCCTACCTGTTCTACTAAGTTTATAAAGGACCCAAACCGGGTTACTGTAATCTCTTCCAACTGGCAATTCTTATGGGGTTACACAGCCAGTAAAACCAAACTGAGTGCTTTGTTTGGTCTCTCTCTCATTGCTTCGTGTCTCATGCTGATTGTTTCCAAAGTATTGACACTTTTTTTCCTGTAGTTTAGAAGCTCTTAAGGCCAGTGACCCTGTTTTATCAATCATTTGAGCCCTTTCAAACATTTAGACCATGGTACGCATTTAAAATGTACACACTGAGGGTTGGCATTAGAGATACATGATAGCTCAAAATAAGGAGTGAAGAGGCTATCTGTTTCTCAGAGGAATTAGTAGACGCCAATAAAGTTGACCCTTCCAACTTTATTAGATTTCTATTATAACTTTATAATATATCAGATTCTAGCTCCCGGAATCCAGCCAGAGATCAAAGCCTTAAAACAGGATTCTTACAATAAATTTAATCTCCAAATCTGTCTCTAAGACCACTCTGGTTTAAAAAATGAGTTTAATAAGGATTTAATGTTAGAATCAACATTATTAACTAGATGTATTGTATTCAATATAGTAGCTACTGGGTACATATGGCTATTTTAAAAATAATTAAGATGTAATAAAATTAAAATTAGCCTTTCATTCTCACTGGCCGCATTTAAAACACTGAAGAGCCAGTGACTACTGTTATTGGACAGTATGGATAATAGAAAAGCCATTATCACAGACAGTTCTGTTGGACAGCGCTGGAGCCCCTCCAAAGTCTCACCAAGACTTGTATTATCAGTTGGGGAAGCTTTTCACTTACAGCATCAAGTGCTAGGATCATTACTGTTAGTAGGCAAAGCAGGTGCCCACTTCAGAATGTGGTTTGAGAGGTCCTGGGAAGGTTCACCCTCAGTGAAATTCCCTGCTAGATGCCCCGTGTCAAGAGCTGAAAGGCAAGCTGGAGATTCATCCCTTTAGCATAGGCCCATCAGGCCCTCTGCCTTGTAAAGTGTTAGAAGCTCCAGGGGAAATACTATGATAAAGGGAAAATATAGAAGTTTAGCTTTGGGCATGCAGTTGGGTGGACACGGCATGAAGAAATGTGGCTAAACTGAAACTCCTGGGAGGTTAAGAGGAAAGCACAGTGAGGAAGGGTCTGGAAGACGGTGTGTTTCACAGTGCGACTAGGTCCAGCCCTGAGCTCCATTTGAGAACGGCGTGATTGCCATGGATGGCAAACCTGGGAAAGGCCCAGATGTGTATTTATTAAAGTTGCCCATGCACCTCTTAAAGAGTAAATGAGAGGGTCCTAGGAATGCTAAGATGACAAGTTACATAAAAGGCTTAGGGTCTTAAACTGTGTAATTGAATATCTCATTATCCCGCCATGGATGGCCCCACTATGGCCCAACTCCATTCACGTTATGAAGAAGGAGCATAGGGGGCAAAATTGGTATTTTTATACACAGTGTGCTCTCTTCCTCTCCTTAGTGAGTGAGGGTGCCCATAAAGCCATAACCTGGGTGCCTACTGACCCATGAACTGGGTCTAAAGGCTTAGCCTCCAACAATAATTTTTTTCTTTGATTTTTGAAGGTGACTACTTTGAAGTACATTATTCAGATTTAGACATTTAATATGGTTGTTAAAAATCCATTGTCTGCTTAATGAAGTCATAGTTACCAGTCTTAAGATAAATCTAGACAGGGGAATATAGTATAAAATACTGTGGCAACGGAGCTGAGTTTTCTACCACTGCTAGTACTGTGAATGGGTTCTCTGCTCTTGGCCGACCAGCTAGCTGCCAGTTCTTAGGAAAACCTTACACCATCACGGCATTAGGCTCTGGGCTTCATTCCCTAAAAACACTATGGGGGGGTGGGTTTCTTTCAACTCTCCTTCACACACCCCCTTTCTCTTGGTGCTTAACAGAAAAACCTTCCTGTGAAGTCATTCAAGTTAGAGATGCATCCCCAGATGACTGAGACAAGTGATAATATAAGATACTTTCCTAGCAGAAACAATATAAAATAAACAAGTTAATACGTTTGTTCATTGTGAACATGACAGCACTGTTCAGCGATTTACAAAATGACAATGTGTTTGGACTGTTAAGTGACTGAAGAATGGAAACCAAAGGGTGCTAGTTCAAAGTCACTGTCAGCCCTGGGGAGAGTTGGGTGACATGGTACAAAGCTCTGCCCTTAGCCATATTCTACTGAAAATATGTCACCACTGTGATACAGAGAAATTGTTTTTAGATGACATAAAATCAGAAGAAAAGATTTTATAAGTCAGGGATGCTCGTTAAAAACACAGACACCTGGACTCTCTGGGTAGGGGCTGGGAATTCAATTTTTGCTTGTTTTCTTGATGATGTCCATCCCCAGTAAATCTGAGAAGTATAGAACATTAGAAGATTCTGAGACCAACAGGTGTAATACACTGGAACATGTTCATGAGGATGAATTTTGATCATAAGCATTATATACTTCCAAAGTAAAAATGAAAACTGTTTTCCAGCTTTCCTATCATATGAATTTGTGGAATTGGAGAGGGGAAAATAGGGTAGAAACCAAGTTTCATAGCGATTCCTGTTCAGAAGTCGTGAAAGCCTTGCTCGCGGTGAGGAACCCTGCACAACATGAGAGGTAGCACCTTTAAAGATAACTTTTCATCTGAAAACTAGTAAGACAGTTGGGCTTCATAAGGCAACAGTCAGTGTCAAACAGCATTTAGTACTTTGATTTATAAATATGTGTAATTAAACATGTCATTAATTGATTTTGCTTAGACTTAAACAGAAAATGGAAAAGAGCCTCAGGATTTTACAGGACTTACGGAGAACGCTTCCCATACCTTTAACATTATTTCTAGTTTGAGAAGGCTGCGTTCTTACATTTGAAAGCTTCTTGCATGAAACCCCACCTCGCCCCCGCTGCATCTCTTGCTCCCCACCCCATATCGGTAAACCAATCCTTACCACGGAAATGGAGTTGGTGAGCAGTGCTCCATCCTGCCCCAGCATGTTGGACACGGTGATTTCAGGCAGGTCCATGTTCTGAGGATGAAAGGGTAGCAGGCCATTGTGGTTCATTGGGTGACACAGAGAGTGGTAACCAGTCTCCACTTCATTCAGGTGCACCAGCGAGTGGTCGGGGAGGGAAGGAGGAGTGATGGGTGGGATGTTAAAGTCTTCACTTTCCAGGCTTGGACCAGGGTAGGACTGCAAAGACACAGTGAGATTACTGCACATTATTGTCTGCTCCTTCTTTCTTGTGGTGAGCAGACACACGTGCCCTCTCCAGGCACTACTGCAAGCAGCATTATGGATTTGGCAAAGACATTTCAAACACTCATATTATCTCGCTGCAATTTTCACTGTGATGCATGGAAGAAAATCGCCTCAAAGGCATATCCCCTTCTCATACAAAGAGTGCTTCCAGTAGGCAGTTTTATTTTTTTTTCCAAGAAGCTGAACTCAAACAGATTTCAAAAGTCCCATTAAAATTTTCCAGAGTTTTAATCTAGTTGAATACCTTTTACATGGGAATTGTAGGGAAGGCAGGCAATTTATAAAGTTAATGTTTGATCAAACATGTTTCATAGGACTCCCTACTGTTCAGATCATGAGATGTAATAAAATGAATTCCCGAAGTTCTGGGGCAATTGGCTTTGGGTTTTGAAAAGCTACACGCTCACACTGACAAAAGGAAAGTAATTAGTAAAGAAATAACGTAAAGCATGTTGCACAAGTGTGGTTGCACAGAAAGTCTGATATCTGAAAAAAGTCACTAAACACTATTTTTATCACAATGATTATATCATCAAAATGAACATGAAGATTGTTTTCTTGATGTTTGACTATTTGAGTTTATTTAATTTATAAAAATTAATGTTTAGTTTTAATAAATAATATGGCAGACATTTAAATTCAGTTCAGCCAACTGTGAAAGGCAAAATTAATGCTGATTATTATAATATGAATTTAGAAATAGAAGTCAATTGGTAAAATAAGTAACAGTATATGTGGGACTTTTTCTCTTAGAAAGTAGCTTCAGATAAAGGAGGAGGGGAGGGAGGAAAGAAGGAAGGAAAGATTATATGAAGAGACTCCTGTTTAAAAATGGAACACGACAAGCACTGAAAATGTTTGTTGCAGGATAGTTTCAGGAACTGAATAATAAAATATTGCTGTCGATTAACATCAAGACACAGTGATATTTAGCAGTCCTTTATAGAGCAAGTATCCTAGTATGAAAGGAAACAATTTTGATGCAGATAATTTTTGCAAAGCCTGTCTTTCAAATCAAGCGAGTCTTCATAGTATTTGAGTGCATGGGTAACAAGGACCCGTTTGTCTCACAGCACAGCGCCTGCTGAAGTGTGCAAGATTTGAAATGAGCAGGCAGAGGGTGGGAGCCAAAGAAAGTAGTGTAAGGTATTCATTGGGTGTTCAGCCAATAAGCTTCATGCTCCTGTGTCCAAGCGCCTGGGGTTATTTTTTCCAGATGGCGTCTATTTGTTTAACAGAAAGAAAATCTTCAAGTTGCACTTGCTAAATGTTGTACAACTTTTGATGTATTTGTGTAGGTGCTGTCCAAAGAAATGATGAAATGAAGAGTTACTTGGAACATCTGGAATTGAGACCTGGTCACATAGGAGCACGTGTAGGTTAGAGACTGGGGGTATAGGAAGGAAAGATTTGATTCTCTTACATATCTAAAGTTCTGCTGAAAAAGAAATTACCAGCTCTAAAAGTTCAATCATCACTTGCTAAATTATCCTGTTTACAGTATATATCTCTTATCTGAAATACATATTATTGCTCTGTGTCAGAGTTACAGGTTTGAGTAAATTCTCACTCGTGTCATATATTTTAGACCTCGTGTCTTGTAGATCTCAACCATCAGTCCTGGCACAAGTATTCACAGGGGAAGGAGCATAAAAGATGTTAAATGGGGAGGTGGAGAGAGAGAGAAAGCGTGTCTATTAATGTGGATTCCATATAAAGCACTGTGTTGAGTCCTTGGCTATGTCTTCATTTAATCCTTACAGTAATCTTTTGTGTAGCTTTTATTGCCCTGATTTCCTGAAGAGAAAATTAAGACTCAGAAGTTAAATAACTTATACTCAGCTGGTAAATAATCAGCTCAGTACATATGAGGGATGAATGTATGAAGGCGGAAAGCATTTTCATTCCTGTGATACTTAAGGAAGTATTTTACTTGCTACTATTTTATTAGGGCGAATGATACAAAGTTGCCAATCAACTGTTTCTGATGAACAAAATTGCATAATTTAAGAATTAGTATTAACATTAATATCAGGTCTTTCCTTGTCCCAATTCCACCCCAATGCCCACCCCACTAAAATAAAATATATGAGCACAAGAAATTATATTTTGCTTTTTGTCAACATTTCAAAGGTTAAACTCATTGATACACATATTTTAAGAAGTTAATCGGTATATTTGCAACTTTCCTGGATAAGGCACAGTTAATTCCAGCAATAAAGGAGAAAGATGTTTTTCATTTTACAAATGTCATTAAGCCTCTGAAAATATCCAGGGATATTCTACCTGTGGTATACAAGAGTTTCACATTCTAGAATTTCTCCAGTAGTTCAATCTTCATTTGAGGCGTTCTGAAGGAAGGTTTAATTGGTATCACTTTACATTCAGTGAGAACAATTGTACTGCAATGTAACTAAGCTATCTGGTTTATTTCCATGTAATTATACATTAATGTTATGCAATCCATGCACTTATACACCGAAGCCACAGATACCACAACGTAACCGGTAATGGGTAGTTATGTGGATCAAGAATTGTCTTAAAAATATTTTATTGTTGTTCTGTTACAGTTGCCCCAATTTCCCCCCCTTTGCCCTCCTCCATGAATTTTAACATAAGGTTACCTAGTAGTTTCTGTTCTTTACATTAGAAGACACGATGCAGTTGCATGTCGTGAGCCCACGACAGTGTGAGTGATGCCGTATAAAAGTATCCTGGCAATTGCAGAAATGTCAAAATGTCACAGAATTTACATAAACTTCAATGCCAGGCTAACTGCTAATTCCTCAACATTGATTTCTATGGCATGACATCTTTACCTTAAAATTTAAAGACTTAATAGAAGTAAGTTTGACTTAACAATAGTAAATTACAGATTAGAAACAATTTGCAATTTTGAGGGGATGTATTAAATAAGACATGGTTCGATAATTTCTCTTATTCCTTATGAAGCTGTCTGGTCCAATGTCTGTTGAATGAATTAAAAAAACAAATCACGGAATGAAGGCATACGTGAAGGAATGAAGGCTACAATGACTCTTCAAAGGCATGGGGTGTTGTTTCATGGGCTAGAATAAATATCTTGTATTCCCGAGTCTTTGCACTGGCCAGTTGACAACATGGTAAGTAAGATTAATCCCTCAGTTTGTCAGGAAGCAAAAAATATCCTGTTAGAGACATCAAGATTGAAGCAGCCTTAAGAAGGCCGGGGCAGGGTAGTTTAGTGTCCCTCTCTGGCTTTTGATGCCCCCCAATGACTTGCGCCCACCATTCGGTAGTGACATGGACGTCCCAGAGGATTCCTAAAGGTGGGTTTAGCAACTTTTGGCTCCCAGCAGTTGTTGGAACCTAATCCCCACTGCAGGTACAGTGCCAGCTGAGGACTTGGTGGAAGCCTCGGTTCCACACCAGGATCTCTTGGGGACAGCAGGTCTAGTGACCTGTCTAGCCATTAGTAAGGGCCTACTTGGGCAAGTGAGCCTGGAGGGCATAGGAGGGTACTCTGAGCGTAGAAACAGGAACCCTGGTGATGTGATGAGACCCAAGGCCGAGTGGTCTTCTGTTAAAACCGCCCCTAGCTGACAAAGCAGGCCTTCTGCACTTGTCTTCTGACTCAGGGTTCTTTTCTGACTTGGGCTTATTTTCCTCCTTCAAGACTCAGTGAGGCCAGGAGTTTGAAGGTTCTTTCATATTCCAATGGTCCCTTACTTGGGACCAAAGCATACCCATGAGATGCAAAACTATGTTTTTATTTCTTATGTTTTTTATTTTTTGTTTTTACCTGAGTTAATGACCTCCAAGGAGTCAATTCATGCCCTAAGGATCTATGGGGTTGGATTCCAGTGTTGGATGCTGGAGGAGAACATGTATGGACCCTGAAGATGGTATCATCTTCCTTATCACCCTTTATAGCACCTTTAAACCATCCCAGTCTGGAGATCAGACTTTTACCAGCAGTCTGAGCCATACAGCTTCCCTGTTCCCCAAGGAATGATAAAAGTCAATAGTCACCATCCACACAAGTGGAGAGAAAGTATTCAGGGATAGTGGTATGAAATTCAAGCCAACACTTTTAATTTTATCTTGTATCTTCATCAGGTTAAAGAAAGGTAAATTGCAAATAAGCATGCAAAGTGACTTGCTCTTAAACGGAGACACTGCAGGATCCAAATGTTCCAAAAAACTTAAAATTATATTATTTCTATATCACCAGATTGTCCCCAATCTTAAGCTACTCATTGGTCCTTCACACAGGAGGTGCTGGGATACACCACACACCGTGTACCTCTGTGTGTCCAGGGAGCAAGAGCCAAGGGTCACAGACCGTGGGTTGCTGTGGGCTATACTATTACAATATTTGGCTAACTCTGGAATAAATAATACATGAACTCTTCAAGGCTACAAGGGGACTGCTGGAAGCATTACAGCAGTAATTTCAAAATACACTATCATCTTCCTCAAGAGAGTATTTTTATAGTTCTAAATAATAGATTCAGTGACTATTTCAAGTAATTTTCTTAAATCCTGAACATTGGAATTTGCATATTTAGCTTACAAAGTGCTACATCTTTCTCCATGAGAAGGAGACAGAGTTTGGTCTGGGGGAGGGGCCTCATAACCACTCCTTCAGTGTCGGGTAAGAAGGGCCACAGAGCATGTCAGAAGGAACTGAGGCTCTGGAGGCCAACAGAAAGGGGCTGTTCCCAGGTTCTTCGCAGCATTTATTTGTGTGAATTCTTGGGCAAGTCTTACTTCTTGTGAACCTAAGTTCCAAAACTACTCTATGGGGTTCTTCTGAGCACTGCAAACAAAAACACGAGATAGGTGAAAAGCCCGGTAATATACGTCTGCCACAAAGAAAGTTCTTACAATGGCAGCTTTAGCATAGCTACAGTGATTGTTAAATGCTTTGTATGTGCCATCGATGGGGTCGTAGCCAGGAAAACAAATGGCTGTGGACAGTACGAGGAAGAATTCAGGCATCATTGTAAAGGGATTTCAGTGTATTGGCACTGACCAGACCTCACATTGAAGCAAAGTGTAGCCCCTTTTATACATAACATATTAAATTAACTGCTCCCCATACATAGCTAAGATAAATTGCTCCTTTATTTTAAGAAGATTAAACTGTATTTTTGAAATCAAAGAATAAAAAGATAGTGGGAAATGGTGTCCAGGTGAAAGTTGACAATGACCTCCTGTCCCAAGTGCCATAACTGCTTTTGCAGAGAATTCTGCAGGCAGACACACAACCCAGGCTCGTCAGCCCCTGACAGCCCCACTCCCATTGGCCCAGGCAAAAGGCGAAGGAATTTGGAACCAGAATTTCAGTGTCTAAGTTCACGACAAAAACTATACGAGTACTTTCGAACGTCCTGCGTCCCTAGAAAGGCTACCTTCCCTGGGAGATTCTTGGCAAGGTCAGAATGCTAGTGAAATGGATTATTTCTCAGACTAGAATCAAGAAACGGGGTTAAGAAAGTAACAGAGGATCTTTCCGATGTATTTGGATTTGATCTGTTTGGGAGCTTTTCCAGCCATTTAAAAAAAAAACCATTGTCCTTCCCCATGTCCAACCTTCCCCAGGCTCCCCTCCAGTGAAAAAGCAAAGCACATTTCTCACCGATCTCTGGAAGACCTCATTCTCTCTGTCTGCGTAATTGCTCACTCACATTCCTTTTTAAACACATTGCTCTCCATGTTCTATGACCTGTGGATCCTGTTTACATTATTGTTTCCTTCTGCAACTCACAGCGCCTTTGGCTACAGCCTGCTCTTATTTTATTATTCTCATGCTACATTATTACATCTGGAAGTGGGATGTTAATTAGGCTGATTTTTCTTTTGACTACAGAGAATTCTTGTTTCTATACTGTCTAGAGAGAGTGTTAATATAGGCTGGCCAGGAACAATAAATGGGAAATCTCTTCTGGTCTTTGCCTTTTCTTCTCTTCCTAAAATCTAGTTTCTCCACCAGTTGAACCTTGCATTTGTGGGTTGCTGTCCACATATTGCAATCATTATATGGAGCACTCCATCTTTGGTGACAAGAAGTCCCATAACTCAGAAGAATTTCAAAAATATCATCTTGTACGTATCTTTAAATTATGCGATGGCTTCATGCAATCATGCATACGCTAAATATATGGCTATGGCAATAACACTGTAAAATATGTTTCACATATAGCTCTTTATTTGAAAGATGAATAAATAGCACTGCCGTCAAACGTATAGAGAATGCCTTAATTTTTAATCTGTTATATAATTCCTGAAAGTTCATGATAGAGAAATGCCCATGTTTAAACATGTCTCATCTTCTGTTATGGCAAATTCTTGTAGTGTGATTCATTCAGCTGAATAGAAAGCAAACTGAGCAGTTTATTAGAAAAATAATAACCTGACTCGGCATGTTTTCAGAAGTTTAGATATTACATGTAATGGTGATTTCTCTCCAAAGAGTTTAAACAGCATCAATATTATCTCCTATTTCTTTGAGGAGACATTCGAAGGAGGTAGTTTTCAGATTCTTTTGTCTCTGCGTGAACAGGGGTTGATAGCTTGAGACCATAATGTATGACTGTGGAGAGCTTCAGTCTGTTACATAAATCATCTTAACACTCAGCAAGGACTGGCCAACAGTGCCATTGGTGTGTTCAAGCCAATGATCCTGCGAACAGTTTTTTGTCTTTCCTCACATGTTAGACAATAGCAATAAATCACCTTCATTGAAAATCCCACAATCTCCTAATTTTTCAAGCAACAGTTATCAAAATACAGCATTTGGTAGGAAGTAGACTTATTTTATTTGTGCTCATTAATTTTTGTAACTGGTATTGAGTAAACGGGAAGGACTGCCTCACTCTCCGTAGAAGCATTTGTTGTGCACCTACTGTGTGTGAGGCATCCTGCAAAGTGTGATTTGCGACACAAAAGATTATAAGATGCAGTTTGTTACGAAGGAAGTGAATTAGAAGAGATAGAAGTAATTTGGCTCCCAATAAGTAGCCTGTTCCAAGTGTGAGGCTTAGTAATATCAGAGTGTAAACAAAAGAGGAATTATTTGAAGCTGGGATGCTGAAGAGAGTATTCTCAGCAGATTTACCCTGATAGCAGGGCCTGAAGATCAGACACTTCTGCCAAGATGCAATTAGTGATGAAGGGAGGACCACAAAACTGACGAATGAAGGACTCTGGACAATGAAGCAAGGAGGTTCAACCGCAAGGTCAGGTTCTTAATCTTCCAGAAAACTTCAAGGGCAAGATTGGCTCCACCAGTCAAAAAAAAATCTCTGGGGTACCAGGCCCAAAGCAAGCCTCTGTTGCGTCTGGTCCAAAGGCTGAATGAGACCAGAAAACAAGGTCAACTTGATGCCACCGCAGAGAATGCCTGACATTGGCTCTTCCTGGGGCTAGGATTGGGTAAACTTGGACCCTTGTGGTGCGACTAAGAAGCTGAAGCTTTGAGGACGCAGGGGTATCTTGGCAGTGAGCCAAGCATGCTCAGATCAGGGGTGGGTGGGGTGAGACAGTCCATCACTCTTCTGTGAATCGTGGCCGCTGCCAGGCCCCCTCTCCAGGGACTTCCAGAAGAGTCCTTAACATTTACATATATGCATTTCTCCTGTCATAATTCATTAATGATACTGAAATGGGGAACAGACTTTTTTCCTCTCAGTATTGTTTGAAGGTCTACATGAGTGTACAAGTATATTTTCAGGGAATATTTTAAAGCCAAGTGTTCTCTGCAGTTGTTATAAGGGCCTCCTCCTCTCTGGCCAAAAAAGGGGGGTGAAACAAAATAACGTACTCCCCCCACCACCCATAACCCACACGTGGACGATTAGGGAGAGCAGGCTGACGTGCAGGAGCTCCTTCTGAAACCCTAATGAGGCCCAGTATGTTCTTCTGGTAACAGGTCATCACTGCATTTTCAGAGTTTAAAGGGGATAATTGAAGCATTCAAATTTAATTGTTTGATGTACAATTTTATGTACAAATGCAGTTTATACTTGTTTTAGTTTTTAAGATGCTTTCAATTCTCACATTCAGTTCCTATATTCCGAGATTTAGTTTTATACATTTTTGTTTCATTTTATAAATACGCCACATTAACCAGAAAAAAATAAAGAAAGTGTACATGAAAATAATCACTCTAAATTCAACTATTCTGGAAAAAAAAGTACACACTTTTTATGTGAAAAGCACAGTTATGTGTATCTTTTTAAGACTTTTTAAGTTTGTACTTTCTATTTTGTTTTGGGCTTTTGTTTTTTTTTCACTTTATTATGATTTTTATTGCATTTTTTAAAAGTCAGAAATGCAACATTGATCTGGAAATGCTACTTGCAAACCTCAGCTCATCTCTTAGTATATGTAGTTACTTAATTCCTCTAAGCGTTAGTCCCCAAATCTATAAAATACAGATGTTAATTAAGGGTATATCAGGATTAAATGAGGTAATACAAATAATTTGAATAACATACTGGCTCTTAAGAGAATCAGTAAATGATAACTACATTATTAGTATGATACCATCATACAATTTAATCTGATCACTTAAAATGGATTATGAATAATTTTTCATGTCAATTAATGTCACTCTATTACTGTCTAAATGGCTGAATACTGTGTCACTGTGTGCATGTTCTATAATGTATTCCACCAGTTTCTTATTGTCAAACATTGAAGGCCTTTCTGATTATTCTCTGTTAAGAAGCACACTATGATAAAAACCTTGTATATATTTTCTTTGAGGTAATGTTCTAGAGTACTATATTTATGATCAATAGAATCACAGAACACTCACTCAAGAGAAGACCTCAGGGAACATGCCCCCACTTTACAGGTGAGAAAACTGAGGTCTCAAGAGGATAAATGACTTTCTTGTATTTAAAGGACTAGATGGGCAGAGGGGAAACCAGAGTATCATTACAAAATTGTTTTTTATATTTAATAATTAAATAAAATGCCTTGGGTTTCAATACACTATTTTAAAATAATCATGGCCTTTGAGCTTTAATAAATTTTCCTTTTTAAAAAACCTGAGAGAAATTGCTTTTTCCACATGGTCAGGTTCTATCTGCTAAATGACATGCAGGTAGACAACACAGAGCTGAACATTCAGTGTTGGCCTGCCTTTTATGTACATAATTTATATGTAAGGTAAAAAATCCATGCTATCTCTGTTCGTGGCCATTCTTACCATTTTTGACTATTGTGTAGAAATCAGTAAATGCTGGCTATGTAAACTCACATTCCTCACAAAGCAGACAGATCAGCTGAGGAACAGACCTACGCAGGTGGCCTGAGTTCTTGGTTTGGCTCCTCCCTCAAACAAAGGACAGAAAAAGGAAAGAGAGGCTCCCGTTTGTACTCTGATGCGCAATTCCTCCTCTGGAACAGTTAGCAGGGACTCACTGCAAGTGGATGCCTAGATATTTGATGATCATCTCACTTTCTTAAGTCTTTGCCACAAAGAAAGCTTACAGTGAAGTGGAACTGAAGATGGGAACATGGAAGGAAAAAAAGTGTTGACCAATTGGAGAGAATTTCCTGTTTGATGAAGATGCAATCTACAATCCTTGAGCTACCTGGAAGTTGGGTCCCTGGGGAAGAACAGCAGGAAGGGTGAGTGTCTTCTATGGAAATCCCTCTTGCACTTCGTTTTCCTTCTGGAGGAGAAAAGGAAGAGTGCTGCCGGTGGGAGAAGTCCTGAACCCTGATGGGAGAATAAATGGAAACAGGCCAGCAGAGGTGGCAAAGGTGTGGAAAAGGCTGGACAGGAGGAGAAGCAAGGAATCGCCGGTCTGGATAAAAGAAGCCAGGAACAGCAAACCAAAACCTCACCTTGTACAGCCTTTTATGTGTGTTGGACAGATACAAGGCTGCTGCTTTTGCAGGTAAAAGATGATGTGCAATTTCATTTGGTTCAACCTGATGTTTCCAGAGCACTCTCACACACGTTCACACATGGTAGTTATTTCAACACAACAGGGTTGGTTGAGGTTAGGATGTCAACATTCCAGAATAAAATAAAGCCGAGCTGACCAAGGATGGGTTGTGATGTGGGCGTGAGGCCTTCCCAGGCCTAACTCTGATATTTACTACTTTTTGGATTTTTTACCCATCATTCTATCTCTCTCATCCTTGCTGAATTATTCTAAGAATTGAGATAATGTATGCAAAACCTTTGCTTAGTTCCTTGCCAAACAGAGGTAGCTGCCAACTGACAGCTATTACTATCATTATGGATCTAATTCATTACACTGTGGGTAGGGGAGGTCTAACCTAAACTTCCAGCCAAGCAGAAACTTTCTACTAAAACGTACTGTTATGTGGATAAGCAAGAACTTTAACTGAAGTCAGAGCATAAGAAATAAACAGCTGGACACTCACAGCACAGGTGAGTCCAGCCTGCCCCCCACCAAGGCAATTTCTGTATGGGGCTACTGGCCTTGCCCCACATCTGCGATCCTACTGCCTGTCCCCTGTCCCCGACCACTATTCCTCTAAGGCCACTGGTTTTGTGAATTCAGAAAATAACTCAGAGTGAGTTTAGCCCTTCTTGAGGGAGCACCTTCTCCTAAAATGCTGGAAAGCCAAGCTGCATACAGGGAAGCCTTCATTATTGGTCTCAAATCGTGACCATCAGAGCCCTTCTGAGTTTCAGAACAGGCTATTCCATTTGAATAATTTGATGCCAGGACTCAGAAGTTGCTTGTTTGACTGCTAGCAAAAGAATCAATCATCATAACTTATAAACAGCAAGGAATGTATAGAGAACATTTTTCAAGACAGTCATCAGTTACTTTCAAACCATTAAGGTTATAGGTATAAATTTTTATATCCACACTGTGAAATAACATAGATCAGAAAAAACACAGGAGAAAGGGAGGAAAAAAAAAACGGACATAAATGAAGATTAAACTGAAACCTTCTTTGTGTTTCTGGGAAGTCTACCTCAATCTGCTCCCAAACCGAGGAACTGAAACCACAGAGGGAAACTTGACACTTTTTTAAAGGTGTTTGGGTGGTGGACGAGCACTGAAGAAAGAGGTCTCAGAAGAGATGCAGGTGGGTGGAAAAAACCTCAGCCTTTCCAAGCCTCAGTGTTCGTACAGTAAAAATGGGCAAAGTCGCTTTTACTTGATATGCTGGCATATTAGAATTGGAGGGTTTCTTTAGAACAACCTTTAAGTGCCTTGGAAATGGAGGCAGATGGCATCATCCAACCTATTACTACCTTAAAGTTAAATATTATATTTATTTTTTGGACATTCTTTAGGAACATATTTATTATAATAAGTGCCAGAAAAAAATCTAGTGTGTTATACCTTGCATAATTTAACAGGGGGATCACTTGATTTTTCATAATTGTTCATGTGCTAAAATAAAAAAAAATCTTCAAAATGTAATTCTGAACAAGTCAAAGGACTATAGGGGACTGTTCCACGTGGTGTGGGAAATGTAGCCCAGCCCCTGATTTTGGAAAACCGACGGGGAGTGAGGTCGGAACACAGGACCCCGGCTCATGGATAGGTTCTCCCGTGGGGAATCAGGCCTGCATTGTACCTAGGCTTCTATGAGACTTGTTTTTGCTAAAACTCCCTCACCCTGAATTGAGGCGGCATGTTTACTACTATCTCTAAAGTAACTTCCTAAAGTCTGTGCTAAATCTCCCAAGTATGGAGTGTAACCAGTTCAACCACTTTTCCCTTGAGCTATAACATCCTTCTCTTTGAAGTAATTAGCAACATTCTTTCCTTTGTTGTCTGTGAAAGGTAATCACCTACAGAGAACCTGTGCATAGTAAATGAGGACCATCCTCATGTAATGAACCCAGAAAAACAATAAAAGCCTGTCCAGGCAAGGGTTGGGGCCCTCTCTCACTTAAAGAGTGGCCGTGCCATCCCTTTTTCTCCACAGGACTTCTGTAGTCCATGTGAATTTGTTCATTGCAGCCACAACATATGAACCCCGAGGGCCAGGGTTCACATCAAAGGACTGTTTTCAAAATGCCAACTGCAGCTGTGTAAGTGGCCAGGCTGCGCGTTGGAGCCCCAGTGCCTCCTCCCAGCGCCTGAATGTCTTGGTGCTACTCGACAGTTGCCCGCTGAGCCAGTGGTCCCCCAAATGGAGCCTGATGCTGAGAATCTGGTTTGCATCTGTTTTTACCCCCAATGTTGTTCCATTCAGGTATTTTCATAATTTTTATCACTGAAATTTATTTCCCTAGTGCTTGAAAAACCTACTATTAGACAATTATAATAAAATTCTTGAGCATACTCAGCAACAAACATTCATTTTCTGAAATAAAAAATGAGTCTTATATTCACAAATCCCACAGCTTGGAAATTTATATGATACACAACATTTAACCTGTCAGCAGCCTCATTAGTGTCAATGAGTAGGAACTGGCAATCAGTAGATGGTGTGCTCTACGTGTGTTTACGTTGTAAAACGTTCCCAAAATAGCTCCATTCGAGAGCTTGATGTAAAACACTTCTACTGGACAAATGAATTTCAGTTTAAATTTTATGGTCTACTTAAATGTTTTTTGAAGAATTCATATTTCTCATGTTAAATGATCATTTATAGCTAACAGAGTCCAAACCCAACTAAAAAATAATAAATAATAAAGACTTGGGTAAAGAATCATCTGAAGTTCAACCACAGCAATATGTAAATAATCAAGAAAATATGCAGAAAGACTGATGTATGTTTGACTATCAAGAGCCCGAAGATGTATGTTTGTTTGGTGCCTGTATTTGGTATCCATACCGCTATTAAGACATTTTTATAAACTGTAAGAAATATGTGAGCTATTTCAAGATATAATTCTGAAAAACAGACTTCCATGTAAGAAGCCAATTTAGGGAGAAAACAACATAAACAATAGTAACTTGTGTGCTCAAGTGAAGCATCTTTTTAATTTTGAGTAATGAAGATGTCAAGCCAAATGCTAGAGTAGTTTAACTTAATTAGGTGGCCTATTTTTCCAGGCATCCTTTCATTTCCCATTGAAAACTCAGCTTGTATGCAAGGCAGCAAGAGCAATTTTGTCTGTAATGAATGCCTCCGGGACTGCGCAGAGTAATCATTTGAATGTTACACTGAAGACTGGTTTGAGTAACTAGTTTGGGCTTGTTAAGATGCCAGACTTTGTTGGACTAACTAGATTACTCAAAGCATGGCAGCTTTGCCATTTTATTGGGTCAATGGTCAAAAAGTCAAGTTGACTTTATGCCTGAAAGTTCTGCCAAAAGGAACCAATCTAGAAGTAATTGGTCTAATTTATAGTTCAAATGTATGTCATGATCATGGAAATTTTATGGCCCATAGTCAAGAATTTTTTTTTTCCAAAATGCTCTTAGAAATGTACTATCTAGGCCTTTTTGGGATACCTTGTTTACATTTTAACCTAGGAAATTTTCTCATTAGACAAACATAATTAAAAAATATAGATATAGCTATTAATATGCTTGCAAACTCAAAACATTATACTTCTAATAGATTCAATACAATATTGTCCAAAAAGGGACTTGGAGAGCCCTCTTGGTCCCACAGCCATTGTGTTGCTGATGACAAACAGCAACATGGTATCAGTGTAGGAATAACTCCTGTTATTGTTTAGTTCATTACCACTCTCACTCTTCGAGTCCTGTACTTGACATGATTTTCGAAGGAGGTGGGCGAGCTGGCATTCTTCGTTAATGTGTGGAGGCATTGACACTAGACAGAGGAGTGCTAGTGGAACGCAATAGGCAGGGCAAGATCTGCTGAATGTCGGCAATGCCGGGCTGAAAATCATTGCAAATAGAACAGTCAAAGAATTAATGTGATTTGCCCTGGCTGGTGTGGTTCAGTGGACTGAGTACCAGCATACAAACCAAAGGGTGCCAGTTCGATTCCCAGTCTAGGGAACATGCTTGGGTTGCAGGCCAAGTCCCCAGTAGGGGGTGTGCGAGAGGCAACCACACATTGATGTTTCTCTCCCTCTCTTTCTCCCTCCTTTCCCCTCTCTAAAAATAAATAAATTTTTTTTAAAAAAGAATTAATATGATTTAAAAATGCACACAAGACCTGCATTCATTTACTCATCTTTCTACAAAAGCGTTGCATACCTCTGATGTGTCAAATGTTATTCTAGAAGCAGGAGATCCTTTCAGGTGAGAAAAAAAAAGAAAAATTGGTACCAATTTTAGTATGCTACATGCCACGAGGGGAAAATATGTGCCTTGGTAACTCCGATTTGCACGCACAAGAGGCACAGGGGTGTGTAAGTGGGAAAGAGACATGGATCATTCAGCAACAGTGAGAGGAGAAACGAAGAGGTGGAAGTGAGACGAGATGAGACAAGTTAATGAGAAACTGTGGGCCCAGCACTCAGGTGATGGTTTTATACAGGGAAAGGAGGAGACAAGTTGCAAAGTTATGCAAAAAAGTAGAACCAACCCAGTTTGCCATTGACTCAGGTCCCTGTCTTGGAAGACTGGGTAGGTGGCATTAACTGTTATGACTACAGGCCAAAAAAGAGAAAAAAGAAGTTTAGAAGGTGGGGGAGTAGGTTGGAGGTGATGAATTTCGATGTGATGCTTTGATCTGTTGAGTCTGAGCGGTTGTCAGGGACAAGGGTCTAGTGAAGTTAAAAATCAAACCCAAACTCACATGAGAAAGCTGCCCTAGATACACAGGTGCTCTTCAGCTTTTATACTCAAAATGCATGGTATAAAATGTATGTCCTGTACTTAGTTGTACATATTGCTCTATCTTACCATTGTTAGTTTTTAACGGTGAGATTTGAGGTCCTAGGTAAGAGACAATTTCAATAGGAGAAGAGGAAAGAAGCAGGGAGAGGAACCTAATCATAATCTGAAAATAATGTGAAATGGGGTCTCATTTAATATTTTGAGTTTACTATGATGCTCAGAATTAACAACAAAAATTAGCTGATGCTTGAAGGATAACTGTTCATGGAAAGGATGAAGAAGGAAAGTAAGAAGGATGAAGGGGGGGATGGAGGAAACAAGAGGGTAGGGATGGAAACCAAACAAAAAGAAATGGTTTAGTGGGGTAGATGTCAATGTCAAGGAGGAAGTGACTTAATTGAAAACATGTTTCAATCCAGTAACCAAAGCATCTTCACGACTTGACACCAGAAGAATCTTTTGATTCCCTCTAATAAGCAATTATTTCTTATATATAAAGACCAGCCCTTTTCAACCATTTTCCCACAATATCCCAAGGGAGACAGGCATGAGAGGAGTTCTTTTGTCAGAGAACTGGTGAAATACGTTGCCAGTGTGTGTGAAAAGCTTGGAATGGACAGGTAGCCATGGAAAATGATATTCTGGGGACTCCCAGAGAAGAAGAAACAATGAGAAAAAATAATGGCACATATTTGAAACTAAACATAAACAAATTAGCAACCTTTGTGCCACAGACAGTTCCGATCAAGAGAAGCAGATTCCTGTTTCATTTGATGTCTGCAATTCAAATGAACATTTACACATTGAGCCCAATCACAGATGAGGAACTACAGAAGGTACTATAATTCTAGGTGCTGGAGAAAGGGGCCGGAAGTTTTGAGGGGAAGAGAAAGACCACATAGCACGGGAATCCGAGTGGGTCTGGGGAATTCTGGGGAAGAGCCTGAGCCCAGGTGAGAAGCCCAAACTTCTCGGCCTTATTGTCGTGTACTCCGGCACCCGGGTCAAGCGAACATAACAGGGTAAGAATGAGAAAGGACTGAGCTTATGAAGGACTGCTAGCTAATGTTCGGTTGGCTTTCCATTCATTGGCCCACTCACACTCTCCCACAAACTCCACAGGAGGGAACCTGCAGTTTCACAAGGTATCAGGCAACATGAGGCCTCTTAGCCGAGGTCTGGAAACACAAAGAAATCTTGCACTGCGTGGTTCAAATTCTATCCAGAGTAAGAAAATTTTAAACGGTGTTTAGATTGAAGCACTGAGTGGCCGGCGTACTTTATTATAGGAGAAAATAGCCAACATTCCAAGAATGGAGCCAGAGAGAAGTGGAAATGTCATGAGTTTTTATGACATACTTGTCAGGCTTATTATGTGGTGGTATATTCAATTTAAAAGCTGCCTATCAATTACAAAGTTATATGCAAAAAATTTTAAAGATTTGTATACACCCACTTAAGAGGTATAGAATGCATGCAGTAGATAGTGCCAAAGGGCCTTTTGGGACTGCCTAAAAGAATATCACTAATTTTTACAGTGCACTTCCATTGCTGGAGCTATTCCAGCACTGGCTTTCTATAAAAATCATTTCAAGTTTAGAATTATGCTATTTGCTTGCAGCAACATCACAGGAGCAGTAGTACACCATATGTTCCTACTTAGCAACTTAGTCTATAAGTCTCAAAGCATGTACTGATTTGAAAATTGAACAGGAATTATAATTGTTGAGTGATGCTATGAAGCAAGTTGTCTTGGATTACTAAACTATGCAGATGTTTGATGTTATGTAGGAAAAGAACAAAACTTTTTTTTTTCCTGCAGGATGACTAAACTCTTATTTATGGTTGCCAAAAGAGGTAAATTGATTAAAATTCTCTAAAAGAATATCAGGTGATGAATTCTGGAAGATGCTATATTACGGTAAACAAAAGGGATGGTATGTGCAAAACTTAGCCAGGGCCATTCAACTTATGTCATTTGTGAAGTTTATTCCCCCCCAGAGTATATATGATCTTACATTAGTCTAATTTTTAAAATTAACACATTCTAAAAAAACATTCTTAGGCATGCTGCATTATTAAAAGGTAGTTCCATTCTGGCACACACACCTGCCACAGCTTTACAAAGACAAAGTATTTGGGGTTCTTACTCCTTCATACATTTTCACTGGTATTGAAAACATTTTTAGTAACTCCTGACTGAAGTAGTAAGAAAAATAAAGTTAGCTGTTTGATTTTAGTCAGGGCTTAATATTATCCGTCCGCTGTACTTGAATTTAAAAATCTAAGGGCCCCAGTTCTTATGATGTGTATGCTTTGAATTTCTAATCCCTTTTCCAAAAGTCTTTAAGAAGGACATAATGATTCTCTGAGAGGGAGCAGCTGCTTTATAACAGCAATCATTTATTGAGTTTGTGTTTCTACTGTTTCAAACAAATTCAATTAGCCCTTACACTTCAAAACCCTAAAGGCACCAAAGAGATGATACTGGGTTGCTCTAATCTAATAGTAATACTAAACTTGTCAGTACAGTTTTGGGATTGATGGTTAGAAGAAAATTAATAGTAACATTTTTCATTTTTTAATCAAACAGTCCTATTCAGAACCACCTATGGATCTTGGAGGCTACTTAGCTGAATGAATTCCGTTCCGTAAGAATTTGAAATGCAAAGCTCGGCCTTCCGAAGGTATTCTGAGCGTGGTCAACTCGGTTGAATGGGAGGAAATGTAGTCCGGATCTTTGAACTTCACGACGACCTTCTCGTCTGAACAACAGAGTGTGGTTTCTAGAATGTCTGCCAGACGAGGCAGTGATCATGACTTCTAAATGCAAAGTTCATGGAGAGGCAGGTCTGCCTCTGTTTTGAGTTAAGCACAAGACATTTGGTTCTTAGAGAAATTTCAAACCCCCTCAAAATGGGCCCCTACCACAGTCATTAGATTTAATTCACTGACAACCTCCATGAAAAACAACAGAGATTTCATCCTCCTCCTGACCCCACCCTTCCTAGTTAACAAATCTATTGGGCAGATATGCTGGCGCTGAAAACGACACTACATGTTAGTTTCTGCCATAGTCACTGTTACAAGAAACTCCAAGCTACCGTGGTTTTGTAGTCTTCTAGGAAAAAACACGGTCAAGCCCACAAAATGTTCCTACGAACTTACCCTCACTTTCATTCATCCATTTGTTTATTTTTGCTTATAGTGTCCTTATATATTATGTTACACTGGCACCCTAGGGCAGTTATAATTTTGCTTTAAATGTCCTGGCTGGATTAAAGGGCCTGGTCTTAAGTATCTAAAAATAAATAGCTAAGCATTTACTTTTATAAATGTAACCATTGGAATTTTGTTGTCACTTCTCATGATTAAATACCTTGTCAACCATTCCCAGCAAAATGGATACAAACGTGCCCTCAAAAGGTTTCAATCACATCATGCATTTTGGCTTGAAAACTACCCACCCAATAGATTCTGAAAGCAGCCATATAGCGCCGATCGGCCACGTGATTTTGGTTATAAATATAACATTTTATTGAACACTGCGGCAACAGTAGATAATTAAAACTATTTGTGACATGTGTAGCTTATAATGATTAACTTGTCTCTAGTCAGAAGCACAAATAACCTGCACCTGTAAAGACTTTATTTCCTAAAGGTAAAACAACTGTTTAGCAAAGATCATGCTGGCAAAACAGCTGCTTGCCGTTCTGGAGGGAAACAAGGTAGCGTCTTTCAACAAACGCCAACTCCGGTGCTTTATCAGCTCTATCTCATTAACTGGAAACAAGGCTTAAATGCTTTGTTTATAAATTATGATTATTCCTGATTGCGGCAGTCACTGATAGTGCTACTCATTTGCAATGCAGCTCTTTGAATTTGTTTAATTACAATTTGAAACAAGGCAGAGAAGATTAATTAACCCACCTGGCTGGCTGGCGCGTAGTCCTGGCCCGGCTCCGTCATGCTCATGTACATGTTCTCACCGTCAAACTGCGGATGAGATAACAGTAAACATTGAGCCATCTTGACTGTGTGCAGGGTTTTTGTTTGTTTGTGTGTGTGTTTGTGTTTGTTTTGCTTTGTTTTTCACCACCAAACTAAAAAACAGGAGCCATAAAAAAAATACTGGGTTTGGGAATAGGAAAAATCTGTCCTAGCGAGTGAGCCACATTTTTTCTTTGATGTTTCTGTTGTCATCCTTCCTGACCTTGGATGTCAGTGATTTGGAGTAATTAGTGCTCTAGTAATTACAGCAAGCGAGCAAGAAATGAATGGCTTCCTTTCATCTGCAATCTGTTTTAAAACAAAATGGCTCATTTTGCGTACCATGTATACATATTGCAGTTCGGTTGTAATGAAGTATTAAATGAATGGCACCATTTCTGGGGGAAACAGATAATGGAAAATAAACTAAGGCACAGCTCAATGCATTCTGAGTCTAGCTCTCAAAAATGAAAGAGTGCAGGGCTTTCGTAACAGACTAAAACTGGCTTCATCACAATAGCCTTATGATTAACATTTTTAACTTTATGATAATATTTGAAAAAGGAATGTGCCACTACATCCATGGCTAAGAATGATAACAATAATGAATAACAATAAAAGTATACAAGCTTGATGATTAAATTTCCCTCTCTGAAGTTTCTCAATGACATAGAATTAATGTAAGTATTACAAATGCATAGAAATTCATACACAAATTTACAAGTTCGGAACAAGATGGGAGGAGGACATTCTCCAGGCAGAGCAACTGCAGAACGATGCAGTAGTTCACGCAACAGCAATAACAACAACACAGTTTCCAGTATTTGGGTTTTTGAAAGCAGTAACTGCTCCATTCATATTTAATCCTCCGCTATCTTTAGTCACTTGATAAATGGACAAGGCATTCCTTTTTTCATTAGAAGAAAAAATTTCCCAAGGAAATAATCCAATGGACTAATACAGCTAGTTTCAAAGAGCTGAATCTGAATATACTTTCACTGGCAGACTAATTTCAGACACAGGAACTAGAAAATCTGAAAAATTACAATAGTTTTCAAGGCAGAATGATGTTATTGATGGAGATGCAAGCACAGAGTAACATGGACATACTTTATATACCATCAAAAACCGTGTTATAGACATCATATTCCACCACCTATGAGGTGCTAGCACAAGAGGGTTGTACGAAATATAGGGACACACCAAAGCCTCTGAACTGTAGTCAACAGAAGTGGATGGCCTGAGTATTCACATAAACATCAGCTGTATGAATAAAGACCTCCCTAAGGATGCTGAAGCTCTCACGAGGTTAAGTTTAAAGAACCAAAGGATTTCCTCACTCATCACCCTGCAGATACATTTCATGTTATGTGAACAACCTTATCTAAACAGATATGAAATCACTTATTCAATGACGTGGTTGTTCAGACAAATCAGAAATAGCACACTTAGAAAAGACTAGCTGGACATTTTGGTTGCTTTGTCATCTGGCTCAAGAGCCCTGAGTCCAAGTTACTTACCCAAGGTTGCTTTTCCATCAGTCAGGTGATCGATCACCTTCAACCCAAAGACAGTCCTAGCCCCAGTTAATCTGTCTTTTCCTCCTGACAACTCAAAACCTGACAAAGCATCATTTAGCATTTCTCCACCCACATCCACTGTTGGTTTGTTTGCAAATGTTTTTAATGTCAAGATGCCAAAGAAACATGTAAAATATGGACAGTTTCTCTGACTATAGCAAACTAAATTGAACAGAAGTAGTGAAGTGAATCAAACACTCCACTGCCTGTGCATATTCTATAAATGTGTTACTTTCTATTCCATCTTCTCTAACTCACTTGCTAAATCTGGTGTCATTTTCAAGCCAACTGAGGCTTTGGAGTTTTGGTTTTAGTCTATCCAAAGTGTATGCTAATTAAGCATATTCAATGTTACTGCTCTTGATAAGGACTCTTTACTCAAAAAGTACCAATGTTTAAGTAATATTGAGCCAAGGCTAAAACAGCATTTTATAATAAAAGGTATGTTGTATTTTGTTGAATACGTTCTATGTCCCCATGACCTACCTATATCTTTACATTAACTGATGTGTATTATTTGATTTAATCTTCATCAAAACCAAGATTTAGGTACTTTTATTACCTACATTTTATAAATTATGACAAAAGGCACAGAGACCCCTGGCTGGTATGGCTCAGTGGACTGAGTGCCAGCCTGTGAACTAAAGGGTCGCTGGTTTGATTCCCACTTGGGGCACATGTCTGGGTTGTGGGCCAAGTCCCCAGCAGGGGGCGCTTGAGAGGCAACCACACGTGTTTCTCTCCCTCTTTTTCTCCTTCCCTTCCCCAATGTCTAAAAATAAATAAACAAAATCTTTTTTTAAAAAAAGGGCACAGAGAATTTAAGCCAGATCCTCAAGGTTACATAGCTATTAAAAGGCAGAGCTAAGATTAAAGCCAAGCAGCTTGGCTTTCTAGCATATGCACTTAACCACCAGAATATATGCATGTAGCCCAAATCATAATGATAAATTAGCTATCAATTCTGAAAATGTCAATAAATTACCAAAGCATATCATGGGCAATATCTCAATGATGTTGAGATATTGTTCAAGAATGTGTACAATATTGTGAGACTTTCAAAAAAACGTAAGTCTCAGAGAACAAAGCCAGAAAGTATCACACTACCTGACTTCAACTTATACTAGTAAGTGACAATAATCAAAACAGCATGGTATTGGCAGAAAAAAATAGACACACAGAACAATGGAACAAATTAAAAGTCCAGAAATAAACTCACATGTATATGAGTAAATAATTTCCTTTTTAAAACAATTTTTATAGATTGATTTTAGAGATAGAGGGAGAAAGAAACATCAATGTGTTGTTCCAGTTATCCATGCATCCATTGGTTGACCCCTATAGGTGTCCTGACCAGGGATGGAGCTACAGCCTTGGCATATCAGGACGATGCTCAAACTCAGTGAGCTATCTGGCCAGGTTATGAGCAAATAATTTTCAACAAGAGCCAAAAGCATAAAATGGGAAAAGAAAGCCTCTTCAATAAATGGTGCTGGGAAAATTGAGAAGCCACATGCAAAAGAATAAAACTAGACTGCTATTTGTCACCACACACAATCAGTAACTCAGAGTAGATCAGACCTCAATACAAAACCTGAAACAATAAATTACATAGAAGAAAACATAGGTACTAAAGTTCTACACCTTGGTTTTAGAGATTTTATGAATTTGACTTCAAAGGCAAGGAAAGTACTGTAAAAGCAAAAATAAATGAATGGGGCTTACAAACTAAAAAGCTTCTGCACAGAAAAAGAAACTATCAAGAAAATGAAAAAGCAATCAACCAAATGGGAGAAGATATTTGCAAACAATACCTTAGATAAGGGGTTGATATCCAAAATATATAAAGAACTCATACAACTTAACAACAAGAAAACTAACAGCCCAATTAAAAAATGGGCAGAGGACCTGAACAGACACTTCTCCCAAGAAGACATACAAATGGCCAGCAGACATGAGAAGATGCTCACCTTCACAAGCTATGAGGGAAATGCAAATCAAAACCCAGTAGGAGGTGGATGAGAGGCAACCACACATTGATGTTTCTCTCCCTCTCTCCCTCCCTTGCCCTCTCTCTAAGTATAAATAAATAAAATCTTAAAAATAATACAACAAGATGCCACCTCACACCTGCTAGAATGGCTGTTATCAGCAAGACAGGTAATAACAAGTGTTGGGGAGGTTGTAGATGAAAAGGAACCCTCATTCCCTGCTGGTGGGAACGTACACTGGTACAGCCATTATGAAAACAGTATGGAGGTTCCCCAAAAGTTAAGAATAGAGTGAGCATATGACCCAGCAATCCCTTTTCTGGGTATCTACCTGAAAAATTTGAAAACATTTATTTGTAAAGATACATGGTGGCCAACACATGAAAACAATTGACGTGCCTTTCGATAGATGATTAAATAAAGAAAATGGGATATACTATACATATCGTATACATATATCACATTTGTGACAACATGGGTAGATATTGATACTATCATGCTAAGCAAAGTAAGTCAGATGGAAAAAGTCAGGAACCATATAATTTCACTCATACGTGGGACATAAAACTGAAAGCAACAAATGAACACACAAGACAAGCAAAAAAACTTCATGGATACAGACTACAGTATGGTGGTTATCGGAGGGAAAGAAGGGTGGCGGGAGGTAGCAAAGGTAAAGGGGGTCAAATGCATGGTGACAGAAGGAGATCTGTGGCTGCTAAACACACAATGCAATACACAAATAATATATTACATCATAGAATCATGCACTGGAAACCTAACCAATGCCACCTTAATAAATTTAATTGAAATGTTAAGGAATAAACAAAAAAATCCCATGAGTCTTTGGTGAACTATCAATTTAGTAATCAGGCTCATGAGTGTCCCTGGATGCTTTGTAATTAAACCTTAAATGACAAAGATATGGTGATAATTAATTTTATTTGTCAACTTGACTGGGCCACAGTGTGCCCAGATGTTTGGTCAAATACTGTTCCTGGTGTGTGTGTGAGGGTATTTTTGGATGAAATTAACATTCGAATTGGTAGACTGAGTAATGCAGAGTGGCCTCTCTAACACAGGTCGGCCTCGTCCAATCAGTTAAAGGCCTGAAGAGAACACAAAGGCTGATATTCATGAGAAAAAGAGGGAACACTTCCAGCCTGACCAGCTTGATTGTTGATCTGGGACACTGGTCTTTTCCTGCCTTCACACTTGAACTGGAACACCAGCTCTTCTTGGGTCTCAAGCCTGAAAGCTTTTGTACTGGAACTATATCATTGGCTTCCCTGGCTCTCCAGCTTCCCAACTACAAATCTTGGGACTTCTCAGCCTCCATAATTGCGTGAGACAACTCCTTATAATAAACCTGTTTCTTTGTATACATACACCCCGTTGTTTCCCTGGTAAACTTTAACTAATTCAGGTGGCTTCCTCTATTACCAACAAGATATTCACAGTTCTTCCAAAAGCCTTTTTCTGGAGGACATACGAAGTAAAAGCACATGAAGAACTGACATCTATTTCATGCTACTGTGTTTTCCAGGGGAGCTGAAGCCATGCGGATTTTGTTGTGAGAGGTTGTGGCCTCACAGAATCCACTCCCTGTGCCCCAGGTCATCCCACATACATCCACACCTCTTTGTTCAGAATGCTTTGCTTTCCTTTTACTTGCTGAAATTTGCCTTACACTCTGCAGTTCCCCTTAGTCAGGGCTGGGCTGTCTCCAGCCTCTGGACTCCTTCCTGTAGGCAGTTCTGTGGTTCCAGCCAGGTCTTATTGTTGTTAGGGGACTGACTCCACTGGCTGTGAGGCACCAAAGGACACAGCGTGCACCTTAGTTATCTTCAATGCCCCTATACATTGGGGCCAGCACATGAAAAGTCATCAAAAATGTCTAGTTAACAAAAATTAAATAACATTTGCTTAATTAAATATATTACCTTCCTAGAGAATTCAGTGACTTAGAAGAGGAAGAAGATTAAGCTTTTAGAGAACAGTTTGAGGCTTTTATAGGTGTAGAAGCCCTTATAAAGAACGATATGACATACAGGAATAGCTGGGGCGCCATTACTCAAATGCTAGATCTACTTCTTCCTCAAGATTGTTATTTAAGTAGAAAACATAGAGACTGGCCAAGAATCAAGAAATCCAGGTCTAAGTGAGTGTAAGTCCTCTTTCTGAAGAATTTTGAGTTGCCAAACTGAAACACGTATGTGTGTGAGGCCTAGCCATTCCCCTTGTGGTCGGACAAACTCTTGGACGAAGGAAGAAAATGAAGCTGAGATTCCAGTGGGCCCTCCACCCGCTGCCCACACAGACCCTGTCAGATGTATGTCGTTATTGTACTTCTCACACTCCACCCAGGCCCACTCTGTCCAGGAACTGGTTCCAGGGATCTCACCAGGCCTCATGCTGATGCAACGTTCTCTGAATGCATCCTGTGTTGTGGGCATGTATCAAGTTGTCACTTGAAGTTCGGATTATACAGTGCAATAGAGTCCTAGAATGTTGGTCTTGCAAAGGTCCTGAAGGCATCATACCTGAACTCTCATATTATGAAAGAAAGAAACAGACTTCTGTTGGCCATGTGGTCCCTCTGTGAATAGAATCAAGGTGTAGAATTCCAGTAGGAGAGTTGCCCACTTTGACATACTGCTCTATACTCCATCACTCATAAAAAGTAGGGTGTCAGACTGTAGACTATCCGTGTACGGCTTGTTTGTACACCCCATAGTCTTGAAGGCACAGCGTTTGCATTATTACACCAATGACTCCACTTTATTTCACCTGGACCACATATTAGATGACCCTTATTAATAATTGTTGCGATAACATTGTTTTATTAAAAGTTACTGACTATATTTTCTTATTCTTTATATCTATCCCAGTTGTTATTCTTAGAGTCCACTGAATTTAGGCATTATAACTTCTTAAAATGTATCTAAGCATACTAGGACTTTTAATTTCCATGTATTCTTAATTTAAAACCTGAAGCAAAGTTTGAAAGAATAAATAGGCTGACTTATTTAAATCTAAATGTAAATGGCATCAACTCAGGATTAGCCTTTCTGATCAAGTGCTTTTATACTCTTTATTGTGTTTTTATTTCAAAGCACCAGGGGATTCAATCACATAAAAAGTCATTTATAATCTTCTAGTACAGTTTTTTGAAATTGTTTTTAGAGGATATTAACCAAACCCATAATCCCAAAGAGCTTTTCAAGCTAGGTAGTTATTATTTCTTCTATTTAAAAACTGAAAGCAGACATCCAACACTGTCTGAACATAGTGAATGGTGAGCAAAAATGGGCAATATTAGGCTACCGAAACCACTAAAACAAGAAAAATCAAAGACAGAACGTGAAGTGCAAATCAATCATTAGCCCTGGTACAGGAAATGGAATCTTTTTAAGGAAACCATTAGAAGAAAACCAGAAAACTGCTGTTGGGGAGGGTCCGGGCGGGGGAAGCCTCATGGAATGCATGGAACAGTACCACATTGTACAGCCTATAAAGGGAAACCTTACATTTCTGGGTGTTTCCTGAAGGAATATTTGATACTTTGATTTTTTTTAAAGAGCTAAAAATGGAAATGTTTGTAATAGGGAGTTAATGCGACATTTCTTGGAGGATGCATTATAATAAATCATTATAAGAGAGGGTAATATCCTCAAAATAAAATATCCAATTTTGTACTGCTTGACTTAATACAAGACTACACATCATCTAATTTTTTTTTTGAATGGAATAACTAATTTCGGTTTGGGCCATGAAATCAAAGACTTCTGCTGTCTCATGTAGAGCAAGGCATTTTGGGAGCTCTAAGCATCATGTGAAGGGTAATAATGTGCACTGAGCTCAGCTATCACGGTAGTTCCTATGTACAGTAACCAACATCACTGTATCCAATGTTAATATAAAAGGAGAGCAAGGCGCACTCCTACACTGCCACGCAATCTTCCGTTCTCAAGGAAAAAGGTCAGGAGACACTAGAGAGAACACGTGTTTATCTTCCAGCTTCAAGGCTGAACTTGTTGATGCAATAGTCTAAGGCAGTCTGCCTCCATGCCAGCTGGGCTGAATGGGACCGGTGCTGAGCACAGCGGGCCAGAAAAGTGCCTTGCAGGGCGAGGAAAGCTGACCTGTCAATGCAGGCTATCAACACCCAAGGATGAGAAAACAGACTTACTCTAGCAGTGCTTTGAATGGATGTGTGCTACAACCTGGGAACACACACGGCTGAACTGGGAAAGAGAAACCCCTTTCAGGTGGGTTCCTGTCACTTGAACTTGGGTGGTAAACACTCTGTTGCAGATCTGAATGCATGGAGAGGAAATGTGATCTGTGCGTAGCATGGCCGCTTGGAAGGCGCAGGGACGGGAGAGGCAGAACGCTACACTGCCCACAACAGAATATCATAACTGCGACTCAGCGTCTGGACTCTGTTTGGAACTGACTTGATATTCTCATTTTTGTTTAGTGATATGCTTATGTGGGAAGAATTGCACATCATGTCTCCTTTGTTAACTTTGAGAACTGAAATTTTCAGTAATAATGCTATGTATATATCTTGAATCTGTCCTACACCCGACTCAGTGGCGTGACTCAGAGTCATAACAGCATTTTTCCTCCGCGGCTGAGTGTATGGCTGCGATACAATATGTGTTTGTTTGTTTGTTAAACAAACACACTGAGCTTATTAACTCAAATGAACACTATTCTTTTTAGTCACCTTATGCTGTAGATTCCACATTAGGATAATGATGCTATCATGGTTCAAACTAGTTTTAAACTTGGCAGGCACTTTCTAATTGCATTAAATATACTAAAGCATTTAATTTTCCTAAGTCTTATAATACGGTAACTGTTCTTAATCCCACTTCACAGATGACAAAACTAGGACACAAAGCCGTTAAAGTGACTTGTCTGAGACAGATCCAATCGTGTGTTCCCCAGGTCGGCTCAGCCCACCTGACCTTCAGGCGTTGGCCACGCCCCTTTGCTTCCAGGAATGGCTGGCACCATTCCCACGGTCATGCGGCCCCAGACACACTCCTAGCGCTGCCACCACATCTACAGTCCTGGATGCCCCAAGCCTGGCACCAACTTACAGCAAGAGGCTCTGCACCTGGGCCGGAGCTGGAGAGGTTCTGCCTTCCGCAGAGTAGGTGCCGCGGGGCTGGGAGGATGTATCCGAAAGTGCTGAGGAAGTGTGGACTGATGGAGAGCCCGGGCCCCAGCATTCCCTGGGACTCGTTAGAGAAGTCCCTCAGACCCAGTAACCAGCGATGATTAGTGGCAAAGCTGTGGCACTGTGGAAACACGTGTGTTCTGGTTTGCCCTCTCTGCCTCCTTGCTCACTTTCTAGCTCCCTCATTCTTGTTTTCCTGGGCTTGTACCCCGAGAGTTACACCCGAGCTTTCACTGCAGGCTCTGCTCTCTGGGGAGCCCGGACTGAGACGGTGTGCAATGGTGTGCAACTGGACAGTGTCAGCGCTCTCCTCTCCGGGGCTACGCTAACCTCATTCCGACTTGGTTCTGCCTTCATTATATTATTTTTAAGAATCTTAATTCTATTTTGAAGTCCTGTGCAGAGACAGACACAAACTTATAAGATAGTAATAAATAGAAGAACTAGGATTTTCCTGTATCGTGAAAACATCACTTCAGTTTCAAGAAACTAAAAGCAAGTTCCTAGAAACCATTAACTCCCAGATTCCATCACAAAGCAATTCATCTTCATTAGGCATTATTTAAGAAAGAAAAGAATGCATGGATAAAAGCTTCACTGTAACACCAAATTCACTCTGGTGAATTTGATGAAAACAAGTTCAACCAAATCCAAACACGCATGACAAGCAGTTTGGTTTTTACTAAAAGGCTCTACAAGGTGTCTGATGCTGGAAAATCAGGAGCAATGACTTCAGATTCCACCGAGGAGCCTTGTTTTGGAAATGAATTCCCAAGTAGTTTTCAAGTTTCTACAGATCACAGAGCTGTAAAACTATATGCTGTGTTGTTGAAACTCAGTGTAGTTTCAAATAATTGCTTCAGAACATTCCTCTGACTTGTCATGTTTTAGACAAATTTTTTTTTCTGAATCCATCTAGTAAGGGACGAATTTGAGAAGTACATCCAGAGTTGCTGGCAGTCCTTCCCTAAGCTCACTTATTTCCACATCATATCAGCTCTCACCTCATTTACCACGACACCTAAATCCCACATAGATGTGGAATGAAAAGTATGAAAGCCATTACTTTGGGGGGTTGCTTTTTATTGCTAGTATTCCCTTTTAAGCACAGTGAGCTTCTTTTAGTTCCTGACATGTAGAGAAAAAGGCGAGAATATTTTTCTACACATGTCTGGTCCAGAAGAAGATGTTCTGTTCTGGGAGCCTCCAAACAAGAAAAACGGAAGGGACTAGCAGAAGTTGAGAGCCTTGAAAAGGTTATGAGACTTGACTAGCAGATGTATAAACGAGATGAACGGAGAAGTTAGACTGGTTAGGCAACACTTGAGTGAAATAAAAAATATTTTTAAAGATTTGAGGACAATTTTTAAATAATTTTGAGATTAATAGTGGTAGTGACAAATACAAACATAAAAAAAGGAAGGTACCATTAAGATGGAGATTCTCACTTCCCTCTTATTGTTACCCAGAAAATAAGATTGTGGCTACATATAACAATAATATTCCAGGAATAGACTTTTGGTAGTTAGTCTCCTAATGGCAGGACAGGTGTTAAAATGTATTTTGGTACATTCAGGATGACCCTGAGCATTCAGAAATACAAGCAGTAAGGTCTAGATGCACTCTATTTACTTTTTGAAATCATATTTAACATTCAATTCTTTCATCTTCCAGACAGTTTGTTTTCTAAATGAAAACATAACGACATTTCAAAGAACTGGATTAAACAGGAGGGGAAAAAATCTTTCAAGTCATGCAGTATGGGCTTGTCCATTGTGAAAGGAGGCAGAGTTCTGTAAGCATGATCGTTCATTTTAAGAAACTGGAAGTCGTCCCATTTATTTGTTATATCAAAAAGAGTATACATTTTTACTTTTCTTTAACATCTTCAAATACTATATAGTTATATCTATTTTTGCTCCCTGTTTAGTCTCCTTTTTTAAAACTGTGAGTTCAAGTGACTTTCCCTTCTGATTTATCCATATTTGTATGACAATTATGGTGTCACTTGCTTTAGCTTAAGGCTTGCTGCACAAGGTGTCCCCTTCCCAAAGCACATTCATTCCAGCTATCGATGGGCTTCAATTCCGCAGTTTCTTTTTGTTGTCCTCTCATTCATAGTAGTAGTTCTAACTGCTCCCCCTAGATCATTCTCCGACTTCCGTTTGACTTTTTTTTGAGGGGGGATACTTTCCCAAATGCTTCATCCTCCCTTTTGCCACCATCCTTTTCATAGAAGCACATGTTGCCAGACACATGTGGGAGCTGAAACTCCAGTCTTGTTTCTGAAAAGACTTGCCCGCTTCTACTGACCGCCTGAGTTAGACTGCATGGTGAGGGGTGATTGGTTTCCTGTTTTACTTTCTAGAATGGCACCATATGATGCTCTTTTGCTAAAAATTGAGGCAATAGTACTATCAAGGGTAAGCCATCTAGTGTGGTCTTGCTGGTATATCAAAACTCAATGGTAAGCAACCCATTTCCAGATGTAATTATTCATTCATTCATTCATTCATTCAACAAACGCTCACTTTCGCCTACTGTGTGCATGTGCCATTCTCAATGATAGCCACTAACATTCATTGAATATTTATTTTGAGCCAGGAATACACACACATTGACTCAATTTAACCTTACAACAACTTTGTGAGGCAGGCAGTTTCTGTGTCCTTTTTACCAATAAGTAGACTGAGGCTTAAAGAATTAAGTCACTTGAAAGGTGCAGAACAAAGCCTCAATTCCAGGTCTGTCTGATGGCAGAAAAGTACCTAATAAGAGATCTGCTAAGAAAACAAAATCCTCTAAAGAGGATCAATCAACATGCAAGACTTAAATATCCCAAAGTGACCGTGGAATTAATGAACATCTAACCAGTTCAATGATTACCAGCACAGCTGACTTCAACATGTTATTTCAGTGACAATACCAACTTGAGAACAATGGGTATTTCCTGTAAGTATGTACTCTATGCCATAGTCCACTCTCACTGGACCAGAACAGCCCTCAGCAGATGCAGAAGAAGGAGACTACATAATCCCACGATTCAGACTATGGTCTGAGGCTTGTCTCTGCCTCCCAGCTGTGGACCTTGGGAAGATCTGGCCTCCGTGAGCCTCTGTGGCCCTATTACAGGACTGTCACGAAGGCTAGTCCTGCATGGGGACGCGCCTAGCAGAATGCACATGTCTAGCAGATACTCAAAGCAAGTCCCTTACGTTCTCTTTACTGCTTGATGACCTAGACTAAGTCAGTCTGAGTGCAATAAACTCGTCTTCTCCTCCAGTGCTTAAAATCCTTCAAAGATCCCCATGGTTTTCAAGATGAAGTCCAACTTCCTTAGCTGAAAACACAAGGCCCTTCCTGATGTGAACAGCTGCACCACTTGTTTATGGCTGGTGTCCACGCTAACTGGCCAGGGTCAGCGCCATGCCACGTGCTAAATATGTCGATCATCACTCCTGTGTGCATCTCCTGTCACTCTACATTTCGTCCTTGCTTAATGCTTTTCATATAGCCAAAAAATCCCTGCCTTTATTCCTTCCCATCATCTCCTCTAGCTGGAACACCTTTCACCTCCTGCTTGGTTATTTCTGCCCTGTTTCCTAGTAGTAAGATGATTATAGAATGAATCAACCAACCTGGTACACTCCCGAAATAGTAAGGTGCTAGTATTACAGATTATGGTTGAACAACAGGCCTAAACTTGGCCTCACCAAGCCAAGGAGAATCTTCCCACCAGAAGGGAAGCCTTACCTGACATCACTGATGATTTAGTCAGTCCCTTCTCTGTGTTTCTGAAAGTTCTGTGTGGCATCTGGCGCTTATTGCAGCTGATAGCTTATTATATTGTCATTGTTTTGCTACGTTGTTTCTGTGTTGGACTAGGAGCTCTTTGAGGCCAGGGACTTTCCTATTTATTTTTCTATCCCCAGCACTGAGCATCTGCCCAGCATATATTACTTACTAAATAACAAAATGATCAAATAAATCCAGTGCAATATTGTGAGAACTGAAAGCATTTCAGATATCTCACCATTTCATTACTCTGCAGCAACATTGATCCCACATGATTTTATTCCCAAATCAATTCTGTTCACAAAAATAACTGATCCTCCAGTGTCATTGGACAAAGCTTCCAAATACCAGACCACACTCTGGGTTTCCATTTTTTCCTGTTCTACAGGGACCGAATTTTCTTCAGTCACTCTAGTTTGAATAATTGTAGAGAAGCTCATTTTGTAAGAGCCTAGATCATAGTTCAAAGTTCATGGCCCCGAGTAGGCAAGTCCAGTCTCAGTAAGCAGCTTATGCCCATGTTGCTCTCCATCAAGAAGGTTTGTTTTTTCACGCTGACATCAGCCTGCTGGGGAACATATTGCTCTCTGAACCATCTCCAAATCTATACTAGCAGGCTAATGAAAAGCCGACTGGATTGGCAGACACAGTATAATTCATTCCTCCCTTTTTCCCATGTGGTTTGTAATTCAGGGCCTCTTGTTCCCTTGCAGGTATGGCAGAATTGCACAGGATTTGGGAAAGATGCCATCATGGAGTGGGGTTGACATACAAAGGCCCAGATGAGAGTCTTGGTTCTAAACGTCCTAGCAGACTGATCTTGGAACGGAGAGTAAGAAGTATACGTTCTACGTGCAATTATTTCAAGTTCAAATGAAATATGCAAAAGCATTTGTAAATTGCAAAGTGTTAAACATATAAACCCTGGGCTACATTCTGGAAACTATGGTACTTCCCCTCATGGCAAGTTGATTTGACTGTTTCCATGATTAATTGGAAAGAATGATAGGCAGAAAGTAGTGGAAAGAATCAGTCTCCAAGTACCCTAAATTAGCCTGCGAACAAGTCTTTAATATGGAAAATGATACATAGACCTAATTTTTTATCGCTATATATGTAAATGCAGAGTCCTACCTTAAATATTAGAAAAACAAAAAGCAACGAAGCAGGCAAAAGAAAATAGAAGTGTAATCACTAAATAAATGAAAGGTTTGTAGAGCATCATGTATGTATGTATGGGCATGTAAATATGTGCATATTTATTTTCCTTGTGTGCCTACAAAATATTTTTCTCCTGAAATGTTTTTTATTTGGTGAACACATAAGATATTTTAGGTTGCAAAAGGCAGCAGCTATGATGGCACAATATTAAAAACTGCCACACAAAGCTGCAGGAGAAGCTGTCTGCAAATGCCCAAACACTACTGAGCTCTTCTCTTAAATTACAGAGAAAATATTACCTGGCCATGTAAACTGCACAGTACGCACTCACTAAAATTGCTTCGGGTGCACTTATTATCGTAAAATGAAGATTTCAGACAGTTTGGGATAAAATTGCAATGTTATACTTAAATATATAGTAGTACAAATACAGGGTGGTATAGACCTCCTATAGCATTTTATTTGCCATTCCTTAAGCTTTGTGCATCACATTATCCATAAGGTGACAATTGTTCTTTGTATTTTATGATGCTACATAACAATTCTTATTCTAGTTCAACAATTCTGTAGCCTTACATAACCATAGATACTTAAACTGTTTCAGTAATCGGTTAATGTTCCTTATAATGCTCATATCAAAGAAATGATGTATTCTCTACTACTCTGTAACCTACTATTTCACCTTCTGTAAGAAACATTACATTATTAATATCTTTTGCACATTTCATATTTGCTATAAAAAATTTGGCATAATATATTTTTATAACCATTAAGTAAATTAATATTAATGTTAGATTAAGTGGTTTCAGGATTTCCTTGGTTGAAATGCCTTCTGAATAGTTCGGAGCAGTACGTACATATTTTAAATATATCGAATGAATCTTGTCTCCAAGAAATCCTTCAATATTACTTGAGACATTAAACTTGAAACAAACAATTTAAACATGTATTGAAGTTAGAATAGGATAAACACTAAACATTAGAGCAAGACTGAATTATCTAAGATGGATTTTTACTTTAGAAGCAGAACAGTGTTGCCTTTTCTTCACAGCTAACCTACTTTCCTCAGAGAGTTATATTATAGTGCCTATTCCCCATCCTACATAATTTAGGCAACAATAAGCTCTTTTGTCATGTGATAGAAAATAACCAGCCTCTAATATTTAAAACCCATATTTAAGTATGCCCCCATTGCATTTGATTTTCAGGCAATGAAGCTAATTTGTAATCATCTACTTGTAGTAGTGGTTCTAAAAGTTAATGTATTTTTTGTCAAAACCTGTATATGGCAACCTCTATGGAGACTGTAAACTATCCTTTTAAAAACAGGGAATGTTCACACTGTCAGACTGTTGAAAAAGAAAGGGCTTGTGAATATGCATTTGTAGGAAAGCCTGTGAGTCGTCCAGCATCTGCCGTTTGCCCCATAACTCCTCCCTCTATTTTACCCATTAGCAGACACTGAAGACTGTTTTCAGCCCGACATTCTGTAAGGTGTGAGGCTGACTCAGTGATGGGTTGGAGGTACTTCTGTAATGCCAAGTACATCCACCACACAGTTTAAGCAATTCCATGGTTTAGACGGTTATCTGCATTCCCTTGGATCTTTTTAATAAGGTATGTTGGGAGCTTCTTTATTATTTTATTTTTTATTGAATCTATTGAGGTGACATTGGTTAATGAACCATACAGATTTCAAATGGACAACTCAACACATCATCTGCACGCCGCTTCGTGTGCTCACCAAAGTCGATCTATCCCATCCACCCCCTCCCGCGCTCCCCCACCCCTGACTATTTTTGGTTTCAAAGTTTCATTTTATTTTGTTTTTTCAATGGATTGACTCTAGTTTTGCTCATTCTACTTAATAATACCATGATGGTTACACAACGCAATCTACATCTTCTATGGAAGTGGTTTCGACCCCGAGTAAGTCTGCTCCCCTCCCTTTTCACCGTCACGACCGAGCAGTGCTCATGGCAAGCAGCGGGTAGAGGCCAGGGATGCCCCTGCACATCCTATAACACACAGGACAGCCCCACAGAAAAGAATGACCCGGCCCCCGTGTCACAACACCGCTGCCGAGGCACCCTGCTCTGGAGCACTGAGTGTGAGGTTCTGGTCGTTTCTATGACAGACGATGGGATGAGAGATGAGAGCAACTATAAAATGATTCACTTAAGGAATGAAGGCAGCTCCAACTCAAAATCAATTAATAAGTTTATTTAAAAAATCATTTACATATGGCCGAAGTAGTTTGCACAATGCAATGTAATTACCCAACTCTTACAGGCCAATCGCACTATTCCAGGTGCTTCAGGTATGGCGTTGAAAACCAGAATTAAAGAGCCCTCATCATTCCATGCGTAAACTCCACTAATTCAAAATAAGCATACACTGTATTTCATAAACTTGGGAGTTACAATTACTCTTGGTAACTAGGGAATAACAAAATAAATTCTTCAATCTACGCATAAAAACTGCTGCTTGTCATGGTTAACATCTAAATGTTATAAGAAAAATTAGCAATTTGTTAATTAGGATTCTATTTATCATTTCATGCACAAAACTAATCATTTGTTTGCAAGATGCTGCATCTTTAGTAGAACCATTAGCATTCTGAGTAGATGACAGTATTAATTTTATAAATGGAATCTCACCACTGTTTTTCATCTAGTTCTTAGGACAGTGGATATTTCCACATGATGTTATCTGTCTGAAAAGGACAATTCTTTATAGCAACAGAAAGCAGTTATATCTAATTCATAGTATTCATTATTTTTTGAGCAGTCTTCCCAGATAACAAGCAGGCATATATATTGTTCTTTGAGGGAGCTATATGTAATATGTATACATATGAGGTTAGGGAGAAAGGTAGACACCATTTACTAAACCTACTTTCCCCAAATATTGTTATATTTTACGATAAAGTGAAGTTATCTACTTAATTTTTCTAAGAAAGGGGTGTCTATGACTAGGTAATCTTCTAAAAGAGTAAGAGCAACTAATTTAAAATTAATTAGTAAGTAAACTGAACTTAGAATGCACTCCATAATTTTAGGCACCATGTTTATCTCCCCAGTTGTGATGTAATTGATTAATAATGTTTTGAGTTTCACTCATTTAGAATGTGGTGGTTGGGCATCAGGGGAAATTTCTCAGGAAAGTATAAAGCAGCTAATGGAAGTTTGCATGGGATTTGAGATGGGCAGGCAATTCACAAAGTAGATGATATTCCCAATGGAAAACTAGAAGTGAGAAAGGAGAGCCTTCAGTCTGAGAAGAATCAGAATACATAGCAAATGAGAAGTGTGTGGAGGAAAAATCTACATAAGGCAGAACTCTGGGAGAGGTTGGCCTGGGATCCCCTCCACACCTTGAAATGGCAGACACTCTCTGCACTGCTGGGGCCACATTTCAGCCTGGCTAAGTAAGTTTTATACATAAGGCAAGGAATATGCATGCGAAGTGCTCTGACAATCCTGGAGGAAAGGAACCACCTGATTTTTGTAAGTATTTAAACACTATTCATTTCTAGATAGAAAAATGTAGATTAATAGATTGCTTTTTAAAATAGCATATTGCTTAGATTTTTTAAAAAAATAATAAACTTCAATTTTAGAGCAGGTTTAAGCTTACAGGTAAATTAAGTGCAAAGTACAGAGTTCTCATACACCCCTGTCCCCACATGCGCTCGACCGCCCGATTTTTGACATGCCACCTCACAGTGGGGCATTTGTGACAAGCCATGAATCTACACTGACAGGTCATTATCACCCAAAGCCCACGCTTTACATTCGCATTCACTCCTGGTGTTGGACACTCTGCGGGTTTTGTCCACCACAATAGTATCACACAGAAAAGGAGCTACACTGATAGTGTTTTAAAAAACATTTTGTCTACACCACTGGAGTTAAGAGGATTCTTTCCAGCCAGTACAGCCTCTGTCTACCTCCCAAAAGTGCTGTTGCTAAAAATAAAGCCTCTAGTCTAAGCTCCTACTTGTAGTCCTCACCACACTGAGTATTAATTGGATTTTTTAAAAATTACCATTAGGAAAGGGTTATGGAAAATGATATGTCTATTTAATGCTTTGCTCATTTGACATGATATCTTTCCAGAAATATCTGTAAGTAGATACAGAATTTTACATGGATTAAATGTCAGTAGTTGATTTCAAAAAGAGGCAATACCACCATTATAATTCTTGTGCTGCTCCATACTGAAACTGAATTTCTGGGAACACTTCCAGCTATCCCCAACAGTCTTTCTAGGTTAGTGACCAGGATGTTTGCAAGTGACTAAATTTATATCATTTGGGCAAAAACTCCCATTTGTGTTTCAGGCTATGTTGATACTGACAAAGTAAAGTAGAGAATCAGCAATTACCCTATTAAATTGATGAATGTGGACAGCCATGCCAGGTCTTTCAAACCACTAGATAGAATTTCTTTGTCCCAATGATCTAATTTGTTAACCAGATAACTGCCAAGACTCTAACTTCGTTCTCTTCCATATAAATTTATTCATAATTTTTCAGTATTTCCAGTATCAGCTACTTAAGGGAAATGTATGTAAATGTATGGATATTTTTGCACTAAAGCTGTACTTCTCACTCCATGTTGATGATATAAAGTGAAACAGAGAAAGAACATAGATAGTTATTGCTATTTTTGTCCTGCTTCTCAAATGACCAGTATATATTAAAAAGCAATATGGCATGATGGCTAAGATCAACAGCTTTGGAGCCAGTTCGCTGGAATTCAAATGCTGGCTCTGCCTCTTCCTGTAAGTGACAAATGTCTCCGTTTTTGCCTCTGTAAAATGGGAAACAACAGTGCCTATCTCGTGGGTCACCGTAAAGATTAAATGAGTCAGTGCCTGTACACTGCTTACAACATAGCTCAGACCACAGTAAGCACTGAATAAATACAGCTATTACCCTGATGCGAAACTCATCATCCAGGTTGGTCGAACTCATGATGGATCTTTTAGGAATGTTGAAGACATGTCCTAAAACTAGATTTTGTGGATGGTTGTACAACTCTGTAAAATTAATAAAAATCATTTCATTGTACAATGAGCACAATTACATTTCATGGCAAGTAAATGACACCTCAGTAAAGCTATTAAAAAAAAAAAAAAAGACTGTCTAGCCTTGTTGACTCAATAGCATTATGTTCCAGAGCTGTTAAAGCCTGAGAGTAAGAAATGAGAAGCATGGGGGAAGGAAGACACAAAATGTGAAGGGGTGAGGGCCAGTTCCCTTTCTTCTCAATCCTGCTGTATGAAGGTAAGACGGGAGGAGAGCATCTTATTAGCTGTGTCCTTCAGCTGCTTCCTGAGCCTGTCCTCCCGGAGCCCACAGGTTGCTGTCACTAATCTTTCCAGTAGAAGGCAAACCTGGAAAAAGTCTAACAATGAGTCTGCTGTTCAAAGTGTGTCTTGAGCCCACCCCTAAATACTTGTTTCTTGCTACCCTGTTCTTTAAAATTGAGTACAAATTGACAATAATCACTTTCTTAGTCCTGTTACCTCATTGACTGATTATTTTAAAAAATTAAAACATTCAAACACATGAAGGCTGAATAACATGTTATTAAATAATGAACGGGTTAACAATGACATCAAGGAAGAAATGAAGAAGTACTTGGAAACAAATGAAAATAAATATACAACCACCCAAGACCTATGGGACACAGTGAAGGCAGTCCTGAGAGGGAAGTTCACATCAATACAGGTCTACCTAAAGAAGATAGAAAAATCTCTAATAAACAACCTAACCTTACATCTAAAAGAACTAGAGAACAACAACACAAAGCTCAGAGTGAGGAGAAGGAAGGCAATAGTCAAGATCAGAGCAGAATTAAAGGACACAGAGATTAAAAAAGCATTTCAAAAAATCAATAAATCCAGGAGCTGGTTCATTGAAAATATAAAAATATACACAAACCTCTAACCAGACTTATCAATAAAAAAAGGGAGAGGACCCCAATAAATATAATCAGAAATGAAAGAGAAGTTACAACTGATACCACAGAAATACAAAGGATTGTAGAAAATACTATGAATGACTATATGCCAATAAATTGGACAACCTGGGCAAAATGTATAAATTTCTAGAAAGATACAATCTTCCAAAACTGAATCAAGAAGAAGCAGAAAGCCCAAACAGACTGTTAACAACTAGCAAAATTGAAGCAGTAATAAAAAAAAACCTCCCAACACACTAAAGCCCTGGACCAGATAGCTTCACAGGTGAAATTTACCAAACATTCAATGAAGAGCTAATATCTATCCTTCTCAAACCATTCCAAAAAATTCAAGAATACGGAAGACTCCCAAACTCTTTTGTGAGGCCCATATTATCCTAATTCCAAAACCAGGTAAAAACCCAACAAAGAAAGAAAATCGCAGTCCAATATCTCTGGTGAACATAGATGCTAAAATCCTCTACAAAATATTGGCAAACTGATCCAGCACTACATTAAAAAAATCATACATCATGATCAGGTGGGATTTATTACAGGGATGCAAGGATGTTGCAATATTTGCAAATCAACAAACATAATACATCACACAAACAAAATGAAGGACAAAAATCACATGAGCATATTAATAGATGCTAAAAAGCATTTGATAAAATCCAGCACCCATTTATGATACAAACACTCAGCAAAGTGGGATTAAAGGGAGCATACCGCAACATAATAAAGGTCATGTACAAAAAACCTACTGCCCACATCATACTCAATGGCAAAAACTGAAAGCATTTCCATTAATGTGAGGAACAAGACAAGTGTGTCTGTTTTCACCACTCTTACAACATAGTACTTACACTGTGGATTCTAGCCACAGTGATCAGACAGGAAGAAATAAAAGGCATCCAAATTGGAAAGGAAGAAGTAAAACTGTCATCATTTGTAGACGACATGAGAGTGTACATAAAAAACCCTATAGTCTCCCCCAAGAACTACCCAATCTAATAAATGAATTTGGTAAAGTAGCGGGATACAAAGTCAATATTCAGAAATTAATGGCATTTTTGTATACCAACAATGAAATATCAGAAATAGAAACTAGGGAAAAATCCCACTTACTATAGCAACAACAACAAAAATAAGGTACCTAGGAATAAACTTAACCAAGGAGGTCAAAGACCTATACTTGGAAAACTATAGAACACTGAAGAAAGAAATTGAGGAAGATACAAATAAATGGAAGCATGTACCATGTTCATGGATTGGGAGAATTAACATCATTAATATGTCCATACTACCCAAAGCAATCTATAGATTCAATGCAATTCCTATTAAAATACTAATGGCATATTTCACAGATCCACAAATACAACAAAAATTTATGTGGAACCAAAAAAAAAAAACCCTGAATACCTTCAGCAGTCTTGAGAAAGAAGAACAAAATTGGAGGGATCACAACACCTGATATCAAAATAAACTACAAGGTCACTATAAACACAACAGTCTGGTCCTGGCATAAGAACAGACACATAGATCAATGGAACAGAATAGAAAGCCCAGAAATAAACCCACGTCTCTATGATCAATTAACATTTGACAAAGGGAGCATGAGCATACACAATGGAGTAAAAACATTTTCTTCAATAAATAGTATTGGGAGAACTGGACTGGTACATGTAAAAAAAGGAACTAGACCACCCACTCACACCATACACCAGAATAAACTCAAAATGATGAAAGACTTAAAGTCATGACATCATAAAAATCCTTGCAGAAAACATAGGCAATACATTTCAGATATCTCATGTAGTAACATTTTTGCCAATATGTTTCCTAAGGCAATGAAAATAAAGGGAAAAAATAAGCAAATGGACTATATCAAATTTAAAAGCTTCTGCATGGCTGAAGAAGCCATTATCAAAATGAAAAGGGAATTGACTGTATGGGAGAACACATTTGCCAACAATACATGGGACAAGGGTTTAACCTCCAAAATATAGAAAGAACTCATACTACTCAGCACCAGGAAGACAGTCCAATTAAAAAATAGGCAAAGGACCTGAATAGACACTTCTCCGAGGAGGACATACAGATGGCCTCTGGACATACGAAAAAATGCTCAACATCAATAGCCATCAGAGAGATGCAAATTAAAACCACTCCAAGGTATCACCTCACACCTGTCAGAATGTCTCTCATTAATAAATTAACAAACAAGAAGTGTTGGAAGGGGTGTGGAAAAAAGGGAGCCCTGGTGAACTGTTGGTGGGAATGCAGATTGGTACAGTCACTGTGGAAAACATTATGGGATTTCTTCAAAAAAGTAAAAATGGAACTACTTTTTAACCCAGTGATCCCACTTCTGAGAATATACCCTAAAAATCCCAAAACACCAATTCAAAAGAACTTATCACCCTTGTGTTCACAGCAGCACTATTTATAGTAGCCAAGAACTGGAAACAGCCTAAGTGCCCATCAGTAGATGATTGAATTAAAAAACTGTGATACCTTTACACAATAGACTACTATGAAGCAGAAAGAAAGAATTCCTACCTTCTGTGACAGCATGGATGGAACTGAAGACTATCATGCTAAATGAAATAAGCCAGTCAGTGAAAGGCAAATACCGCATGATCTCACTTATAAGAGGAATCTAATGAACAAAATTAATCAGCAGAATAGACTGACAGCAGTAAGAGGGGAGGTGGAAGTGGGGACTCTTTGAAAGAAGGTGAAGGATTAGTCAAGGAACATACATGAAGGACCCATGGACATGCACAATGGGGTGGGGACTGACTATGGAAGTGGGGGAGCCAACTGGGTAGAGAGGGGCAGAGGGGGAAATAATTGAAAAAATTGTAAAACATGGAAAAATCATTGAGTGATTGATTGATTCATTCATTCATTCAGCATTTATTATGCTACCATCCTATGCTTCAGACATATTCCTAGAAAGTAGAGGGGGAAAAGCAAAGATAATATGGTCCCTACCCTCGTGAGTCTCACAGCTGATAATGCAGCTCAATCTGGATGTGCGCCTTTCCAGGTCTACACATAGTTTTTTAAAACACTCACATACACACACAGATGACAGCATGGTGATTGCCAGAGGGAAAGGGGCAGGGGGCAGGGTGAAAGAGGGCAAAGTGGGGGGAATGGTGGTGGAAAGAGACTTTCCTTTGGATGCTGAGTGCATGATGCAGTGTGCAGACAATTTATTACAGAACTGCTTGGTTGAAGCCTGTACCATCTTATTAACCAATGTCACCCCAATAAATTCAATACAAAATCATCTTGAACATGCTTTGAATCTTCTTCCACCTTCGTCATATAGATAACCCTTCCCAGTCCATCTCACAGGTCAAAAAACAGACATTAGGAAGGGTTTCTTACATTTTCAACCACTTCTCTTGGAATCTACGTCATCTGCTTTTCCCACATTTCACTGTCCTAATTGTCACCTACCGTTTTCTACGATACCCTCCTCCCTTCCTCCTTTCCTATTCACTACCTTTCCTGACTTCAGTATCCCTGTGGCTGACCTTTCCAACATTACCTTCACTTTTGTTGTTGTTGATGTTGTTACAGTTTTAATTAATGACTGCACTTCAGTTCCTGCAGCACTGGTAGTGTGTGAACTTGCCATCATGCAGGACTGATCTCGCTGGATATCAAGTTATAAAATGCTTTGCTCTGACTAGAGTTCCCACCTTGCCACCTCCATTATTTAAATTCTGAGTCTTCTATCTGTTCTTCCAAGTACCTTTAATAACTCCACCTCTTTCTAGTCTTTGTTCCATTGACTCTAAAAAGATGCACATTAGATTTCAGAGGTGTTAGTTTCAAAGAGGTTCTTTCTATTACCCTATTTCTTTTAACATCTTTGTCTTTTTTCTCCCCTATACCTCTCTTATGTTTCCGATTCCTGGGGAAATAAATCCCACTATTTTGCTTTCTTAGTCCCTGTCTCAAAGCCACATGATGTTGTTAGAGATAATAATGAAGTTGAATTGATTCATTGCACTGTGAAATCCTGTTTCCCAATTTTACCTAAGCACCAATTAGCCCAGTCTTTCTCGATAGGGGTGAACCATATTCAAAACTTCAACTAAGAAATTATTTTCCTAATTATATTGGATATATTGCATTTAGAGAAGCCTGGGGATAGAAGACCAGTTAGAAGAGTGTGGCAACAGTCTCAAAAAGAGGTGATAAGGACATAGATTATTTTTGAAGTGGTAGGAATTCATGTTTCTGATCTATAATATGCAGGGCTTGGCATGCCAGGGAGAGAGAACTATCCAAAAAATATTTAAATTATTAGATCCAGTGACTTGGCATCCTGAGATGTGTCATTAATAAAAACAGAGGAACAGCTTTAAAAGGAAGAAGAGCTGAGCCTTGAACACAGTCTCTTTGGGCTTCTGACAGGTTTCTTTGATAAAGATAGTTGACAGGAAGTAAAAATGAAAAAAAATGGTTGTAGTCTAGAACTCTCATTGGGTATCTATCATACTCCCCACCTTGTCTATTCCAAACTTTTTCCTAATCTTTGAAACTTCAATCCCTGATGGCCTCTCTCTGATGATCCTCTTACTGTACAGAGAAAGCTATCTAAATAAGCTGCCTTGATTCTCCCCTCTCTTTCTCCAAATTTGTGCTTGAAACCAAAATGTCCTTTTATCCTTTCCTTTTAGTTTCAGAGGTAGATTTCTCTCCCTTCTCAAGAACCCTTCTCTTGCACTCTCAACTATATCCTTCTCTGGTAATTTGTCCAATCAATTATTCCTCATCTTTTTACCACTGCTCTATCTACAAAAAGGCTCAGATGATGCTTCATTTCTATAAAACAAAGCAGACCCAACCAGTCAACCAATGATTCTTCCCTATACTCAACTATTTTCCCAAGTTACTAATGTATCTCTCTTTTTTCCATGACTGACTACAGAACTTCTCAGAGGAACTTCGTCTGACTGCCACATGCTTTCCAACCACCTACTCACTTTTCTCCTGACCCTGAAGTCTTGTGCTGCCACCTTCACTCTTCCCACTCTGCTCCTCATTCTTTTTCCCTCATTCGGCCCTGACAACCAGCCCTTGTCTCTTGGATCTCTCATTCTTTGATTTTCACACTGATCTCCCCAAAAGCCTCTTCTCTGACCCCACTCCCCTTTCCTGACCCTGAGAGTCACCAGAGAGAATGCCTCCTCAAATCCTCTTCTCAGGAATGAGCTTAATTCTACAGAGAATCAGCTCATTCTCAAATATCTTTTCAGAAATGATCCCTCTGCCTACATCCATCTTTTCATTTTTACTTCCTGTTGGTCATCTTCATCAAGGAAACCTGTCATAACCCCAAAATCACCATGTTCAAGGCTCAACTGTTCTTCTTTCTGAAACTGTTTCTCTATTTTTACTCAGGACATATCTTAGGGCCCTTAGTCACCAAATTACATATCAATTGTTTTTGGATACTTCTCTATCCTTGGCATACCAAAGTCTCCAGGTTATAGATTTGAAATACACATTCCTACCGCTTCATTTCTAGAGTAAGTGATTGTCACCTATCATCTAGACTCTGCCCATAGTTTTCTAACTGGTCTTCCATCCCCCAGCCTTCCCTCAATAAAATCCAACCAATATGATCCTGAGAAAAATTTCATAAATTACCGCTTTAAATATGGCTCTCCCCTGCTCAAAACATGCCTTGGCGTCTCACTGTGAATTGAATAAAATAAAGCCTTTTCATTCCGATATCCGAAGCTCTCTAACATCTGCTGCCAGCTCCATGAAGCTAGCACCAATGCCAGGCCTAGTTGCTCCACGTGCCCTCTGAGCTCACCATTCCCCCTGCTGCATTTATTCGTGTGGTCCCTGCTGGAATGTCATACTTCAACTCGGAATATCTGGATTCAACCACCATTCTTTTATAGCCGTTAAACCCAAGTGATATTTATCCCTCTGCTGAATTAGAAAAGTCTCCATTAGTTCTCTCTTACACTGATATCACAGTGTACCTGAAAAATGAGCTGTGTCTTACTTTATCTGCTAGATTCATTGAGAGTGAAGGCTGTGGACTCTCGCCCACTTCAGTGCCTGTAAACACAGCACTGCACAGAGCGGTGGTTCCCATACATTTTGCGAGCAGAATTCCCCACAGGTTCATTAAAACACAGACTACTGGATCACCCCTCAAGATTTTTGAGTCAGTAGATCAGGAAAGGGGCCTGAGAATTTGCATGTCTCAGGTGAGGCTGATACTGCTGGTCGAGGAACCATAATTTGAGATCCATTGGCAGAGAGAATGAGAGGTTTTAGGCTCCAATCTATTTTCTACCTCTTAAATGCCACAAAATATTGAATAAGTAGACAAAGTTTCTAAGCCCTAGTATTTTCATGTGCAAAAGTGAAATCATTTTATCACTAGTTCTACGAATCTCAAGGATGATTGTTAAAATCAATCACTAAAAAGAGGTAGAATGCCATAAAAATAAATGTCAAATTAGTTAAACTGTCTACCTCAAAAAGCCAAATTTTGGTGATATTTTCCTCAGTACTCCTTATTTCTTCATGTGTGCTTTTGAGTTTATTGTTAGTGAAAGAATCACCCCCCTTTTCTACTGTAAAGGTACATCTATAAAAAGTACTGAATAAAACTAATGCTACATGAAAGATTAGATGCAGTAAATGTATTTCAGAAATTCTTCATTTGCAGCTGTTGGTAAGGTGCACATGGAAGCAATTTGGCCCTTCACTCGAAAAATTCCCTTTCCTAGAGATGAATGAGTTGGTTGTTGCATAGCGCTCCTAAAATTTAGGGCCGGAGCTAGGGTAAGGCCATTTTGCCTCATGAGAAAAGCTTAATGGAGTGCTAAATAACTGAGTAGTCAAGGTGAATGATATTTTAATGCAATATTTTTAAAAAGAATGCAAAAAACCCACAATCATGGGGATAAGCTTCATGACACTGGATTTGGCAAAGATTTCTTGGATATGACACCAAAACCACAGGCAACAATAACAACAAAAAGAAATAAGTTGGACTACGTAGAAATGGACAACTTCCATGCATTATACTGTTCAATCAAAGTGAAAATGCAACCCACAGAATGGAAGAAAGTATTTTTATGTTATATATTTGATAAGGGGTTAATATCCAGACTATATGAGGTCTGTACAGGAGGTATCCAGCCATGTAATAGGAAAAATAGAGACATTTATTGAAGAAGATACAAGAAACACTGTACACAGGACAATGACACCTTAGTCCCCTTCAAAGTAGGCACCTTGGGTCCTCACACAGCTCTCCCAGTGTCTCTTGTACTGTTCAAAACATCCTTCAAAATCCTTTGTTGGAGTTGCCATCACCTGACCCATCATATTTTCCTGAATCTCATCAACTGTCTGAAATCTCTTCCCTTTTAAAGGTGATTTTAGGTTTGGAAAAGCCAGAAGTCACAGGGCACCAAACCTGGGCTGTAGGGGAGCTGTGTCACCTGGGTGATTTGATGTTTCACCAAAAAATTCTGTACGAGACATGATGCATGAGCCGGAGCATTGCTGTGATGAAGCTGCCAATCACCAGTTGCCCAAAGCTGTGGCTGTTTTTGTTGTACTGTATCTTTGCATTCTGAAAGCATCCCTGAAAGCCTTCTGAATCATCTGAATAGTTCCCGCGGAGCACTGTTCAAACTTAATGCAAAATTTGACGCAGATTTGTTGCTTTATTAGCTCAGTTATTTTGAATGCGAGGCCACACAGTACACATGCACTGTGAAATGGTCATAGTTCACACATGCGTATCCTAGTCCACTCTCTTTGGATGCCAGGTTACATTAATGACAAGCCAACCATTCCTGTTATATTTACAATGGCTTGACTTTTCCTGAACTGACCTCATATAAAGAACTCTTACAACTCAATGACACAAAAACAAACAACACTGTTAAAAGAATGGGCAAAGGACTTGAGCAGATATTTCTCCAAAAAAGATATACCAACAACTAGGAAGCACATGAAAAGTTGCTCAACATCACTAATAATCAGAGAAATGAAAATCAAAACTACAATGAGATACCACTTCACAATCATTAGGCATTAGGATGACTTATATTAAAATGAAAAACAACAACAACACCACCAACAAGTGTTGGCAAGGATGTGGAGAAATCAGAACCCTGGTGCACTCCTAGTAGAAATGTAACACAGTGCAGCTGCCATGAAACAGAGTGTGGCAGTTCCTCAAAAAAATTAAACATGGAACTACCATCTGATCTAGCAACTCCACTTCTGGGTATATACCGAAAGGATTGGAAGCAGGGACTGGAAAGGATATTTGTACAACCATGTTCACAGAATCATCATTCACAAGAGCCAAAGGGCAGAAACAACCCATAGATGACTGGTTAAACAGTGCAGTATATACACACAATGGAATATTATTCCACCTGAAGGAGGGAGGAGATGCTGACACATGGATCAAGCTTGAGGACATAATGCTAAGGAAAATATACCAGTAACAAAAGGACAAAAAAATGTGTGATTCCACTTACAGAAGGCATCTGAAGTAATCAAACACATGGCAACAGAAAGTAGAATTGTGGTTGACAGGGACTGGGGAGAGGGCGCATGGAAAGTAGATGTGTAATGGGTACAGGGTTTCAGTTTAGGAAGATGAAAAAGTTCTGGAGATTAGTGGGATAGAAACGTGAATGTACAATTTAACAGTGATAAAGATGGTAAAGTTCATGTTATGTATGCATTACCACAATTTTTAAGAGAAGTAAAAAATATCTGTGATAAACAGAATATCAAAATGTTTAAGAAAGGCAGGATGGGTTTTACTTTTTAAGACATTTGTTTGATTCTGTAGTTGAGATGAAATGAACATACATTCTTTTGTCGTTGTTTTTTGCAAACTGGTGAACGTGTCCTAGTGCCTTATGGGACGACTGCCCACCCTGAGTGCTTAGCAAGAACGAACGTGTCTGAAGTTCTCAAGCAGCCCTTGCATTTTTAAAACCTCCTTTCCTCTGCTTGTGAGCGCAGAGCGATCTGAAAGCACAAAGGGCCATCTAGTGACTCATCGAGAGTTATAAATCTTGTGAGGAACAAAACTCTCACCTAGGTTGGTCTATAATTTTATTTCACTCTTATTATTTTTTAATCCTCACCTGAGATTATGTTTCATTAATTTTAGAGAGAGGGAGGAAGAGAGAGAGGAAGAGAGAGAGAGGGAGCAGGGAAGATAGAGAAAGAGAGAGAGAGAAAAAAAACATTGATCAGTTGCCTGCTATACATGCCCTAACCGGGGATTGAACCCACGACCTAGGTATATGCCCTGACCGGGGATCAAACCAGCAACCTTTTGGTGTATGGAATGATGCTCCAATCTACCGAGCCACCTGCCTAGGGCTGGTCTATAATGTAAGCGTTCTGATTGTTGTTCAAATACCAACCCTTATGATATTACACGGCATGGTTGAGTCTCAGTGCACTTCAATCTTCAATAAGCTCATTTAAAAACCTCACTACGCTACTTAAACATAGTACTTAAGTGTCGTCACTTAAATTTACTGATGGCGAAACAGGACAGAGAGGACACTTAGGGGAAGTGGTTTTGCTAATGAGAGAATAGAAAAGAGCAGGGGAATTTTTACGGTGTTTAGAGCTGGGCTCTAGTGTCTCAACCATGGCGTCTAGTAAAGATACCAAAGGACCCAGAATGTAGTTCCCAATCCTCAGTCTCATTTACTGGCCACTGGTTGCAACCGAAACCACAGTAAAGCAAGTGAGTTACAGTTTGGCATTTAGTCCACACAGTTCAAAATAACTTTAAGTACTGAAGATTGTAGAAGCCTCAAGAGTCAGAAAATGTTTCGATAAATGTGTTTTATACCTTCTTTTTTTAAAAAAACTCAAAGAGCAATTTGAATTATATATCTCATTTTACTTCTTACTGTTAAACACAGATACTGAAAGGTATATCCAGGGCCTGTAGGAATACAAAGTAAAAGCAATGTCACGCATTGGGCTCTAGCAGATAATTCAGCACTTTAGGATTAGCCAAGAGATTTATCAAACAGCCTCTAAGGGAAGCAGAGTTCAAGTCTGGGCTCATCAATAATACATAAATAAACTGAACAATTAGGTACAAAGTGGCTATCTTGTCAGACGACTCATTAGCCGATAAATGATACACTCACTTGCTGCCTTGAGTACAGAGAGAAAAGACGTATTAAGACAGAAAAGGGACTTAATAAAAAAGGGACTCAGGGAGCACTGCCTAACCCACCCACAGCCTTCGGCTTCACTCCTGTGTCATCCTGCTGTTGAGCGAGGCCTGGCTGTTACCACGTGAAGGTGAGTGAAGCTGAAAATCGAAGCCCCCTCCCTGAATTTCACTGCTTCTTGAAGAAGCCTAGAACTTGGTGCCACTATGTTTGCACATGTTTTGGAGAAATTGTGGACAGGCTGGGAGTCTCTGTGGGGACTATGCTCTGAAGTTGAACTGGCCAAGTGACCCTAGGAAAGCCCTGATGTCACCCTCAAGTTTGTGTCACAGAGAATTCAAAGTGAGACAGCTCAGCCCTTCCCCCAATGTCCCAGAGGCCCACCCTTGTCATCTGAGGACCAGGACAAGTGGGGCACATGCATCTAAGGGCCATGGAGTAGCGGAACGCCGATGGTCACACAATGACCTTCATCTCACCCTTGTGAGGGGGCCGAAGGACAGGAGGCAAATGCAGGACCACAGTTGCTGTCGCCTAAGGGGAAATGGTGTGCTAGGACATCACCCTTTTTACCTTTTTGGGTTTTAGTCAAGACTCGGAGTTGAATGTGTTTCTGTCAAATACCTGTATTTTGCCTTCTTATGCACTGTGGATGTATACCAGTTCTGAAGTGGCACTGTGAACTACTGAAATGTGAAACAATGGAAAATAGTGAAAAAATAGCAAAATTAAGTGACATACTAATTCTGGAAGGGTCTTTCAACATTTGAGGTTGGGTGGGGCATTGGCATTTTGTTCTAAATCAGTTTGAAGGGAAATGGCAGGTAGAGGCATAATTATCCCTGACAGCTAAGCCACCAAAGTTGGTGCCTAATGAAATAGTTGGCGTGTATTTAGCAACTATGGGGTACTTTGGCAAATATTTTAACCAGGAAGATCTCGGTCAGTTCAAGGTGAGGTTTACATTATCATAGTAAACTGGAAGTGAGGTTGGCATAAAGGACAGCAAATCCACATTCCTCAAGTCGTGCTCCTCCACCCCCAGGGGCTAGTGGAGACTCCTGCTCTATCCTGAAGCTCTTGCTTTGAGAGATAGGGGGATTAAGGCTCAGAGAAAAGAACGTGGCCCAAATCACACAACTAGTTAGAAGTAATGCAGGAATCCCAACCCACAACTTCTGAACCCCCAGGGCTTAGGTGTGCTCGTTACTACCGTGCAGTTTGATTAATAACAGAAGGTAAATGCAAAGCCTAGATGAAGAGACACTATGCAAAGGCACACATTGGATGAATAGTGACCTGGAACTTTAAATGATGAACTAAAGTGTCAATTTCACCATAGCAAAGCCTGAAACGAGGCAACTGTAAAGAAATGAGACAATGATAAAAACTCAAAAGAATGAGTCGAAGGCTACCAAGAAAATACAGGTTTTTGCGAATAAAAGTAGATTTGGAATACTAAATAATTCCTCTAAGTCAGGGTTCCATAAGCTATGTCCATGGGCCAAAATTGACCTGCCACTTGTTTTTATCAATAAAGTTTTATGGACACACAGCCATGCTCACTTATTTATGTATTGCCATAGCTGCTTTTGTAGTACAATCCAATAGTTGATTGTGACACAGGCTGTCTGACCTGCAAAATCAAAAACACTTACTATCTGACCCTTTACAGGAAAGGTGTGCTAAGCCCTGAGCTAAGCCACGATGAAACTAGGATAGGTTTGAAAGAGTAATGATCTAGTCTTATTGGTTCATCCACATGGGCAACCCTCAACCTGCATCTCACAGATCTAAGCCTTTTGGATGTTAGGAGTTATTCTGTAAAAATGGGTTCAGTGGACCAACAAAAGGCTAGGAACATGATTTGAAAAAGATAAAGAAAAAAAGCTTAATACAGAACTTCTCAGTCTTCGATATGCCAGTATGCACTGGGAACCTCCAAGGTGAGATGACGTTGTTATTATATGCTGCACTCCCCAAATTCGTTTGACCAGTGGTAACCACACCTTGACCTGAGCTCATGGTCTCACAATAGCAGTCTGGATGGGTCTCGACTGCAGCTGTGGCACCTAAAGGGAGAGCTAAAGGGGGGCAAAAATGCCAAGACTGGGAAGAAGTCATTTACTCCTTTACTAGCTTACTAGGTTTTTTAATACATAGGATAGAAATAATCAAATTGTTCCTCCGTGAGAGCCTAGTAGAGATCAACACACTATTACAAAGGCTTAGACAATAAAAACTTTTAGCTAAGCCTAGTGTATGGTATAATAAGGAGCCCTTCTCAGCATAAACCCGTATCACCAGAGAGACCAAATGGGTGTTGAGTTTCAGAGTATCCTTGAGATAAGGGAGCATCCTTTGTGCAATGATGTGCCCATTATTTGGTATATAATTGATCTTCGAACAATGTATGGGTTGGGGCGCCAACCTCCTAAGCAGTCAAAAGCCTTCATGTTAACTTTTGACTCGCCCAAACCTTATCTACAGTCACCCCTCAGTGTCCATGGGGGATTGGTTCTAAATCTACATAGATGCCAATATCCATGGCTGCTCAATATAAAATGACATAGCTTAATGCACACAATTGGCCCTCTGGAATCACAGATTCCTAGCCAAGGATCGAAAACACTGCTTTCAATCTATGGTTCCTGAATCTGAGGATGCAAAACTCAGGGATGCAGAGGAAGGACTAAATAGTTATTGAAAAAATCTGCATATAAGTGGACCCACACAGTTCAGCTCATGTTGTTCAAGGGCCAACTGGGTATGTTTGTACATTTCAGCAGCTTCACACATTTTGCCTCTAGTGTTTTGTTCCCGTTAACTGTGAGCTACATGTCTGCTTGAGTAATTGTTTCTCCTTTGGTGTTAACCGAAGAACATGTGCTATTTCACTTGCATCTCATCAAGCTCTTCAAATATTAGAGTTTTAGGAGTCTTGGTATTTCTACGGAAAAAAAGCAAGTGTATTCCCATTAGCTATATTTGCCAATGTGTTAGTTATTAATATAAACTATTTTCAAATGAAATATTTTATGACCATTCTTTTTTTTTTTTAACTCAGAAGGATGCAAGCATGTCATGGCTGGTGACTCATAACCATAACCTCCACTCAGGACACCATTGCCTTTGACACCAGCCCAAGAAGCTGATTGGCCCACAGGAGCCCTATCCACACCTCATGATCCAGACCTGAAGCCAAACACAGGCCCAGACAATCTGATTTGCTCCAGATGCGCAGTCTTCTGAGCTGGGTCTTAGCAATGACAGTGTTGCATGGTGGGGCAGCAGGGTGGGTACCAATGTCCATGCGGGAATAGAGGGTGCCGGTGTCCATGGTTCTAACTTAATCAGCCCTCATACAGTGCTTACTGTACACCACTATCCCAAGCCCTTCCAGTCACTACCTCTTTTAATAATTTTCTCCATTTTTCAGACAGGGAAACTTAGGCACCGAGTAGGTAAAGAACGGCCTGTGATCACAGAATTAGCGAGCTAAGACCTGGGGTATAAACTGAGACACAGTTTGGCTCTAGAGACCATGCTTTTAACCATGCTGTGGTGGGCTCGAGTTTCTGTTGTCTTTCCCAAACCTGGCTTTTCAATTCCTGAATTCCATGAATACTCCAACATCCTACTAAATTTTTGTTGTTGATTAAACAAGCCAGAAGCGGTTTCTATTTCTTGGAAGGAAAAGAAACCTAACAGAGGAGAAAGCACTCCTCTCCTTTCACACTGATATTTCCTCTATAAGCCCTACTTGAATGACATCACCATCAGTTTCCACAGTCAATGCCATAGTTCTACGGTGCAGAAGTAATGTGCGCTGGCAGAGATGTGGTAAGGGATGAGACAGAGAAGCCCTCCAGAACATCCCAGCATGGCCCTGGCCAGGTAGCTCAGCTGGTTAGGGGGTTGTCCCCATATGCCAAGGTTGTGGGTTTGATCCCCAGGAAGGGCACAAGGGCACATACAAGGATCCACCAATGCATGCACAAATAAATGGAATAACAAGTCAATCTCTCTCCCCACTTCCCTCTCTCTAAAATCAATCAATCATTATAAAATTGACTTTGGAAAAAGAAAAGACGAGCCTGGTACAATGCAGGCTTGCATGCTCTTGCTGTCAACTGCTAAAGCTATGAATGACCTTTTGGAGCTTCCCTGTCAAAGTCTGCGACAGAGCAGAGTAAGGGTGTCCCATCTTTCACCCATCCCCTCTGAAGTGTGCACCACAGTTAAGCTAAATGCATCCCTGGGCACTATCTTTCAGAGCAAAAGGTGCTTCTTTCCCTCAGGCCCTCAAAGACAATTCCTTTGTCCAAACACTTTCATTTTACGTTTAATCTAACATTTATTGAGCACGTACAAAATTGAGCATTTTCCTGAGTGCTTTACCATATTGCTTCCAGTAATCCCCACGAAAATCAAACAAGATTTGACAGATGAGGCAAACTGAGGCAGCAAGGAAGTGCGCAGTTAGGATCAAGCGCGAGCAGCTGGCCCTAGAGCTGACGTGTCGATGCAACTCCTGGTGGGTAAAGACCGCCAGGAAAACAAGCTGACAAACATAAATTGTAATCCTGATAAAAATGGTTGATAATTGTGCAACCCAAATTATCCTATTTAATGAAGCTGAAGAGAATTGCTCATTTAGGATACAATTAACAAGAAAATTAAGCATTGGCCTTCAAGCCAGAAAAGAGAGTGAATCACGTGCCCCTTCAAGCAGTGGAGGGAGTCTGATTTTCCAGAGTGACGGCACTCTTCAGGGAAACCCAGCAGGGTCTGGGCAAACCCAAAATGGACGGTAGATTAATTAAAAGGAAAAACGACAATAAGTTCTGGGGGAGGAGTGATTGTTACTGAGGATACCATGTCCTGATTGCATCTCAGGATCTAACCAATTCTGTCCTCAGCGCTTTTGGCGACCATCAACATCTAGGTAAAAAGCGTATTTTCTGCAACAGGCTATTACTCTCCACACTAGTAATAGGAAACGTAAGTGCAATCTGTGACTTTAAAAATTGTTCCAAAGAAACATGCTTGACAATACTCATCCTTGCTCCAAATTCCCTTGTTTTGTGAGAGAGTTTTATCTCTAGCAAGGAATTAATCTTTAAAAAGCTCCAGTAACACATTGATGTTACAAACACACACTTGTAGAGAGAGTGTATCTTGGGGTCGTAGGGAAGGTTAATATTCTTTCAGACTGTAATCAATGGGAGCAGCATGATGTACAGAATCTCTCCACGCTGTCAAGCAGCCCCAGCGTATCACTGTGTGCATCTCGGCGCTGGCTGGGCTGCTGGCAGGATGGAGATGCCGTGGTCCTCCTTACACTGGTTGTACCTGGCAGGCCTCGCTGGGTCTGTGCAAAGATAAAATGAGAAGTCCCTGGGCAACTGCAGGCTATCTGTCTCTGCTACACATGCTGCTGGCTGTAACTCTGTAGTTTCTGTAGAAATAGATGTTTTTTGAAAAGGAATGAAAGCAAGGCGAAGAGTGACAAGCAGAGGCTGCACCTGAGAAGGAAGCTCAAACACAGGGGCCCAAGTCTAGAAAAAATTCTGATGGGTGAGTTGCTGACGAGTTGACAGACACCCAGAAGGCAGCCACATCACGTCTCCATGTTTTGGTCAATGTACATGAATGTTCGCTATAGGTAGAAATATATCAGTATTTTCAAAACTGGAAATACCATAATATTTCACAGATTCTTCTCTTTCTTATATTGGCACAGGGTGTCTGTCTGTTTTGGCAGCCTACAAACTATTCATATCCAAAGATTTCAAAATGAATTTTTGCTTTTCAAATCACACGTACATTGTTTTTTGCTGTGGGAGGCAAACTCCTTGTTTCTCTTGCATAGATTCAGGGTCAATTATACTCCATCTTCGTCTGAACTTACTGGAAGAATCTTTAGCATCAGCCTTCTATAGAGAATAGTGGTTACTCTCTCTCATGAAAAAAAAAATTCACATCCTAATCAATTATTTTACGGAAGCTCCAAAGAACTCTGTACTAAGCAAAAGTTGCATTTTAAGGTTTAAGCATGACACAAGTTTTTTCTCTTTCTTTTAGTGTAGTTTTCATACAACATCACATTAGTTTCAGGTATACAACACCGTAACTCTACACCCATAAGCTCCAGCAGAGTTGTTATGATATTATTCACTGTTGCCCTATGCTGTGCACTATAACCTGTGACGTTTTTATTACCAGACTTTTCTGAAGTCAACTAAATAGAACTCTCATCATTAAATTGGCTCAATTTTTTTTTTTTTACCTCAATTCTCTTTTTTTACCAGCCTATTTAAGTTTAAAGATGAAGGTGATAGAAATGTAAAGAAATTACCTTTCTTTACCTGTGACTGTGTTTATTTTTTCACTTTGTTGTCAGCTTGGTTGCATATGGAATATATGTTCATTATACAAGATCCCATCGATGTGAGTTAGCACGGGCTCTCCCCACACAGCTAAGTTAAAAAGAGTGAGAAAACAGGGAGCGTGGGAGAAGGTGGGACCACTGTCAGGGAAGGCTCGGCGGTCACTGGGCTCAGGTAGGCGGGGAGAGGCCTGGAGGTGCAACCAAGACAGACAGCAGGAACTCAACTGACAGTCTGGAACCAAAAGCAGGAAGAGTCACCAACTTTGTTCCAGGGGTTGACAGAAAAGGACTTTCTAGCAAGCACTCCAGAAATTCTGTATCTGAGAGGTCTAGCAAATATACTGTTTTAACTGAGGGTAGATCTTATACAGGGAGATGGAGGTATGTGGCCAAGAGATTCTTATGGTTACATCCTCTTCAAGAGGCTCACTGACTTTGGTGAATATTAATGAAGTTCTACCAGGAATAGTGGAAAGAGGGCCCTGTCATGTAAGCACAGGATGTGCTAAGGCCCAGGCTAGGACTTTCGGGCCAGATGGGAAATGTCTTTCTTACCCACAGGTGCAAGTACAGCAAAGCTTTCCATGGAAAGATAATGAGTCTGTTTAAGACATGTTGAGGCCCAAGTTTCTTCTGAAACAACAGCAGTAAGACCAAGATGGGGTTCTAGGGCTGACTGAGCATCTCATTTTAGTCTTGCTACTCAGTGTTCAAGCCGCTGAATCAGGTCAAGGGCTGGACGGAGAGCTAACCTGAGTATCTGCCTCTAAATCTAAGATCACAAGCTTTTACTCTTCAGTCAATGATTTTGTCTTTTCATATAATTTGCATTCTCAATGTACTTGTAATAATTCTTCTGGGAAATTCTATTGTAGAATCTTCTGTGATGACCTAAGGGGAAAAGTATCTAACCACATTTTAGAATACCGAGATCAGCATTCCCCACTTGGCTGGGTGACCAGTTGCCATGGCAGCATAATATACGGTCTAAGTATAGACTTTGTGAAATGTTCTACTATGGAAAGTTTTCAAAAATGGAACACAGCCTATTGTAACCTACATCCACAAAATTTTCTTGTCGGTATTTATCAGGAGTTTCTAGAACCCTTAGCCAAATCTAGACTAGCCAGAAAGCAAGAGACTGGATTACTGGCCACGGCCTTCTTTCTTTGTCAGTCCTTCCCTGGAGACCATTGTGAACTTTTAATTTTTCGGTAATGTATAAGCTTTAGTACAGAGAAGTTTGCACTTCCAGAGGAAGCTCAGTCTAGGGGTATGGCGGTCCCTGAGAAGAGAAGGGCGCAGAGGTATAATCACTTGTTGTGATGAGGAAATTCAGATAAATCTGAACAAATTTGCAAAATGAGGGGGTGAATATAACAGATACACACAAACATGCCCATTTACATTAAGGAAAAGGATTAGTAAAGTTATATACCTATATTTAGATTGTAGCTTCACAAAGTTTCAGTTGTCGTTGTTTGTTTTAGTTTTAGAAAAGACTAAATACCCTAGGGTTCTTGCAAATTCTAAGTCCTTCTAGTAGAAAAGTCCTATTGTCTGGAATGCTGAAATTTTTTCCTGGCGTGACTGCCAATTCCTTCCTGCTAACCTCTACAGCTCGATGGTACAATTGTGTTACAGAAATAAGAGGATGCATGTGTAGGAAGGCTGTGCAATGTAAAACATACATTAAATCAGCTCTGGCCCGTGTAGCTCAATTGGTTGGAGCATGGACAGAAAGGTTATGGGTTCCATCCTCAGTTAGGGCACATAAGCAGATTGTGAGTTCAATCCCCCTCTGGGGCATGTACTGGAGGCAACAAATCAATGTTTCTCTCTCATACTGATGTTTTTATTCTCTCTCTCTCTCTCTCTCTCTCTCAAAAGAGTGAAGAAAATGTCCTCTGAAAGACTACTTCCTAATCTTCCCGAGATGACCTGAAACTCAGTTGTTTCAGAGAAAGCTGTTGGTTTCTCTCCCTTTTTGCCCTGATTTTCATGTCCATAGTGGTGACAGAACACTCTGGGAGAGCAACAGGCCTCTCCAGGGTGGGATGAAGCCCCTGCCTTGAAAACTGCCGGAGCTGAAAGTTCTTTATTACTTTCTGGCCACTTCAGTGAACTTCTTTCTCAGAGTCCGCCCCTCTCCTGCATCCCTGTGCCCTCCGTGTGTTGTACACCCTACATCTTGTGTACCGCACAGTGACCTCTGACACATCATTCACACCTCTGTCTGTCCTACCGGACGGTGGCAAAACAGACCTTACTTAAATTTTAAAATCTTTCATAACCAATAGCATCGTCATCAATGTCATCTGCCACTAACTTTTTAAAACTTCACCTGAGGAGTAATTGTTACAATAATGGAGGTACAGATCTAAGAGTACAGCATTTATTATTAATGCCAATTTATCCCCTAATGTGATTTTTTTTTAAATTTTATAAGCTAAATACCAATAAATAATTCCTTCATAATACAGGGGCTAGGGATTTATTTCCCAAAGCAAACACTTTCTATTTCAATTTCCCAAAACAAATGAGTACTCTGAGTTGCTGTTAATGGATCCCAAATTTCTTCCGATTTTTCTCTGAAGAGAGTGAGCTGCACACACTCAGTGGACTACATTGCCCTGCAAAGCAAAACAGTGATTGCAAACAACTCATCGTGTTTCCTTTTACTGTCACAATGCATAGTACTGACAATTTAAATCGAATTATATGTTGCTTGTAATTTATATAATTTATGTCAAAATACATAGTGGACGTAGGTACCGCTTATTAAGATCTCTTCACTCCTCTGGATCACACATATGGCTGAAGATGCAATATACTTAAAAGTGATCACCCCCAAAATAGAAAAATAAATGTGTTCATTTTATGTTGTAAAACTATGGTAAATGGGAGGAGAGAAATTAGACCCATCTCTTCCATGCTGATCATCATTTTCATCATGGAAAATATACTTTAGCATCTTGTACCTCCGTGACTGATCTGCTTGCTTGAATGAATCCTTACCAACAGGTAAAATATCATTTCGATTACTTTGTGCCATTTCAAAACCGAGGTGACTTACTCAGTAATGAGATAGAGTAAAAAGCAGTTGTTTTTAGTGGGTTTTTCCTGGGGCAGGGAATCATTTTAATTTACTTGTCCCAGATGCCACATTTCATCTAGTTGGTATTCCCTCCGTTACCGGGCCTGTTCTCCCCTTACTCAATAAATATGGAAATCTATTCCTCGTCCAGTTTGAACATTGTAATTTTTATAGCAGTTTTACTCTTTCTGACAAGCATATTTCCACTCTCCTTTCAGTCCTGGGGAATGTGAAAAAATGCACTCTTCCCCGAAAATACTTTGCATATATAAAATATATTTCAGGGCCCAAATTTTCTACATGTATTGTTTAATTAGTCTTTATAAGAAGGCCTTACAGTGTTCTCCCACATGAAGAGGCTGAGCGGAAATTGAGAGTATGCAGTGACTTGGGAAGGTCTGGTGGGGTCAAGTCCAGTTTTTAAGTCCAGTTTCAAGAGTCTTCCCTCCTAGAGTCTCCTTTGTGAAGAGCATCCAGCTCCCATCTCAGAATCATCAAGGTTCTAGTTGTGCACACATATTAGATTATAATCATCGTTCTTTCTTTAATTTGCCTTCCTGGAAAAAGGTGGGGTATAACAACAACAACAACAAAACAACAAAAAGCAAACAAGTAAAAGTAATTTAATAATGAAAGAAAAACTTAATCATACCAATGCCCCTTTCCTTTAACTTTAATCTATTTCTTTGTGTCCTTTGATGCTAGTTTCCTTTTCCTATACCTACTTAAGAAAAAGATTAATGAAAAATATTTATTTTAGAGTAAAATTACCACTACATTTACTCCCATTAGAAAACTATTCTTTGTTTAATGAAAACGACAATGATGAAATAGTCATACCAATTTCCTTTGAGAAGACCATGGTACTTGAGTCTGAGTGGATGAGGTGTTTGGGGGATTTTAACGGAAGGCTCAGGCAGTTAGGACCTGACAGCCCCTTTCAGCCTCTGCCATGGAGACCTGCCCGCAGAGCCCTCTTTCAAACTCGCATAGCTGTGGTGGTTGATTTCCTACCTAAGTATTTTTAGAAATGCACCACGATATGAAACACGCATCTTCAGACTAGTAGCCAGAACCAGGCTGACTGATCCCTCTGTCGGCACACTCTGAAAGAGGCCTTAGAGAAATGCAAAGGTAAGACTATCTCTGATGCAAAATAAACCTAAAGGAGACACAGGCTCTTCCCTCCTCTCCTCCAAACACTCACAGGTAGAACTCTGAAAGCTGCAGGAGTCCATGAAAAAGTCAGTATCCACAAGCAGATTTGATCAGAATTGTAATAAGTGGAGGGCTGCTTTGAGAGTTACCACTGAGAGGGGAGCTGCTTAGTGAAAAGAAACAAGCAAGACTAAAGCCAGGCCAGAGGCCAGCGGATTAAGACATGAACCAACAGTTCAGGTTGAACAATCTGTGGACCCAATTTAAGTGCATGGGTGTCTGGGGACTATGACTTTGATGAGTCTTTCACTTTCTGAAGACTTTCACTAGGCCGCAAGGCTTCAGAATCACAGATTCCTGTCCCATCCAACTGGAACAACTACATTCATCAGCCTGCCAAGGTCAGAAGGACGTCAGAGTCAATGACTTAGTTATGCCCCTGCTCCACTTAAGGTTCTGTTTGCAGGTCATTATTTGACAAGATCATGCAAAGCAGAGAGGGTGTCTAAAAATAAAGGTTCAGTCACACCCAACAGATAATCAAACTAATATTTTACGGGTTCTTACTTTTGACCCTGCATAAAGTATACATTTAAAATATACATGCAATTTATAATGGCATTATCAACTTGGAAATTGTTTACTCTTAGACTATTAATATATGAGTGCTGATACTATAACATCAGATATAATATCTTGGTCATATTAATGTTAGATCATCAATGGTGAATATGTTAAAATATAATTTAATATGAGGAAGAGAATTAGCTTTGGTTCAATAAAAATACATGGCAAGGTTTGAAAAATGTTTTGGTTATTAATTGGTAGCACACTGAAATGTGTCTGGTTCCCCAACAACAAAGGTCACTTCACCAAAGTTCACTGCCTGCAAGGTGCTGTTCATGGAATAATCGATCCAGAAAGTTTCCTTAGTTTCAATAAGAAATTCCGAAGGTTGAGCTTGATATCAAACACTATGACAGTCTGAGTGCAGAAAAATGACGTGAATTCCCTAAAGCCCCTGAGTTCTTCCAACAGGGCACATTCCAGTATCACCAGTTACTAATTCATTTTATTAATTTAGTTCAATCTGTTGCTTCCCGTTGCTACCAAATGTTTTGTTTGGCATCATGTTTATAATCAAAATGTTTGCTTTAAAATTAAAACATTTGTTTTGGTGGCTTAAGTCTCTAGGAGCAGCTGAGCCTTCCCAGTAACTGAAAAGAAACTAAATTCAAATCGCTATAGAGAATTTCTGCAACTCTCATTGGTAACCAGGCTAGCATGAAGGCAGAACAAAATAGTTTTGCTTTTGAGGTCGCAGACATGATTGAAAATAACTAATTTAAAGACAATCCCAGTGGCCAGTTCATTAAAAATGAACCCGATGAAGATGTCCCAAAACAAATAAAGATGGAATTATTTAATCTTAGGAACATCAGTCAATAATTTCAGGAAGAGACAAGAAATTAAAGCACCAGAAAAAGGAAGTTAAGTCCCTGCATGGGATAGCAAGTGAAAAGAGAAAGGAAACTAAGAGGTAAAGTAGACCAAGGTTCTGAAAGCAAAAAACAGGAATTGAAAGGCTCGTCAAGCCTATTGTGGAAATACTGTAGACCCTGAAGGAGAAAGTACAAAAAGGCGTGGAGCTGTGGAGTCAGTGACTGCCCAGGACAAATTCTGATGTAAAATACACACATTGAGGTTTGATCGCTTTGAGATAAGGATGCTGGTATGGAGGGTATGTGTGAAAGAGATGGATTCATGAGTTTCTGCAGCCGAACTGTTCTCGTCCATGTGTGATGAAGACAGGCAGAGCGAATCACTGGGGGCAAAAGCACCCCAGATCTAACACTATACATATTAGAATATATATAGCAATATATACTAGAATATATATTGCTATATATAGGAATATATATTTCATATATATATATATATATATATGAAAGAAGTACCCTGGCTGGTATGGCTCAGTGGATTGAGTGCCAGCCTGTGAACTAAAGGGTCACTGGTTTGATTCCCACTTGGGGCACATGACTGAGTTGTGGGCCAAGTCCCCAGCCGGGGGAGCATGAGAGGCAACCACACATTAATGTTTCTCTCCCTCTTTCTCCTTCCCTTCCCCTCTCTCTAAAAATAAATAAAATCTTTAAAAAGGAAGAAAGAAAGAGGTATGGATAGCTATCAAGCCCAGAAATCAAGACAGAAAGACTAAGGGAAATTATGAATCTGGATATTTAGTTGAAATATATACCATATATACACACACACAATTGAGTATGCTTTGAAAATATGTCCTGTCTTTATAGGAAGAAGAATTTGATCTAAAAAGATACACAGGGTAAAAGTGTAGGAAATCTTACCAAGGAAATGAAAAGAATGGATGTGTATACTCAGTTCTTACAGATAATAGCTGCGGGGGTTATAAAATAAAGCTAAATCAAATTGATTGGCAGCGAGGGAGAAGTGATATTAAAGAGAAAGTGATAAGAAAGGAAAATCATGTCTATGGTGATACACTATAGAAATAATAAAGTAATTATAGTGAAGACACTATGGGAATACCCAGCATGTATAAAGGAGGTGCTAGGGACTACATGAATATTATTTAAAGTTCATTGGGAAAATGAGCTGGATGCTATAGAAAAATGAAATGAGGTACTATCTTATCTGCTGGATTTATAACTGAGCCAAAGTTTTGCATTATAAATATCTTTTAGATTAACCCATAGTAAAAGAATTTCTTGTTTAGACATACAGTCCTCACTTAACATCATGAACGGGTTCTTGGAAACTGACATTTTTAAACAGAATGGCATAAAAAGAAGCCAAATTGACTCTAGGCTAATTGATATAAACAAGAGTTAAGCTCCTAAGACATATTTATAGTCACAAAACATCAGCAAACTTCTAAAGACCCAAAGCACTTCTAATATTAAACACTGAAATAAATGCACATACACTTAGATAAATAAAAACAAGTAAGATCATCATTTTCCAACACAATCATTCCAGCTCAGTGTCCCAGGTGATGGGAGCTTCTCCCGGCAGCTCAGGGCACAAGGTAGGACCCACCCCAGACCGGATGCCCTTCCATTGCTGGGCCACTCACACCCACACTCACCCAGATGGGCACAATGGGGACACACCAACTAACCTCCCATGCACATCTTTGGGATGTAGGAGGAAGCCAGGGTACCAGGAGAAAACCCACACAGGCGTGGGGACAAAGTGCAAACCCCACACAGTCAGTGGCCCTGCCGGGAATATATTTTCTTTCACCCACGTCAACGTTCGATATAATGAAACAACATGGAATTAAGCAATATTATTTGAGGGCCTGCTGTACTCAGTTCAGCTGGAGAATCTTTTAATTCCACTCCAGGTCTGTATAATTAACTTAATTCAAATTATTCAGCATTGTTACTTAGTAGGGAACTTGCTCTGGATCACTGTTCCTTGACCATTTTAGGGTACCTGTCTACGGAAATCGAGAGACAACATTTCTGTAATGTTTGCCATTTGTATACTGACAGTGTATGAGTAATCAGAAATATACATGCACACACAAAAGAGATCACAACGCCACTGCAAAGGAAATTTTCTTTTTGTCACATATCACTACTCTCATAATAATAATTCAGGACACAGAGGAAAATACTGAAATAACTCAAGAAACTAAATTCAAATCAGGCAATTCAATTATAAAATGAGATAAAATTTCTTATCTCATTTAGGTGTGTCTTTCTGTCTCTCCTTGTACTAATCCATCTAGATTCTGTAAACTAGAAAGAGAATATGGACTCATAACAGAACTAGGATAGAAGCTTAGTGCAGTTGGCAATTATTGCAGTCTCTGACATAGCAACAATCTCTGTGACAGTCTCTCAGCAGAAACGGGTCGGCTAAACATCTGCAAGACCTAAGGTCGTTCTGTATCTGCCTCAGTTTATTCACCTCCCACATGACATAAAGGACTTTCCCAGGTTCCTTGTGTTAGAGAGAGTTTCAAGGTTAAACCTTTCAGGTGTAGACTATGATGCTCATACATCAAAGAAACAGCAAGACTCATCTGACAGTTGTTTCTGTCTTTTCTAGTTCAATATTAGTCGTTTTCTTGACATAAATACTGCAAAATATTTGTGGTTCAATTTCCCACACTTCTACCAAACCCATAGCTCCCCTCCCAGCTTAAATAATTGCACTCAGAAACAGGCAAACATCTGATAATAGGAAAACTGACTCCAGGAACTCACTGCAGTCAATCACTAGTTATGATGGCACTGGAACTGACAGGACTGAATGGAATTGAGAACGCGGTATTCTGTGCCTTACTCAGTTATGTGATCGTGCGAGGACGCTAATAAGTTTCAGATGTGAGTTTTAATGGGCAGTCTGAGTCTGATGATAAAAATATGGACCTCTAGAGATAGGGACCTGTTAATAGAACAAAAAAGAGATTAGAGAGTACTATTCTTTTCAGTAACTTTGGTCTGTTTTTTGGGAAATAGCTGTAAGGCCAGTCAGATGACAAAATAATATGTGTTGCAAAGACACACACATAAACACACCTCCCTAATCAGATTAAGAGGCACTGGGAATGAGAAGTAATAAAATACTCATAGTAGAATTATTAAGCCTCATGAATAAGTGGGTTTTGACAACTTTCCCTTTATCAATGTAAATATCTCTCCATTGTCAAGGACAATGGTACAATTTAAAATACTAGAATATTTTATTTAAAAATGGGGGCACATAATAAATGAAAACTCCAATATTTTAAAATGTCTTAACCATTTAATATGTATGTAATATTATCAAGTGAATAAAAAATATAATGCTTTTTAAGATTTTATTTTTATTTATCTTTAGAGAGAGGGGAAGCGAGGGAGAAAGAGAGGGAGAGAAACATTGATGTGAGAGAGAAACATCGACCAGTTGCTTCTCACACATGCTCCAACCCAGGACCGAAACTGCAACCCAGGCACGCGCTCCAATAGGGAATCGAACCGGTGACCTTTTGCTTTGCGGGAAGACGCACAACCAGCTGAGCCATCCTGGTCATGGCAGTGCTTTTCTTTTGTTTGATAAGTAAGACGACAGTAAATGGGCAATAAAGTAAATGTTATGAAATAGCCTTTCTCACCTGGAATAAGCCAGTCATGAACGTTAAGCTGTTTTGTGGTAGAATAGAGACACTCCAAGTTCAAGTCAACTAAAGCCATTTCTTGATGTTCTTAAAATTGTTGGAAATGGCGTCTCAGGTGAATGAAAAGAAATACATAGATGTCTACAAATGCTGACAAGGAAAATTTCATTTCCTTATATTTAAGTCCATGTGTTATTGTTTTTGAATTAACTTGAGGCTTCTGAGCTATTTACATTTTGATAACTGACCTTTGCTTTCATCTTCTTTAACAAATAAATGGCTTTGATTCATCTTAAAAAACAAAGATCAAACCAAATTTCAAAATATTTTTACAGATTTACACTCTTTCATGCAAATAATTACACTGTTAGTTATTAGATAACAAAAATTATTTTAGTATCTCAGTATTTTTTAAAATGACAACTTATGTCGTTATTATTTTCAATGCCTTTTTTTCCTGTTTGGTTACTACATTGAGTTAAGTTATATTCATTGAATTGTTTTCAAATCTAACTGAATAAAATCTTGTGCTACCATGGCTTGTCAGCCAAGAAGTTTTCCACACGTTGCTTTTACTCTCTTCTCACCTGAGTCTGGCCTATGCACAAAGATCTATTAGCAATACGATTTTAATGAGTGACACAAGGAAGAGGGAGCTTACTGTCTTTATTCAAGTTCAGAATTCATGACGATTATGGAAAAGTACAACACAAGGTTTTTTCCAACAGTGAAAGGCATAAAAGAGATGGGGGAAAAAAAAAGAATGAATGAATGTTCAGGTTTTCGGATGTTAAATGATTGAAACAGTTTCTATTTAAATGCAAATTTGACTTTTTAAAAGATGGGACTACCAGTAACTGCACCCTAAATGGTAAAATGAAAATCAATTTGAAATATGGAATGAATAAAGTATATGTGGACTTTCTGGGAATAATTTTTTATTATGAAAACCCTGATGCATTTTCCTTTGCTCAATCCATCTTGGACTTTGGACAGCTATGTCTAGGATGAAATGCAAACATTTTTTAATTTGTTTAAGCACAAACATGGTCGGCTCACTAGAAGCCTCCTTGTTCATTCAAATCAGATTTCACAAAATAATCATCAATAGTGCGATGTAGGGAAAGTACAAGACCTAATATAAGACTTTAAGCATAGCATTCTAATGACTGGTAGTCACTACGTGTTTTTTACGATGTTGGGAAAATCACTTTTAAGAAATGGAAATCACTACATTCTATTGATTCCAGAACAGAATCTTCAGACATAAGTCAGCAGAGTTGACACTTTCAAATACATAAAATGTGACATCTGCTCTTACAAATGCACTATACAGGCTGTAAATCATCAAGGAGAAAAACAGTTCAATGTCATTTCAGCCACTGTAAGCTATGGTTTACAACTAAGAGATAAAAATAGTCACACTGTCTCTGTGACATCTAAACCACTTTTCTATTGCAGTAGTCCATGTTCTAATTTATCTTTGTGGTTGAATAACGCACAATCAATTGTAAGCAACTAGTGTAGTTTGATTCCAGTCAACTGCAATTTTCTGTAGCTTTATCTTTTCCCCACTGAGGCGATAGTGTGTTGAGGTAATATCCACAACACACTATCTCAATTTTTGTGGTTGCCGAAGTATGTCAAGCTTTTAGGTATCATTCGAAGGACTAACCTATGACATTAATCCACACGTGAAACATATTTAAAATGCAATATAGACATTAGTACTGGTATGCATTGTAATAATTAAAGACCTACAATACACTGGAAAAGAAGTTTTTTATTAGGCTTAAAATAAGATCAAGAAAGAGCATGACCTTTGTATAAGATTCCAGGTCCCACCACTATTTAACAATGAAAGTTTACGCAAATTATTTAACCTCTAGGGTAAAATCAGGTAGTTCCTCTGAAAAATGGGATAAAAAATCCTGAGGCAGTTTTAAAGACTAAGCGAGATAATCTAAATACCAATACAGTGCCTGACATATACACTAGGCAACGTGGGAAATAGTGGCTATTATTATTAATGTCAGGTTATTTTTTGTTATTATCATTGCTCGCATAATAAAACTGAACACTTTTTGGTGGCTATAGTAAATAGCAATGTTTGTGCACTTATTTCAGTATTGAAAGCAATCCAGCATAGTAGCCTATTCCTGGAATATGTGATCATATTTTGATTTTGGTTTGCAAATAATACTAATATTTAAAAATGTTCAGAAATTTATTTTGTTTAATCTTAACATGAAAATGTAACTTTCATAAGTGGGTTTTAAAAATTCTATAATGAAAATGACTACAGCCCTTGCTGGGTAGCTCCGTTTGTACAAGCATCATCCCCAATTGCCAAGGTTGTGGGTTCGATCCCCAGTCAGGGCACATAGAAGAATCAACCAATGGATGCGTAAATAAGTGGAACAACAAATCAATGTCTCTTTGTCTCTCTCCTTTCTTCTCTCTCTCTAAAATCAATAAATAAAGATTAAGAAATAGCAAGTGACTACAGCAAGTATTACAACCTAGCTATTATGTATTTGAGACATATTCAACAGGCCTTAAAGGAAGGTTATACTTTCTATAAATTAACAATTGCTGGCAAATGGTATCCTATACATATTAATTAAAATTTTATCACATTTTTGCACTTGTTAAATAATAACATTAACATCTGGGAAAAGTAAGAATTATTACAACAAAATATAGCTAAATAGTTTTCCAGTAAAATTTGCTACATAAACAGCAACATAATCACCAAATTTCTATGACTGTTTTTTTTTTTTTTAATGAGCACAAAATAAGGAGAAAAGACCTGCTAATCAAGCTGGGCTTTGGAATGACAGACGTGTTCATTGACAGCCTTCTTGGAACTGAAACACAGTGCCTTTTCTGTTTCTCCACAGTACGGCAGTGAGGCTCCAAGCCCAACCTCCTGGTGCCCACGGCCCCTTGGCTACTGTTGAAAGGGAACTGCTGTCCTGGGTGGATTTAAAGCTATTCGTTTAGCAGTTCCGATGCATTTTCCCCCTCAAATCTTTTTACCAGGAAAGCAGCACACCCCAGGGTGTGTGCTTGTCAGACCTTTATAGGTAGAGCCTTTGGCTGCCCTCCCTGCCTCAGTTTGCCAAATGTGCACAGTCATTGTCTAAAGCTCTCCCAGTCATATGCTTTTGCTTAGGGAGACATTTTGCATGGATTCCAGACCTTCTAATGTTTGAATAAGCAGGTAATGCATTTCACTTTCATTTGTCAGAAAACAAATGTTCTCTGAACATTCATGTTTCAATTCATTGTGCCCTGGCTGCTTTTCTTTAGTGGGGGAAAAAATCAAAAACCATTTTACATATAACTCCGAAGCCTCTGTGCTTTGCACATATATGAGGGAACATCCACTGTGGAATTGCTGAGGAAGAGTAACAGTTTCAGAAAAACCAGATGCTGTTTCACTAACTCACTGGGTCCTAACGCTGGCTTTTAAAATAATACTGTGCCCCATGGATTCCCTTACTCATTTGGCAAAGTAACCGCTGTGCTACTGTGATGGCCATTTTCACTGGAAGAAGGAAAGGGATGTAGGGAAGACGACAAAGTTGTGTTTAGGTGTACGCTTATATCTTTTTGATCTGAGTCCTGTAATTCTATCCCCGTTCTCAAAGGCCCAAGATTGCAAGCTTATCAATGACAGGTATGTCATCTTTCCTATACTTGATATTTCTCCCAAAGGACCTAGTGTGTGTATATCTTACCCTCTAGTAACATTTATTAAATATTGACTTAATAACAGCTACCTTCCTTCAAACATAGTATCTAACTTTGGGCTTAGGTATACCACTGGCTTTTAATTCTTGAAATACTTAACTTTACGTAGCTAATTGCAATTAGTTAACCAAAGTTCAGAATGAATGGGATACTTTTGTGCATAGGCCTCCCTCCAGATCAAACCAATAACTTTGAGGGAAAAAAAACAACTCCACTTAAGGACAGGTATTTCAGCTGTGTCGTCTCATGCTTAAGTTCCAGCTTCTCGGTGAACCCTCCTTCCTAACTCTAGAAGGCACAGCTGATTGCAGGCATGAGCTTAGTACACACTTGCTGTCGGATTGAATCACATTGGAACTGGGCAGCAAAATCCTGAACTACGGAGGTTCAGAAAAGCTAGACATCCCTGAGCAAACCACCCTGCGCCTGACAACTGTGCGTTTCCAGCCCCGCGCCTTCTCCCAGCGCTCACAAAATGAACCACTTCCCAGATGCTCTTGGAGAGCTCAGGAATCCCCACTGCTCTGCTGGAGAGTATGGAGTTGTCCTAATTTTTTTCAATTGCTACTTTTTTTTGGTCATATTCTGTCATTTGACACAGTTCAATTAAATTCTTTCTTGAAAAATTAATTTAACCTACTGGAAATGTCTAAATTGGTAGAAAAAAAAGAGAAATGATACATATCAACGGCAGTTTACAAACTTTTCAGTAGAAGGTAACACGTGTAATTTTTAATGTGGTACATGGGGCTGGTTCTTCACTAGTTCCCAGAGTCTGAGAACAAAAGCACATACAAAGGTGTGAATTAAGGACCCTGTTCACAGGAAGTATGAAGGGAATTGAAACGTTCAGTTGGAGATAGAAATCGGTGAACACCACTGAATAATGATATCTGATTAATGCAATGAATGGGTTTACAACCAAGTCACAGTTTCAGAAGGAAGGAAATCTATTGTTGAAAGCACAATGGAATCTCCTCCAATTCTTTCTCGAATACTGTGGGTAATATCGATCAATGGATCAATCAATCAATAAAAGTGGAGCTGACAGTTTTTGGCAAACTTGATTAATCATTCTGCCCATGAAACTGTATCACATGCTGGCATATATAAATATTGTTTAAAGATATTAAACTACATAGCTAGTAACAATGGTAATATATGCGATAATAGCCTTTTTGAAGTTTATCAAAGAAGGCCGAAGGTTCTCAGCTATACCACTGATATCCTAATTGAGGCAAAAATTTCTTTCTTAAAAAGATACCCTTTGTGATAGCATGGATGGAACTGGAGAGCATTATGCTAAGTGAAATAAGCCAGGTGGTGAGGGACAAATACCATAGGATCACACCTTTAACTGGAACATAATCAACAAAAGAAAAAAGCAAACAAAATATAACCAGAGACATTGAAATTAAGAACAATGTAACAATAGCCAGAGGGGAGTGGGGAGGGGATAGTGGGGAGAGGGGTCTATAGGAGCTACTATAAAGGACACATGGACAAAATCAAGGTGGAGGGTGGAGGTGGGGGAGGGAGGTGAGATTGGCTGGGGTGGGGTGGAGGGATGGGGAGAAAATGCACACAACTGTAATTGAATAACAATAAATTTTTAAAAAAAATAAAAAAAATTAAAAAAGATCCTAGTTACTTTCAATTTAGCATTTTTCCTACGTACTTATCTTTTACCTGCTTCACTTCCAGTGAATTTGAATTTGAACTCATGATTGTTTGGATGTTCAAAATAGAGCGAATATACTACACATTTCTTTATAGATTAAAATTATTTCTTTATACTCTTTGTCTTTTTCGTCCAATGAGAGGAGCTTTAATTGGAGGGATTTTCATTTCCTCAGGTCAATTGGTAAAAGACTGGTTAAATTATCTAAGTATTTGTTTCAGTGAGGGGCTATGCTGTACCGAGATTTACAAGTTGTTTAATTATCCACACTTTGAGGCTAATTTAGTGGTAGAAGGAAATATCTTAAAGAAAATGTACAGGTTTAAATTGCTGCCTGTGTGACAAGATTGTTAATGGATAAATGGATAAGTAGGAAACAGTGGGAATTCCACTGAATGAACCTGCCTTTTAGTAAAGGAAAAAAAACTGTGTTAACTCACACCAGGCCCTGGCAGAGGGACTGTGGGCCGCTGATTTGTTTATATCTGCTGGGCCTGCCCCAAGCCTTGAAAGGACTAGCGTCCTCGTGACAGGCCCCTGTCCAGATTGGTGCTTCTTCATCGGAAGGTGGAGCCTTCTAAACAGAAACACTTTTAACCCCGTGACCAAGAGCCATTATTGCTCTAAAGATGACATGACATTGAACGACCTGTCATATTCTGCAGAATTCAATGGAAATGAGAGAAATGTCTCAGTGTGGTGGCCACCTAAAGGTGGACACATTTCTCATGGTGGCTGTCTTACAACATTTCCCTTGGAAATCTCACGGGCAAATCACCCTGTCAGGTGTAGGGATGGCTGCAAATATGGCCACTAGTAAGTTGATTGCTTGACAGAATTTGGTGCATTACAAATATTCAGTTTGCTTCACTTAAAGCTACAAAGAACGCTTTTTCTTGGGGGGAGGGGCATAAAGGGAGGGGTGGGGCCAGAAAGATTTCAGTTGCTTTTGGCTTAAATTTTGTTTAATTTTTCTTCCCTCCCTCCCTACCATCTTTGTTTCCCTCCTCCCTTTTTTCTTTCCTTTCTTTCCTCTCTCCTTCCTGCCTTTATTCATTCTTGCCTTCCTTTTTTCCTTTTATTTCTTAGTGAGCACCCACTCTCATCTCTCATCTTGTACTGTCTTCTCTTTTCCTCTCCACCCCTTTCAACCTCCCACGCTCTACCTGCTCTTTCTTCTTTACTTCTCTAAAGGTAGAGGGTTTTCTTTTAGATCCTTTCCTTCTCCACCACAAGCATGGGTCACTATTTCAGAGTAACCAAATAAAAAGTGACCAACTCCCATTTTTGTAGCTTTTGCTGCCATTTAATCTCATGGGAGTACAGCATCGTAACAGCAACAGAAAAGAAGTAAACAAGAAAGATGCAAATAAAAAATGTATTAAGAACTCCAACCAGCTGCCAGTAACTTGTAATCCGGATTTGGAATAAACACAGAAGAAAAATAGGATGTTTTCTTTAAATGTGGAGCTTTAGTTTGATTTGGAAGATTGGAGAGATACAGAAGTTCTATCAAAATTACTCTTGATTTTTAAAATGATCTTCAAAGTTTATCTCTAACATTCACAATCGTGTAGAATTTGTGAGCGCTGGCTCTTGTGCTGGGTCTGCATTCACTTTTGGGTTCTTCCACGTAAGTCGTTACAAAAACAAAATCACTTGCACTCATTACTTAAAGTCTGGAAGCCTGAGTTTTCTCATGGATAAAATGAGCAGACAGAGAGTACTTCATCAAAAGATTGTTGCAAATATTAAATGCCATAGTACAAATAAAATGCGTAGTAAGTTGCCTTACACTTAAAAAGCTGGTCACAGATGTCAGCGATTCTTAGGACCATTATTATTACTACATTTTAAAAGACTGCCATGGAAGAATTTAAACATTCGAAGAGATAGTTAAAGTATTTTGGGTGGGGAGCGACTGATATTAAAATATTGCATATAATTTGAAGAAGGAAGAAGCTAACCAAAACTGAAATGTAAAATTTGGGAAGGTTTTATTTAGTTACCTGCCGTAATCATAGTGCAAAAGGTTAGGATGGGATTGTGATAACCTGATAATTGTATGAGGTTATGGCAGCCGTTTAACCTTTCTGAATCTCGGGCCTCAAAGCTCTCTCCGACACTACTGGGATAATAATGCCAATGGCATGGAGTTATTGCGAAGGTCAAATATAAAAATGTACTTGACAATGCTTTATAATGAGCCTACTCTATCATCTCCATTAGATGCATTAAGGGAATGCAAGTGTATTTCTCCTAAAGTCACACCCCTATTAAAAACAAATGAAAGTAAATGAAAGTTAAATGAGAGGACTGGTAGGGTTTTTGACAAAGGATCGTTGTTCATGTCACCTCCACTGGCCTCCCTGATAAAGTCCAGGTGGCCAGTATGTTTGCCCATTTGCATGGTTGAATCACGGGCTTAACAATCATTGATAGTAAGAAAGGGTGTTTCTCATCACTGCTTTTTGAAATGAAATAAAGCCAGCACCTCTGGGAAAAGAAGTTTGCCTGGATAAAGGAAGAACTCATGGAAAAACCATGAAGCTAATTTCAAATACATTGTATTTTAGATCCCCTTTCACTTGCCTCATGGACATGTCAGTGTTGACAATTACACATAATTTATCTAAAGAACATAAAGATACAGGTAGTAGCTGGACATTATTTAACAAAAGCCAAGGTAACAAAGAGACCAAGGATTAGCCTGCTACCAATGTGATTTCAATCCATCAAAAACTCTTTCTCTTGGAGGAAATCCTATTTATTTCTATTCTATCTTCTAAGCACAATGAACAGCTTTGCCTTGTGGGATCCCTGCCCTCCAAGGAAGCAGCCTGAACCAAGAAAGTCTGCTGAAAACAGCCTCAGTTGCCCAGCAGAAACCACTGCCCCCGGCACACCTTCTCTCATTGAAAAGCTCTGGGAAGGGACAGAGAAGGATTTTTGTTTGTGTGTATTTTTTAAGAGAGCCTAAACCTTCTATGCATGGCAGCCTGGGCTGATAAAACCCAGTAAATCCTTCTTCAAGTGTCCTGAAATATCTGTATTTGTTCATCATATCTTTCTTTCAAACCTGTTTCTTTGGGCTGCAGAGTGAAAATAGCCATCACTTATTGTCTGGAACTTTGACTGGGGTATTTAACCTCTCCCCTCTCCTCCTGTCCGTTTCCCAATTGATAAGGTGAGAATAAGAATAATAATAGTAATGCCACCTGCCTTTTGGGTTTCACTTGAAGATTAAGTGAAAGCTCTGGTCCCGTTGCGTGGTACCCAGTAATAACCCAGATATCGTAGCTTCTCTCCCGCCACCTCCACTCTGGGGCCTACTTACCTGCTTTCTCTTGTAAACAGTGATTCAACAGACAACCCAATGCCACTCCTTAAAGGAACCGGTGCTCTGCACATGACGGGGACAAAAATGCTCCATAGAGGAATTCACTAACTGTCAGGCTGAGGTCTGACACAGAAATTTAACGGTGGATGATGTTAATGCCATCGTGGCCCGATTCTAGCAGTCAACTCGTTCCTGGGTCAGCTAAAGCCACCTCGGCGCTCTAGACCCTCCTCCTCAGCACCACCCCGGGCCTCCTCTCCACAAAACGCAACCAATCTTTCTTTTCTTTAATGTGGTTATTGTAAAAATGCATAAATGACCTAGAATCCTACTGTAAAATTAGAAATTTAAGGTGAATTAAACCAATAAACAATCTGATATTTGGACTAAAGACAACTGGAAGCCCTTTGGCTATTAATTATTTAGAACCAGAGTCTGACTCCATGTTTGGAGAAGGGTTGGGGGTCACCCAAGAAATGGGCATTTCAGCAATAAGTTTGGGCACACTGGGAATATTGGTCAGGGGTGTGAGGAAGAAGTCACTGGGCAAGCGAGGCCTCGGGTAGTGGGATATTTAGGAGGATGATTTAAGAGACGTTGGCACCCCATACAAGAAGGAACACACGCCTACAGAGAACTTAACCTGGGCTGACAAGAGGCTTCAAGGTCGACCACAGATCTCCCATGAAATAACCTCTTTTATTGAAAAAAATTAATATTCAATTTAAAGTCAAAACCGGATATTATTTTCATTCTAGAAAAGACTTTTGGAGTTATAATGAATGGAATAGGATTAGGAAATTAATTCATATGCCTTTTATCTTTCATTAATAAACTAGTGATCGTGATCACAGCACATTTTTTAAAGAATCATCTTCTTGCAAATACCTCACTTTCTTTTTGAACTCAAAAAGTATTGAATCATAAGGCGATAAGGGCTGACTGTCTCTCAGCTCTACCCAGCAGGCAATGAAACACGAGAGTGAAATGACTAGTCCAAGTGTGCTCAGCTGGCTGGAAGAGACCAGCAGAGACCTCTGGTTCCCAGGCAGTGTGCTCTTGCTGCACCCACATCTGTTCCCACAGGCGAAAAAAAATACCCTAAAATAAACTGAGTCAGGAAACATTGGTGACAGAGAAATTAAACTTGTGGTTAATACTGTGATATAGAGTCCTTTATAATATGCTGGCAATTCTATTCCTGTTGAGTTTGAAGCTTACAACTAACAGCTCATGTTTACGTATTGCTGCGTGCAACTGTGGGCGCTGCAACATTTTCTCAATTCTAGGATATCCGGCAGGCCACGCAGTGAGCTTATACCATACCATAGGCTTGCTATTGTTTATTGCATAGCACACCCTCTGCTCCCAGAACACCGCCCCTGTCCTGGGTCTTAGAGCCTAATAGAACTTAATGTTAAGCATCATCCTACCCTGGATTTCATTACACAGAACCACCATCAAGTATACAATGTACCGCAGTCATAAAATCTTAAGCAGGAGGTTTCAGACTTTGTTAAAGAAATCATTCCATAATTTAAAATTCTGCAGGTTTGAAGTTCTTAACTCTCAGATCAGCTTGCGTGAGGCATAACTACTTGTGTGCGAAGGATACTCTGCCCCCAGTTTTTCCCATCTGAACTTAACTGTGTTTAGAAACCTTTTTATTTAATTCAATTTAGTTAAGTAAACAGAGCAAGAAAAATGAAGTCATGTTGTTTCCTTCCGTTTATTTTGATTAGAAAATTAAGAAGCATTTTATAAAATAACCGTGTGTCTCTTTTGAGGGCAAGTATAACACTAAAACACCTTGCCAAATCCTGTAGGAGTCTTTTTCTAACACCCATTATCCTAAAGTGACTAGTACCATCGATTACACGGTTTTATTACAGGGAGTTGTAGGGAAAGGAAGGAAACTGTCATTGTTTTAGAAAAGAAACTGTAATTATCCAGCATATTTAGAGAGTGCTATTTATTAAGTATTAACATATAAAACTATTATTGGTATATTGAAAACAAGACTTTTGTACAATAGTGAAGTTGACAATATGTTATTATTCTGTGGGGTGCATAAGAAATTAAGGAATTCAGGAAAAAGAAAAAAAAACAATGATGAGAGTAGCTAAAGCTTTGCTTCTCAAAAGTTCCTTTAAATCCAGATGCTATCAAAAGGTTAATAGTGGACGTCTCCTTGTAACACCATCAAATTCACTTTATTCCTCATCTCTGATCATCTGAAATTTTCTTGTCATCTATTTTCATACTGAGAGTTGAGATGTTTTTTATTCCCCAAGTCTCTGGAAGGGAGGAGGAATCAAAGCGTATGTTGCTATGTAGAATCTACACTGTAGCTTAGAACTGGAAACGCTTCCTATCACTCGACAAAGCAATCCAAATTCAAGCCACTGTTATGTCAAAACTTGTGAGGACGAGAAAGAAAAATATACTGATGGAAATGCTGATGACCCGCTCAAAGCTTAAGTATCTTTGTTGCAAGGACAGTGACAAATAGAGAGCAGTTAAGAGTCATCCGGAGTACCGAAATTTTGTGGCACTACTGTATTTATTTTTAGCATTTATTATTATTCATTGGATACTCCTAGAAGAATGCTGGTGTGAATTATGCATAGCGGAATGGAATAGGGGGACGGTGTTTATAACTCTAAATTTACAAACACGAGAGAAATTAGTAATACTATAGTTATCAAAGGAAACAGGTCTAATTAAAGAAATAACTGTTACAAAACCATATGCAGCTCCAACCAGAAAAAGACAATTCAAATTTAATGAATGCCTTTAATATTAATTACAGAATTCTTAACAATACATTGAGAAAGCTCTCCTGGAGAATTCAGCTCACTGTTTAACAGTTTCTGACTAATTTTATTAACCTGTACATCTGAGAGGATCAACCCCCTCTGGGTTTAATTAGAAGAAAATTCAATTTAAATCTAAATGTCAACAGTGGTTACTAATTATGGCAGGGGCCTGGACGGGACAGCAACTCTGTAATCAGGCAGGTTCCCTGGCAACAATTAACACTTTCTTTCTGAGTTAGGAGTGCGTTAGGATATTTTAAAATAAATACGATTCAGCATGGGACACTGCTAATATCATGAGCCCCTACTGCTAGGCGCAGACATGCAGAAGAGGATGCCAAATTAAATTACAGAGATTTCTCAAACATATAGCTGAATAATAAGCAGCTACAAAACTAGGTCAGGGTCGAGGAGCTAGAGCTGAACGCCCCTCCCCCAACATGCAAAATAAATATACCCACTATCTCTGAATAGAACTCATTCTTTTGTTATGCCCTTTGTCAAGAATACATTATTGCAAAATGATATTTATTTCCACAATCTTCACAGCTGTGAGCATGACTGAATTAATCTTTCTTGAACTGATTTCATTTGCAATTTCATGATTATGATTATAAAATGTAAATTTATTACTTAAAAAAGAAATTATTATAAAAGACAGATAAAAAAAGACAGTTCTTTATCTATTGGTTTGCTTTGCTCAATACTAATGAAATAAATAGCTGACTAACCCTGAAATAAAAACAAACAGTATAAAAATGATTGCAAAAATATGAAATGAAAGCTATAAAGACAATTAAAAAATCAACTCTTTTAATGGAACACATACAGTGATTATGTGGCTCAGAGAGGTACCAGGACATGCAAATTTTTTCACAGTTCAGTCATTTGAGATTTTTCTATAGCTGCCATTCTTTAAATGTTCGCATCGAAGATAATACAGAAAAGACCTGGGTACTACTAATCTTTTTATTTCCCCCCCAGCTTTTAGTTTATGCTCTTAAAAGATAATCTCTAACAGGCCCATTTTCAGACTGTTTAATATTGATGGCCTAAATAGTAAATTAGTTTTTTAAAATCCCTATTTCTAAGTCTTCAATTTTTAGTGGAATTCAGTCACTAAATTGGTCTCCTCTTCTTGACATATATTGGTTCCCATGATCAATATTTAAGTCCCTACTGTGTGCAAAGGATATACACAAGCATTCTAAGACAGGCCCTGTTGGGTTCGTTGTTGCAGGTTAAAATAATAAAGTCAGGTTTTGTTTTTGTTTTTGTTTTTGTAATAACCAGAGCAAAATAAACCATTTATTTTATGCAATAACTTTGTTTACACAACTCACTTTTCCTCATTTTTTTAAAGATATCAATTTAATTTTCCCCATTTAAAATTGCACCTCATAAATACAGACAAACACAATTAGGATACATTGTGTTAAATATATTCAAGTGTCAAATGTCTATTCCCAGAAAGACCACTGATGATAACTATGGCTCAACTAAAAAATAAATGGCAATAAATGGTTCTATAAGCACTTCTGCTCACAATAGAAGCAATCACATCTTTAAATAAATATTAACACGTAAAGCTGCTGTTTATCGCGTCAACTCAATCAGTGGAGATCATGTTTCTACGCTAGGAGTGCATCGGTTAGCTTTCTGCATTTGCTCACAATCACAAAGCAAACGCAAGCACTGTCGAAAGGCATTTATTGTATTCAATTGGTCCAAACTAGCTGCAGAGGAAAAGGCTGTTTAAAGCTTATGTAACAAAATAAGCTATGTATATATGAATAAATTATTTTTTCCTCTATGATTCCTATCCATTTGCTTTGCCAGTCTAAGATTCTGAGTTTTCAATAACATATTTCTACTTATGACTTTTATAGCTTTGTAGAGTGTGAGTCTGGAGGAGCTTTCAGTTCATTCTCCCAATCCAAATATTATCTATCACCTCCTCTAGCGTGAAGGTTAATAACTCTTGGCTGAAGATGTCTATATTGCTTCTTTACTGTTCACAGCCATAGACACTTCCTCCGGGAGGGAAGGCGTCCTGCCTCCTTGAAGGGTCTGCGTCTCACCTCTGGGAGGCATGCTACCTCCACCAGGCTGCTACCACGGGACAGTGTGCCTAGTCTCACCAGGCAATTATGAGGCTGGTGTTACTACATTGTGCAAGGAAACCCTTACTCGGCTGTAATACACATATGCTGCTTGGCATTGTCAGGTTACTTACGAATTCCATGTTCAAATGCAATCTGGAGAGGCCATGCCTGTGGAAATTGTGCCTTGATTTTATTTTTCCTCTCCCTTTTTCCTTCCCTTCCCTTTTTCCCTTCCCTTCCCCTCCCTTCCTTTCCCTTCTCTTCCCTTCCCTTTTTCCTTCCCTTTCTTCCTTTTCCCCTTTTAAAACAGCATCATGCATCAGAAAGACTTTCACTAACTCCTTCGGCTTTCTCCCATACTTTCACGATGCTACCTGAGGCACTGCATCACCCCCGCAAAGGGAGAGAGCATAACAAGTGTCTCGCCGGTTAATTGTAAAGCTTGGAGGTTATAGTTAATGACTTTGCTGAAGATACCCTTAGAGGTAATTTTCCTATAAATTTAATTATTAGACACCTGTTAGGTAATGGATATCTCAGAAAAAAATATGTTCTTTAAAATGAAGTAAAATGAATAAATAAGAACAATGGGATTAAATACATGATAAACGATATAATAAGACATGTTTTTTTACACCAGTTTTAAACTGTAATTTAGCAGGTAATATTATTTTGAGTATTATATTACCAACTCAGAACAGGTGTCTAGAGCTATTTTCCTACACTTTTAAATGTTAACTCTTTCTCCTTTCTTAACTGAAGCTTTAGTTTAGATCTTTTGATAACAAAACGGAAGTTCTAAAACCACAGCTCAATAATAAGGTGAATGGAAAAACAGTTGGTTTCCGTCTCTCTCAACTGCTTACCTTTATGTGTTCAAGTCAAAAAGAGAAAGAGAGAGTGTAAGTTCTCCATTGTGCCAACAACCACAATGGCAAACGATAAATACAAAGCACTGTTTTGTGCTCCCCGCTGTCATAAAGTCTTTCTTTTTAACTCTTAAGAAAAATCTAGTTTTTATTTTAAGTTAGGCCCATAAGTTTCAAGTAAAGACTGGGTGGATTCATGTCACCCAGTTAATGTCGAACATTTTGTTAAATGTTCAACAAAATATTTTCAACCAATGGTAAAGGTTTAAGAAAATCAAGCTTTGTTTTATATCTCCCAGCATATTATGGTAGTTTCACGGCAACTTCTCAGAGAAGCAGGCCGGATCTTTCTGTGGACAAAGTCCCAGGTATGGGGGAAAATGTCCTGAGGCCGAAGAGGATGGGCCATTGGCAAGCGGGAATTAGGAAGGTTCTTGGGAATTGTGTCTCCGGTCCTTCCCTCCCCACCCCTCCTCTCTCAACCCTTTGCGCTGGCAGTTGGGCTTAGCGATTTAGAAAGGACTGGACTGCATGTTTAATTTTAGGATCCAGAAAATTCTAGAATGGCATTTCCCAAAGTGGGTTCTACGGCATGATAATGTGTTATACTCAAACAGGTTCAATAAGTTAGGACGTGCCAGCCAGATTAAACACAGGTCAGCGAGCTTTTTTACAGCAAGCGTTCCTAAGGATTCAGTGTCGTGTGCGGAAGGATTCTAAATCCCTACATTCCAGGTGCTTCTCCAGCTCTCGCTTTCTGAAGCAGGACCGCTGCTGAGAGTCCAGGGCTGCTGTGCGGGAAGGCCAACTCTGGCAGTTCCCGGGGAGCGCAGCCACCACGGACCACAACCTGCTGGCCTTCCCCCTCATTTTACTAACACGTTCACAGTCAATGGCTTTCTTCATTTCGTCAATGTTTAAAATTCATTTGCTTTAATAATCAACATTTAAACATTATAGAAGGTGTCCTAAAGTCGAGAGCTACATTATCTAGAAAAAGGATATGCAGTATAGTAACAACCACAGTGTTGTTCAGGGTATCATGTTTTAAACATGCACTATTAAATAAGATATTTGTTAGCCTTAAGCATAAAGTCAGATTATTAGCAAACAACTAAGTGGAACCAAAAGAACTACATCCCAGATCTTATGGAAATAATTACAGAACCTCTAAGGTCACACCAGGCACAGAGGGAAGAAGGCCGCACCAGACATGAGCTACCTCCAAAGTGGAAGGAGCCCGAAAATGAATGCTGAACCAAAACTGGAACTTTAATTTGTGTCTCAGTTGAAAGTGTTTCTATGTAAAATAAAAAATAAATTGTAATTTAATTGGGTTGCTCTTGTCTCCTCATATAGGTGTACAACTGTTTAGATAAACCAATGCCTACTCTTAGGTATATGTCTGTATATGTGTGTGTGTGTGTGTGTGTATTTAACTACAGAAATGGAATGAGAGTTTGCATAATGTGTGTTTTCCTGCTTTGGAATTGTTATGTATTATTATTTAATAGACAGTATATTTAAGGTCCTATAATTTAATTATATAATACTTATAAGTTACCTTGCTGTGCAAACTGTTTTCCTAATGAACCTTGGCTGTAGCTCTGCAATGAATCGTATTTCTCTCTGCGAGTTTCAACATTAAACAAATACACATAAAACAAGTGCATGGCACATAATAGCTACTCAGTTTATAAAATGACTGAATAAATGAATGAATGCATATCTGGCCTATGAGTCATTTCCAAATGGTAGTTTTCACCCTTAGCTCAGAAGATAGTGCTAAGAGTTTTGCTTCAAGGACCAGCCTTCAAGAACAATGATTTATTTGTTTCATAAAGTATGGGCTTCCACTCAAATTTTTATTTATATGAAAGGACACACTGTTTTTGTCTTTAATGTAAAAGCCACTGGCTCATGGAGTCTTTCAAGGATCTTCACAATTTGGTACCGCCCCATTTTCCAATCCGTTTTCCTTATATTTCACTGGGGACAAGCTGAACTATTTGTCATTCCAGGACCTCCCACCTCATTGGTAAGCCTTCTGATGGTCCTTCCTGCAGAGGAGGTTTTTCTATCTTCTCTGCCTGTCTCCAACCTACTCTATATTCTAGGCCCGGCTCAGAGTCAATGTGTTTACAGAGCTTCTCCCACACCATACCCACTGCTACTAGGCATGCATGTGTTAAATTCAGAATATGTGAGACATAGTTCCTGGCAAAGCCCTAAAATACCAAGCACTTACATGAAAAGGCATTAACTAATTACATCGACAGGCATCTTAGGATTTCTCTTTAAGTTTCACCTGAAGTAATACCATACCCTCCACGATACGAGCATACTAAAGTTAAAAGTAAACTACACACTACAAACTTTTGATAAGTATCAACTTTGCTTAAAGTATTAGATTTTACTTAACAGACAAAACATGTCGGAATGAATTGTTTCTGTTAGAAAGTTTCAGATACATTTCCTGTTGTTATATTTGTTCAGAGAAATTAAGTTTATAAACTTACTCTTTTAATAAGAAGAGACACTTCCTTTGTACATAAGAGTAATTAGTGCTGCCTAAACCCTGTCCTACAGGCACATCTGTAAAACAACGTCCTATGCGGTCCAGGTGCTCCGAGGCGCGCGCCGGCTCCTGACAGAGGGCGAGCGGTTCGAAAGGGAAAAGTCACGGAAGATTCCTCAGTAGCTAATGAACACATGGCCATTGTCCCTGAAAACACTGCCATCTGTTGTCAGAAAAGAGGGGTCACTTCTGAACTTTTACTGGGCAATAGGTTTTCTACACCATATCTGAAAAAAACCCACATCTGAGACAGTTTCTTAATCGAGCTGGTCATCCTGCAGGAGAGAAAGGTACCTATGGGAATGACAGTGTGGGAGATGTCCAGAGTCCAAAAACAAATTGGTTTTCTCCAATAGTGAAATAATTCTCTAAAACCAAAGATTCTGACATAGGTAGCTCTTCATAATCACCATAACTGGTCTATATTATCTTCATTTTCTTTTAAATATATGCAGAGAACCAAAATCATGATTAAAATTCTAACCATCACACCTGGGTTAATACTACCTTTTTCTTAACTTTTGCTCAAACTTTCCATTAAACTTTATTAGGTGATAAATACTGCAATATTCCCTGTAGATCCGTTATAGAAGAGAAAGGAGATAAATCACCCAAATCATCATCTGGTCAGTCTGTAAGGGATTTCAAAAGCCTGTATGTAACATGATATTTTCTGTTACAAAGTAATGCACATCTCCTAGGAAAGGGTCATTACAGAAGCTGTGTGTCACGTATGCACCCTGTGAAGTTTCACCATTTTTAATTAGGAGATTTAAGCTGCATCCCAGATTAAATAGAGAAGGTGTTTATGAGCCATCATTATGTCAATTTAGATTCTCTAAATTAAAATGAATATTTTAACTATGACTTTGAAACCCTAATGCTACAGTGAAACAGACTTACACTTAAGTTTAGTAAGTTTTGTGAATTTCATTGGTATGTTCGCCATCCTTGAACTTAGCCATTTTGATTTGGGTCACCCACAATGACCTCACTCATGAAGCGAGGGGGTGGATGTAGAAAATCCAGCATGGGGTTACCTGCAGCCCTTTACTCCACACAACGACATGGGGCTGGATTCTAGACCCCATTTACAAATGAAGAAATGAGAGGAGTCACGTCTCTTCCACACAGCCAGTCACAGCAAAGTCAGGGTCAAACCCTCGTGCATCCAGCTTCCCAGTCATCGATTTTTCTGTGCATCGTGCGGCTTCAGTGCGTGCACAGTTATACCTGTTTCCTACTTGCATAGCATTGGTTTTCAGTGTGCACAGTAATTCGTTTCCTTTTTCTTAACCTATTTCTGCTTCTTGAAATACAGCAACTGGCAAACTCATGGTGAGTGAAGGCATCCGTTAAGATGTCTAGGTGGGAGAACATCACCAGCATGGGATTTTAAATGATGACAAATGATTAGCGAAATGAAAATAAACAGGCAAGCAATCAGAGTTGGGCGTGGAATGCTAGTGGGCTTGAATTGCTCGCAGTGGCCTTGCCTGTTGGCTCACTTTGCCTGGAAGGACACTGCCGTGAGACGTGACCACAGCGCCCAGCTTGTCGTGCGGTTGGGAACTGAGACCTTGACTGCTCTAGTAGGAGGGGAAAGGTGCAAAGCATCTGCGAGAAGCACGCACACCGTTCCCAAGTGACTGGAAACTAGTTACAATTATGAGCTCAAACTCCTTTCACTGACAGTTATATTTAAATTATGGAACTCTCAATGGTGTATGACTCCTACCATGCAATTTTTGAAGTTCATACTAATGATGTCGAACAAACCTGCTCTGAGATCCCATCTTGCTGAGAAATGGAAGGCCTTTGTGAAAACCTTTGGGTCCACAGCTTAGCTTCTGTGTGTGCAATGCATTGTTGTATGATTTGGAGAATAATTTATGAATCTGGTTTAGCGCACAGTTAATGTCCTACCTACGCCTGTAACATGATGATCCATAATTTTGCAAACAGTGTGGTGTGAGCCCTTCGGGTTCTCACGCACTGTGAAACTACCTGAATAGACGGCTTTGACTAAAAACCATTTTAAATGTACTCTGTGACTCTGGTTTTCAATACTTGAGAATCATGGAATAGATTAAAACATACATGTGTGTTTCATCTAGTCAGTCCTTCAATTTTAGAGCTGGAGAAACCCACCCAAAGAGGTTAAGGGGGCTGCTCACAGTGCCACCACCTTTTAGTCACAGAGCTCACCCAGGCCGTGGCTCTTTCAAATATATTCTAAGTGAGGGATCCTATTATTTTTTCATAGGTGAGAAGTTCTGACTGTTTTAATGCCAGTTAATTAGGTCACTATGATTTATTTTCTTGACTTAAAGACTATTGCTGAACACCAACACACTTAGCTTCTCCGAAGCTTAGTTTCCTTCACCATGAAATGGGAATACTTCCAACTAAGTTATTGGGAAAGTCAGAGACAATTCCCAGCGATGCATACGAAAGACAAGAGTTTATAGTTGTTGCTCTAATAAAGATTATATTTAAGATCACTACAGGTAATGAAAAGAATAAGCAATAACAATGGAAAAAGAAAAACAAAAGAACCAGCCATCTGGAACCTGCTTGGGATTGGTCCTTCTCCCTGCACTTGCTCCTTTCTTACCCCTTATGTCTCTTCCACAGAATTACAGGCCTCCTGAGGCAAGACTGAGACCCTTGCATCTTGCAGTTCTGCAGTAGCTAACACAGTGTCTGATGTATGAGAGGCATTGCGTAAACGCTCCTGGATATTTCAAGATAAACTGGGTAGTTTTCTTTCCCCTTTAGCTCAGAAAGAACCCATGTTTTAAGGCATTTTGTCCATTTTGGATGTAAATACTTCTGAAACAAACTGTGTAGTTACCACCTTATTAAAAAGCTTACTTAGCATAGTGGTTTTTCCTTGATAAATCAGAATGTTGATTGGAACATAAATTACTGGAATCTGCCATAACAGGATGATATTTTCAGGGGCTGTTAAGTTTGTGCTTCGTTTGTATAAATGGCCACAAACCTTTATGCTTCTTAAATTCTTATGAATGGGTATTTTTGAAAGTTTTTCAGGATCCCACATACCTATCAGGTTGTCACATTTTTGTGGTCAGCCGTACATGCCTGGCACCAGTAACCAACAGCCCGTTTCCTAATTTGCTGTTTCTAAATGCAGTGGTCCAGGAAATCTTATCACCCACCCAGCCAGTCTGTGCATAGAACACGGGTTTCAGATAATTGGGATTATATCTCTTCTTGCTGCAACTTTTGAAAACTAACGTTTCTGTGTTTAGCTTTATTCCTCCACCAAAAAACAAAATGTCTAAGCACTAATAAAATGGGTAGGTTATATTCAATACAAACTAGAGAAACAACATGTCCAAAATCTACTGTTTTCAAAACAAAAAATATTAAAGGGGATACCAATTCCAGAACAAAAATCTAAGTTAAATTTTACCAAGTTTTTATAGGACTATTAAAGGTAATTAAGATTTTTAATATCAACTATTAGCAGAAAATGACAGTAGCCATTGAAATTCCTTGATATATATATATATACACACACACACACACACACACACACACACACACACATAAACACACACACATTTATCCTCACCTGAGAACATGCTTATTGATTTCAGAGAGAGAAGAGGGAAGGGAGAGAGAGAGACATCAGTGTGAGAGAGAAACATTGATTAGTAAGGAAGTTGTATCAGCAGACTTTTACCATTCTGAAAGTGCACAGATACAAGAATTGGATTACTTTTTAAGATTTTGATTTATTTATTTTTAGAGAAAAGGAAAGGGAGGGAGAAAGAGAGGGAGAGAAACACCAATGTGCGGTTGCCTCTCACGCATCCCCTACTGGCCCACAACATAGGCATGTTCCCTGACTGGGAATTGAACCAGCAACTCTTTGGTTCACAGGCCAGCACTCAATACACTGAACTACACCAGCCAGGGCCCAATCAGGGAAGTAACATTCATACACATATAAGACAGCAAAGTTTGCATTTCTCAGCCAGGCACAAGATCTTCATGACTTCATGCGAGCTCCCTTTCTGCACCTCTGCATCTCTTTCCTTGTGATCTCACAGTGAAAGCTACACCTGTTCAAGAAACAGACCGGGGGCCGGCTACGAAGGAACTGCTTCTGATTTTGGTTCAGTGTTAAAGTTTTGTCCAGTCCACCTTTTAGCCTCCTTTACAGCTATACATGCTGCTACATTTTAAAAACACTAGTTCGATTGCTTTTGTCACTGGATATCCAATACAGTTTCCCACGCCTTTGCTCACGCTGTCCTTCTGCCCTCTTCCCCATGTCTCTCAATCTGCTTCGTCATCTCCTTCTTCAAGGCCCAGCTTGGATGTCATCTTCTCAGCAGCAGTCCAGCTCTCTCTTCCTCAGGCGGGACTATGAGCCTTCCCCTCATGCATCATACTTATCATCACTGCACTTTTTGGGTAGTAGTAGCATCTCATGCTCATGTGACCACCTCTCTCAGTAGGAGGACCCTTCAAGGACAAGGATCTTCCCTTTCTCCAACTTTGCCTCCAGGACTAGTGGAGTTCCAGGCACAGAGAGGTGCCCAAAAACATTGATGGAATAAAATTGAATTGGTTGTTCTAGATGTGGTACCTGAGTGTTGTGAACATTACTGTTTGTGGTGCAAACACAACTCTTTCAAGGTGTAAGTTTCCAGAGTGAAGAAAATGAAACACATGGGTATACATACAATCTTCTCTCATCCGAGGCCATCAATGAGTTTTAGTTTGTTTCAACTAATTTTACTTACTCATTCAGTCAACACACTAAATAGTGAATCAGTATTCAGACTGTACACTATCTGCATATACTTTGACCCGTCCTTTTTCTAGCCCAGCCCACAGTTCTACGTCTTTGTGATGGCTCCCTTCAGAGTGCTGCTGGCATCTCAGGGGACACAGCTTTAGTGATCAGCAGAGTCATGGGCCAAGAGCAAAGCCTGGGAGGCATGTGTAAGAGAAGCAATGGAAGCATTTGATTCAGCAAGCTGTGAATGCGAGTATCTCACTTTGTTTCAACAGCAACAATAGCAGGAGAGGAGTGGAAATTTAACTGGTTACTTCACCAGCCTACAAGACTATGTACTGCACCGCTCAGGCTACAGATTCTGCAAGGTCTTCTTCTAATCTGATAAATGAGCTATTTTCTTTTAGCAATCTGGGTTTGGATAAGAAAGCTTACAAGATCTAGAATCCACTATTATTGTCAGTTCTCTAAGCCTGTAACCCTTGGACACTGAGAAATGCGATTAACAGTGCTCGCTGTTTGAGTGACATTCCGATATCACGTAGTGGATGGAGTGATTCTATCATTTCGCTCCTCAAAGTTTCAAGTTGCCAGAAAGAAATATATTTCACTTAAGTTCCAGTCCTGAACAAATGTTAGCTTTGTGCCTCCCTTTCTCCAAGAGCACCAAATACCTGGATGCAAGATTTCCATGAGAATATGGGGCAATTTAATACGGCTACAGAATGGCTGTAAAGTCAAATCAAAACAAAATCAACAAAAACCAATATCCCTGTGATGAGGCCAGAAGGCATGAGAAGAAGGTTGGGAGGTGGGGACAGTAACTGCTGAAGGCCTCACGGTTACCCCAATGCCATTGCTAGTTCCCTCTTTGTACCTCTGCACCTCTGTGTTTGTGGTCTCACAGCGAAAGCTATGCCTGTTAAAGAAACAGACTGGGCGCCAGCTACAAAGGAAATGCTTCTGATTTGGGTTCAATGTTAAAGTTTTGTCCAGATTGTTTAGTCCTAGGCTGTGGAACATAACTAGTTAGGAAATACTGGGTTTTTACTAAGAAGGCCCCAGATTTTTAATATATTATATATACATATATGTACATATTTATACATGTGTATACATATAATTATATAATATATAAAATTATATATATACATACACATATATGTAAACATAATCTCTTGTATGCAGATACATCTCTGCATCTAAGAGGTGTAAGAATTACCGACCATAGAATCACCCTTTAATCGCACTTCAGAAAAAATGGGACTTTAACATCTGCAGACACTTCTGCAGCTTATTGTCTTTGCTTCCGTTAGTCATATGCAACATGTCTTTCTGTAATATAAACAAGTTTGTTTTAATTTTCAGCAACTTAAAGATGATGCAAAGTATGGAAAGGGTTTCTTTTTCAAATCACCTTTTTGTTTGACAGCTGCAACTGGCCTGAGCCTAAGAACCTTTCTAAAACATTCTTGATTTGTTGCACAGATTTATATCTTTTCATGTTCCCTCTCATCATTAAGCCAATTATGAAGGAATTATTACCTTTGCTCAATCTGATTTTTTATGGACTTCATTGAAATGTCTCATCACTCACAGTACACTCAGGAGATTGGTCCATTGCCCAGAAGTGCACAAAGGATGTTTCTGGTGAACTCCCCTTAGCCTTACGAGGAGTAACCCATATACATATGATCCTCATCAAGAGATGGATAGAGACTTCTATATATTTGAACTTGGTAATAGATCCCTTCTTGCATAACTATGACTTACTGCTCTTTGTTCACATGCTTGTTAGCCAGTTAAATTTAGGAGGGCTTCATATTTCACTGCTATCCCACGTGAATTATTAGGCATCAACTCCCCAACGTCAGGTCGTACAACTTTGTTCAAAGCAGAAACATCTTTGAAATCTTTCGAAGCATGACTTCATTAACAGATGATATACTAAGCATTAAAATTAACTGTATGGATTTGTATCTGTTAGCATGTATTTGGATGAAATAGCAAATCCTTTTAATATGGCTAATCAAAATATTTTTTATTTCTGTTATAGAAACAACAGTGCATACGTGACCCAGCCATGCCTAACTTATCATTTCTCAGTAAGAAAATGAATTTTTTCTCTTTAAAAGGAAGTTTATAAATATGCTAGGCACATACTTCTAACTCTTAATTTAAAACCGATGGCTATAATAAGGACTACAAAAATGAAACGTTCTTTGTGCTCACAGCCATAATTCAGAAAGAAGGGTTATTTTACAAAGGCTTACAAAGTATATATTTTTGTATCTTCTTAGACACAGAAAATGGATCGTTTGCAAAAAAATCATGATATATGCTCCTGGCTATTTCAGCAAATGAATAGTATCAGGGACATCTAATATATTCATTACCTATGAACACTTTTCTAAATAACACCAGAGGTCTCTTTTATTTAGCAGCAATGGCAGGGAAGGGGAAAAGAGACCTTTTCTTTTTTACCCTTAGGTTTTCAAACAATAGCAGCTATCATAACTGCTGGTAATATAAACAAAGGCTTGATCCTTCAAAGTTACATTAAAAAGTTACTATCTGATTTATCGAATCTTGTTACAAGGTAACTTTAGAAACATTACGCTAACCATAATTTTTATTTTTAAATTGTGGCTATCATTGCTATAGTTTCTTGCTTGATTAGCAAATAATTTTCTCCGCAAACCTTGAGGTTCGCCAAGTTGTAAAATTTTGAATTAAGGATTTGGAAAATTTATTTGGTTGTTAACATCATACTGATAGATAATTGCTCGTTTGGGGCAGGAATGCTTTATAACTAAAGTACTTTCCCCCGAGGGAATCATGCTGTCATTTGTTTTCATTTTGGAAATGAAAACAAATGGCACTGTAACTCCTAAGGGCAGAAGTGACTTCGTCTATTTCTTTTCCCATACAGTCTCATCTATTCATTTTTAGGTAGATGGAATATAGATATAGCCCCCCACCCCCCATAACTTCCATTGCTGCAGAATGTACTCACTCGCTGTACAGTAATTAACAGCTCTTGACTGGAAAACTGCCAGCATGTACAACGTGACACTCTTCCTTTGAACACTAACAAAGTGCATAAGTAATTTATGTTGGATTAAATATCCCTAACAGGGACCCTTAAGTAACCCAATCACTTTAAACAGGCTCCACATGCATGCTCCAGTGCAGGGAAAATGTCAGACGGTGATAACCCACTAATAGCCCAATTCTAACTATATTCCAGCATTAGCATTTTATGACATCAATCCTCATTAAACCTGGCAAGGCACAAGATACTAATGTTTCCCAATTTTACAGCCAAGGTGGAAGAGAAATGGAGAAAATGTAGACAGGTGCTGTCTCCCAAAAAGGATTAACATTTTTAAAAATGTGGTAGCAATTTTCTGTTAGTACCTTTGTTTGCATTGAAAGAGAGACAACAAAGAGGTAATGGCTACAAGGACCTCGATGGAATTCAGCCAAGAGTGAAAGAAAAGACTGGTATTTCAGCCATTGTGCTCTCTGCTAAAGCACTGTGCCAACTCATCTTCCAACCCATTATATGAAATTTAATTTAACCTGCTATGCAATTAATTCAGATGTTCAGCCTATTTTTCTCATGGCAGAATCCCTCACACAATGCCTTATTTAAATATTAATCAGTCCTCTTTCAATTAGGACTAATTTGCTTCACAGGGTTTCTCTCATCTTCTGATTGCAGAAAAATGGAGGTAACTTGCAACGTTTGAGGATAATTAACATGGTATTTTTATAATACTGATACATCAAATGGGACCTTAATGAACCCCGCTGATTCCATTTAGTAAAGCATGCCTCAAAGTTATAATCAAGACGAAAGCCATTGCCATCTGTTTAAAATACTAAGGAGCACAATTTAAACACAAAATGCTTATTTCTCTAAACTGTCTATTGTAGAGGTCTGCAAAAGTCATTTTTCTATGCAAACTAATTGTACAGTATTTTAATTTGAACCTTTTATTGCACATGTACAAAACAGTGACATCTTAAGATGTAGGGGCCCTGTTTAATTAAATGTTGACAACCACAGAAATAAGTCATGTTTGTCAATGTTCCTTTTTTTGAGCACGCTGAGCAGTTGCCACTAGAGCAATGGAAGTAAGTTTTACATTTCTAATGAATCCAATATTTCACAGCCTTTTGTTTAATATTTGAAGAACTTTTCTTAACAAAAGCTACTGAAGCTCTATGCAATGGAAAAACATAAGCATCCGCTGTTGGCTCGCTGCTGCTCACGTCACAGAGTAAACAGGGTAACATTTACACACGGCCAGGTGTGCGCAGTGTTCCATCTGCTCCCAGGCAGGTTGAAGGTCAATGTTTTAGGCTTTGAGCTGTTCTAGAGTTCCTTGGTTACATCTAGGTTACAGAGGCTATTGGCTCTCAAGGTCATTATCAAAGCACTCAACATGTTCCAATGGTAATAAAACATGACTGATAACAGATTGCTGATGTACAATGTTTACACTATAGCCACAGGATTTCCTCTGTTAACTTTGGAAAAAGTAGGCATTATCTTTGTATGTTTTACATAAGAATCAGAATCCCCCCCTCATTTTCTTCATAAAGCAACTCCATACGCTGGATCATTATGTCAGAAGCAATGTAGGCCAGAATTGCATTGTAGAGACAGAACCAAATATTTGATGTAAAATATCACATTCATATTAATTATCAATCAATTCGAATATCAATGGAGTGCTTACAATGTGTTAACTATATGCAAAAAATAAGTTATTGGGGGTACAAAGAAGTACGGGCAATCCTCCACGTACGGGCCCCCCAAGGATGTAAACATATCCCAGTTAAGCCAGAAAGAGCGAGAGGGCCTCAGTGGGGGAAACACAAGGAGGAGACCAACTAGATCGGAAAAGACAATTAGGTTGAAGCACTATAGAAAATAAAAAAACATAGTGAAAGTTCTGATATTTCATTAATCTACATTAAGAGCACATTGAAAATGCTTCTGTGTCTGTGACTTCGTTGAGTATGAAAACTTTGGGGATGAGATCTGCACATTTCTCCTCGCAATGCCCACCCTGGTGCTGTGTTTTACACAGACTGGGCGCAAGTCAACACTTGAATTTGACACACTCGTGTGCTCGTTTGGCAGACACTTACTGAACAACGCCATGTCCCAGGCACTGGCATAATAACTGTGTATAAACTTGAACAAAAAGATGACGTATGTCTCTGCTCTCAAGGAGTTTAAGTTCTAGAGGGGAGGGAGAGGCAATTCAAGAGGTAAACATACAAATGGGATAATGTCCCGTCATATAATCTATGAAAAATGAAAAGTTATGTGCTAAGGTCAGAAATTGAAGGGTGGGACATTTTAGATTGAGTGGTCAAGGAAGGCCTCTCTGAGGAGGTGACATTTAGGCTAAGAATTTAATGACAACAAGCCAGCTTCCAGGTAGATTGTGCCAGCCAGAGAGTGCAGGTCAGTGGCCACCATGAGTCAGGAATAAGCTTGGCTGGTGTGAGAAACATTACAAAAAAACCCAGAATGAGGTTGGAGAGATACACAAGGGCTGGAAAGTGCGTGGCCTTGAGTTCATGAAAAAAAATAGCATACCCTCCCCAAGTGTAATGGGAGAAGCTGAAGGGTTGCATGCAAAACACAACATAATCTGATTTGTGTCTTCTCTCTTATCCTCTATGTGGAAAAGGGATGGGAGAGGAAGAATCAGAAAATCAAGGAGACAAGTTAGGAAGCTCTTACAGCAATTGAGGCAAACTATACCCATGGTTTGGTCAGAGTGGGAATATCAGCAATGGAGAGAAATAGATACAAATATGGGAGTAAAAGAAAGTGTGGGATCAAAGATGACTCAGAGGATGTTGCCTTACCTAATGGGGTATCTCTGAGGTGGAAACACTAGGGAAGGAACAGGTTAAGGAAAAACCTAGAATTCTGTTATGGACACTTGAAGTTTATAAGTTGAGAGATGACATAGTAAAATCAACTCATTAAAATAATATTTATATTATTTAGTCTCATTAGTGACCCCATGAATATTCCTTTTGGCTTTTGCAATGGTTATTTCCTCTTGCTTTCCTTGGCAGAACACACACTCTGAACCTCTGCTTTATGCCGTCACCTCTGATCGCATCGTTCTTCCTGTGTCTATCCCTCCAGTGAGTATCTGTACTTTATTTAATAATAATGAAGGCCATTACTTAAAATTGCTTATTGAGTGCCAGGCACTGTGCTAGGTGCTTAGATGACATTATTTCACTTTTGCTCTCAGTTTTCTGGGCATGTCCTCCTGTGAGTCTGTAGACGACTGGAAACATGATTCCCAAATTGTTGGAGTTTCCTGACTTTTCCTGACAAAGGTTCTGACTTTTTTTTTCTGTTACCAGCACATAGTAGGCAGTGAGAAAAAAAAAAAAAAACAATTGCTACAAATGAACTATTCACCATGGTTACAAGGGCCTGGTGCAGAGGAGAATGGGGGGTTATGCCATGGGTGTGGAGTTTCAGGTTGGGAAGGTGAAATGTTATGGAGACGGACGGTGGTGATGGCTGCACAATAATGTGAATGTACTTAATGCCACTAAATTGTCCACTTAAAAATGGTTGAAATGGTCAATTTTATGTTATGTGTATTTTACTTCAATTAAAAACTTGAACTGTCCTGCCTGGTGTGGCTAAGTGGATGGAGTGCCAGCCTGTGAACCAAAGGGTCGTTGGTTTGATTCCCAGTCGGGGCGCATGCCTGGGTTGCAGGCCAGGTTTCTAGTAGGAGATGCGCGAGAGGCAACCACAGGTTGATGTCTCTCTCTCTCTCTTTTTCTCTCCCTTCCCCTCTGTCTAAAAATAAATGCAACCTAAAAAAAACCAATATGAACTATCTATGCCCAGTAATCACTATTGCAGGAAAGGAAGTATTGACTGTAATTTATCCCAGACGTGAATGTAAAAATCTGCCGAGCTATGAGTAGAAGGAAAATGTGCTATAGAGAAAAATGGTACTGAAGAATTGAGGCAAGTCATAACTGTATGTCTAATTTCTTCACCACATCAGTGGAAGAAATCTCTTAAGAGCATAGCCAGCACTGGGGAGCATGTGAAGACTGTGTTCAAAACAGATTGGCTAGCCTCTTGAAACATCTATTCCATGGGATGCATTTTCTTGTACCAAAAGCATAGAGTGAGGCTGCTCCTATGGTCTCAGATTAAGCCACCACAATATACGTCTCCATAGTAATTTCTCAGTTGCTCTGCCCTTGTCAGACCAAAAGTCCCTGGAATCCTCAGGGAAGAGCCCTGAAAGAACATGTACCCAAATCAAATGCTCAAGGTAGCCAAGATTTTGATTTGCACGTGTACCATCTACAAAGGGACCTTCCTGCCAGAACCGCGATTCCTGACTGACAGAGGCCAAATTCTTAAAAACACTTTCCGTAATGTCTAGGAGTTCTCCATGGTCTCCCATCCAATTACTTATCCATCGCAGCTTGAGATTGTATCGGTCTCACAGTTTAAAGACAGAACGGCTGCCAACAGGCCAAAACGATCATTAATAAGTTAACTGTTACCAGATAAGATTGAAATCTATGCCAGCCCTATTTTAAAGTAATCTCTACTATAATTACTACACAAACTGCTGCCAAGACACTGACTCTGACGTGGGGGCGTGGCGATGAGGTTGTGTGTCCAGTCACCGTTCAACAGGTGCATGAAGCTTTAGGTATGCGCCCTGCCCAGCCTCTTCCTGCCAACCCCCATGAGTAGCACAGAATGCTTAAAATGTACGGAATACGTGAAAAATGAAATAGGTGCTTTGCATCTCCTTCCATCCTCTAAAAAACTAAAATCTACATAATATTATTAACCAATGTCCCCCAATAAATTTAATACAATTAAAAAACCCTCTAAAACAGAATGGCTTCGTTCTGTTTGTCAGTTGACAGAGGATAGGCCCATTGTTGAGTGCGGCAGGGGGAGAGGACCAACCAGAGTCCCCTGTACCCTCAAACTAAGCAAATCCAAAACAAACTTCTAATGAGCATCCCATCTTCACTCCACCAGTTCACCGTCAACCCATTTTGCAATGGGATTTTTTGAGCAGGAGAAGGAAACCACAAATTAGAGAAAGAAAGGGTGATAATAGTTATAGCAACGAGTCCATATATAGCAGTCAGCTTGTGCCAAACATTGTTCCAAAGGCTTCCAAACTTGAATTCATTTTATCTGCACAACATTGTAATGTAGGAACAGTTATTATTCCCATCTTATATATGAGCAACTTTAGACACAGAGAAGTTAGAACCAGCTCAAAGTCTCTCAGTTAGTAAGTGGAAGGGTAGGGGGAAGAGAGGAATGTGAGCCAGGACTCAGGGAAGACCCAACAGGGAAGAAAAATCGCAGACAGAAGGAAAACTGTGCTGGCCCTCACGACCAAATGTGCCCGCCAAACACCCAGCTCATCAGAAATATTGCCATAGAATGGTGCGGTATTCTTTATTAGCCTAGTCTAGTACTGAATAATTAAGTATTGGTCTAACTATATTTTAATGGAAAAGGTAATAGATGAATATGTCAAACCTGTCAGATAGTACTGAAACATATACAGTAAAAACACATTCTGCCTACCCCGGGCCTCCGGGATGGTGGCCACTGTGGACATTTCTGTGTGAATCCCCTAGCACACATTCTCACCATTCATTAACCATTCTCTCTAAGCCCATTTCTTCTTGTTCTGCTCCTCACGGGAACTAACAAGTTAGTACTGTCCATCAATATATGAGCCCATATACTTAATTTAATAATAAATGGGTTTCCATTGCTAAGCAATATAAGTGAATGCATAGTTGAAAATTAGAACCAATAACTTAATAACAGTAATGGTGACTATAGGAAAGTAGTGATTATCAGATTATACTTAATTTGCATTCCTATCTTTTATTTGCTTAAGCAAGAAACAAAAGCCATGCATCCCATGGTTGACATACAATCTCCAAGAGTTGACAAATTGCCAATCTCTTTTCTATCATTTATTCACTATTCTATCATTGTACTTGGCAATACATGTAATGAAAAATATTATGTGCCAAGGATGCTCGACCCTGAGGATACAGAGCCTAAAATGGCAGGACAGGAGATGTCTTCTCTGAGACCAGCAATGTCGCACTGGGTGACCATGACAACAGTCAGGAGTCAGGAATGATGATGGCGCACATTGGGATGCGGATGAGAGCTTGCGCTCACAGGGTTCACCGGTACCAGCCGGCAGCCTAAGCAAACCACTGTACATACAGGTGTGGGCGAGGGTCCGTTCACAGTTGTGAATAGGCCAAACACAGTTTATTCTTGTATTATTATTTATTAATTATTGTATTCTTCATTTGCATTACAACTGTAAACATACTTTTGTCCAATCCTGTATGTGAACTCACTTCAGCATTAATACCACCTCAGGAGGCTATTACTATTACTCTTACTATTGCCCTCTTTTTACCGAGGAAGAAGTGGCCCAAGGTGTTAGAAACTCAACCACACCACTCTCCTTGGTCACACAGCTAGCGGAAGGTCAGACTGGCCCTCAGGCTCTAGCTCTGTCTTTGCGCCTACCTGTCATGTGGCATTGTGCCCCAGCAGTCCTGTTCACACTGTTCTAGCGATGCAGAAACGAAATGCATAGAAGAAATACCACGTTAGGTGGTAGGAAAGGGGAGTTAGGAAGGCTTCCAGGAAGACGTACTGTTTGCATTGAAGTTTCAAGTATGAATAAGACAACCAGTTAAAGGGACGTGGTGTGGGAAAGAGAACAGAAACAGCCAGTCCCTTTTGGAAATTACGTCTTTTGTCCGAGGTGGACTGAGGCTGCATTGCAAAGAGCAGAGAGCAGTCTGGAGTGTGAGGGCCCTTCCAGGATGCAGGGCAATACCCTGCTCGGGACGGTAATATTTATCTTCACTGTACCTCATCTGGTACCTTATGGAAAACTGTCATTTGAATTTTTAATAATTTCAGGGGCATGCTGGTCTTACTGGAAAATACAACTTTTGGAAATCCTAAACACACCTATGTCCCAACTCTCTACCTACAAATTCAGCTCTGTGTAGTAATGAGGTCATTTCCTAAATTATTAATGAAAATATTAGTAATCTATGAATAAAACCAAGTTACATTCAGATGTATTAGATAATTTATCCTTCTTTTTCTATGCTGGCTATGAGTATTTATAAGATCAAATTGTTAATTAGCTTTATTCATTACTGGTATTAAAATCAGTATAATTTATCCATCATAAATCTGGGATGTGTACAAAGATATTTAATGTTATTTGTCGCGATAAGGCCCAAGTTAAGTCAATTGCTTTATTTTTGTCTGGGGCATCTTTCTATCCTTTAAAAACAGAGGCCCTTTGTGTGTCTTTTCTGAGACTTCGTGTGTTTCTCCTTTTTTTGACGAGGCCTCACAAACAATAATCCTTCTAGAATAATATCTGGCAATACCCGTGTAACCTATGATTCATGTCGAGATTCATGATTTATGCCCGTCGGTTGCCGGTGCAGTTCTCGTACACCTGGGCCATCCCATGGGGTGGCTTTGTGATCACAGCTTGCCTTTGCGTTCAACAGTGAAGACACCACTGCCAGGAGCTCTGGCATTTTCACCCTGTTGACTTTTCCTCCTGTATCTTGGCCCTCGCTGTGTGATGGCATCAGTACATGCTTCTTGGCACATTATTGTAACATTCCTTTTCCCCATTTTTCATGAATGCATACTGTTTCTTTCTTTGTCTAATTATAATTTTGTTTCCAAAAACTTTCCAGGTCTATTTTTTACCCTTTTCAAGGTCTATTAAAGTTCAATGTAAACTGAGATTGTCAATCTACTTACTCTCACCTTCTTCCTGTGAATTATTAAAGCTATATTAAGCATTTAAAACAGTAAACATAAAACAATTGTCTTTCTCCTTCTTCGGCTCTAAAAATTTCTATGTACTTAAGAAAATTTCTGTTGTTTTTCTTCCAGTAATATCCTCACATGCCACTTTTCCTTTCTTAAGATTCTGAAGAGACATCAAATCTGTGTGTTCATCTATTCTGTCTTGAAGTTGAAACAGCATCATAACGTAGTGACGTTATGTAGGGCAAACAAAGCACGAGGGCTCCGGGGCAGTTTTGGAGAGGGCCTCGTGGTCTATAGCCCTTGCAATGGAAGACTTCCCTTTGGGAGAATTCCCTTATGGAGACACCAGTTAAATCCCGAATTAGGTATCCAGCAGCAATCGCCTGATATTTTTATGTGTATCTGCTTTAAGTATATACTGTAGTTATAATGGTAAACTCAGGCAACTTATTTGAACAAAAGACTTCAAAACATTAAATTTCATTCTGGCATAGTGGTTGACATATTTTGCTCTGAAGAAAGAACTATTTAAGTTTCTCACAATGAAAGGCTGTCTGAACACGAAGTTGAGATGGGGATTTTGAGCTTCATGTCAGTCACCGATATGTGTATGTAGGACCAAGACGGTAGATTATAAATAGCAACAACAAGATTAGTTTTTTGACAATTAGTTTTTATAGAAATTTGTTCTGCACTTGTGCTATGTCCTCCCCTTTAAAGGGCTGAATTATCAACATTTTCCTCACATTTCACTGGAGATTTTCAGCTCATAGAATTATTTTTAACAACAGTAGCTGTTTCAGGGAGATTACACTATTATTTTTCTTCACTAGGACAAGGTATAAACCACAAGTGTCCTAAAAAGTTAAAATTATCATTGGGACCCATAACATTACATTAAAGTTTTAAAGCTGGAAGAAACTTTGGATTTCATTGGATTCAGTCTCTCCCTTTCTTATCACGTGCAGAATAAGGCTGTTGTCCATCTGGCCAAGCTCACTAGGAGCAGGGACCCCTGAGGAAGGACTCTTGACTCCTGGGCTGCTGCTGATTCTCCCACATCATGTGCCTCCCCCTTCATGGGCAGTTTTGATTTGTTCTTTAAAAAAAATTTTGCTTATTTTCTCTTGGGTTTGCTGGCATCCCACTAATTTTCCCTTTAGGCTAAAAATTAAAGAATTGAAAACATTTCTGCTCTTTGCTGAAAAGGGTTTTGTTGTTGTTGTTGTTGTTTAATATTTTTCTTCAGAAAAAATGTTTAGCAATAACTTATAATATTTGTGTATATATACCTTCTGATTTTGGATAGAGGAAAGCTGATTCAAATACATTAAAAAAATTACATTATTAAAGCCAATAACAAGTTGAATGGCAAAATGGTAGCCAAAAGGGCAGGAGTCTTTTCTGAATCTTCCTGGATTTCTCCACTCTGCGATCCCAGAGCAGGGTGCTGTGATGAAATCTCATGGACTGGGGGAATGTGAGTAATTCCTAGGCTGATCTTAACCAGCTTTGGGCCTTAGGCAAAGGCACTTAGCTTCCCCAGGATTTTATTTCCTTCATCTCTGAAATGACAGTTGGGCTAACTGACCTCTGACCTCCCTTTCCTACTTTTGAATTGAAACAATATTCCCAAAACACACTGAAGTCACTCGAGAACTGCACTATGGTAATCCGACATCATGTCAATCCACATCAATCATTCATTAGCGGGCCACATCTAAGAAACTGCGCAAGCCTGATTAGGCGAAGAATGTCAAACTCAACCAACCTTAATCAAACAGACTTGATATGAATGAAAAATGTATTGTTCACATACCTATTATGACGGAAAGCAACAACTGTATCAAATGTTTTCCAAATTATCTGCTAATGAATCAAAAAGATTGTTTATATAGTCCAAAGAGCTACTGTTAGACTTTCTTTTCTTTGCTTTTATATTTATCACAATTGCTTTGGGTTGTTTACTGTTCAGCAGTGTGCTATAGCTCTCACATGCTGAAGATTAAATGTACAGCTGTATGAGAAAGAATGTTAGGACTTTTGTTTATATCCTTATTATTTCCCTACGCACAATTCATTTCTCTGCTCATTTTCATTAATGTTCTCCTCCTTTCTTTATTTCTTGTTCCCTCTCATTATCCTTCTAATAGGATAATGTCCTTCCATTGTCCATTTTTTCTCATTTGTCTCTTATCATTACCCTAACTACCTCATTCTGGCATCCCACTAATTTTCCCTTTAGGCCAAATATTAAAGTATCTGAAACATTTCTGTAAATTGCTGAAAAAGATTTGGTTTTTGCCTTCAGAAGAAAATTCAGTAGTAATTTACAAAGCCTTTATGTATTTCCTTGTGGTTTGGGACACAGAAGAGTTTATTAAAATACATTTTTAAAAAATTATATTCTCAAAGAAGAAATAATACATTACTTATTTAATTAACACTTTATACTTAACACTTTATTTTTCTTACTCACCCAGTTTTACATCCACTAAAAGGGAAAATGAAAAAGCCTCAAAAATTATACTAATTCTAATGTTCCTTAACCTAAGAGAAATCCACACATAAAACATAATTTTGTCATGACTGGACTTTGAGAAGCATCAGTTTCCTTTTATCTCAAAAAATTTGCAGATCCCCTGCCTTCCTAGACCATCGGCAGCAATACGAAGGCCTCTCATAGCGGGTACAGTGGTGATCTCCCACCTAGCAGCGATAGGCATTTTGTCAAGCTCAACAAACACCGATTTGAGTGCTCATATTCTGTGTAAAAGGCACTAATCATTAGTTAAACAAACTAACCATTTGAGTGTACAACTGTCAACATGACAAAAATCTGCTCACCTAGGGACCAAGCTCAGGCCCTGGCCAGCCGTGGAAGGTCTCTAGACCTAATTATCCACACTGCTGCTGAGTCAGTCACGAGGGCCACGTTAGCTCAGCATGGACACAGCATTCTTTGACTGTGAAGTCTAAAGGTAGTTCGGAAAAAGTCTCAAATCAGAAGTGCCCTTGGAGCCTCAGCGCCACTGCCGCAGGAAACACTTTTGCCTCCTCTGGTCTGGGACAGCCTTTGCTGGTCTTCCTGGCCCTTTCCTCTCCCCTCACTGGTCCACTTGCCCTGGCCCTTCTGTTTATTGCTGAAAAGCAAACAAATGTGATCAGGCCACACCCTCACTTCAAAACTAACTCTGGCTCTTTGCAACCAGGTGAAGTCAAAACAAGCTTTAGCATCAGATGGAACTTGTCACAATCCCATGCTTCAGTCACTTGCTGCCAGTGAGACCCTTGGCCATGGGCAGGAGGGCGGGAAGTGCCACATAAGAAGGACAAAGTGAGTGAGTGAGAGACAGAAAGAGAGAGGGACAGCACACACACGTGTGCGAATGTGTAAAGCATTATAACACCTAATGTTTACTAAGTATTAAATGTGTATTATGTTCCTCACTTCCTTCTCAACTGCTGGATTGATTTCCAGTTCTATGATATGGTATAGTCAGCCCTCACTATCTGAAGCAAACTGTGCTGCTTTAGTACCTTCCCTCACTCCCCCAGCCCAGGCTGCTTTAGGGAGGTCAGACTCATTGGGCACTCCCCTGGGGTCTGTGTATCTTACCTAGGTTGCCCTTTACCCTTTCTTGCCTTGAAAATGTGTTCTAATATTTTAACATCAACTTCTTATGTCTTTCCCGAACCACTGCGCCCCAGCTCCTTTCTGCATCCAAGCATATTGTTTCATTCACTCACCCACTCACTCAGAGCCATCTGAGTCTGTGATTAGGAATGTGGACTCCAGAGCCAGCCAGCCTGAGTCGAATCCCAGCTTGGCCACTCACTTGCCATCGAAACTGGAGCAAGTTACTTAATCTCTGTGGCCCAGTGTCTTTAGCTGTAAATAAGTTCAAAACCCTATCTCAGGAAAGTTTGATATATTGTAAAAACAACAAGTGTGGAAGACAAGAGTCTTGTATTCTTGTCTGGGTTCTGCCAGTTATTACATGAGTGAATTTTGGCGAGTTGATGGAATTAACCTTCCTGAGTGATCCACCATCACCTTACATGTAAAACGAGAGGATTGACCTCAGCAGTCTCTCTGAGGTCTTGTCTGTGTTTACGATTCTAAAATTTTCTCTTAATCTATTTATTTATAATCCTTCAGAGCTATTTCTGTAAGTTTTCCTTGCATTAATGTGGCTATAGAATTCCTTAACACATTGCCAGAGCAAATGCCACTGTAGGAAAATTCTTCCAGGTTTTCATTTCTACAGGGCGTGTTTCCTTCAGACAGGAATGCTTGTACTGCAGCCAAAGGGATTTCCAATAAAGTCCAAATCTTGTGCAGTATTAAAGGGTTCTGATCACTAATAGTAAAGGGTTAGGAGCCCCACAAATCCAAGATTACAAGAATTTGATATTTATAGGTGTTTGTATCACATGTCAAGGGGCCCAAAGTAGTTCCTGTCGAGGATAAGAAGTTGGTCAAACACACATCATTTCCTGTCACTCACATCTGCATTACCTTTCAAGTATGAATATTCGATACTAAAATCATAAAGACATTTCAGAGCTTATGAAATCAAAGAGTTTTAAACCCAGAGGAAATGAGCATTTTTAAGACAAATATTCTCTGTTGATGTCAGACATCACCTTTATATATTAATCCATAAAGTTAAGGAGGGAAGAACAACTAAGAACAATTTAGCTCCCTATAAGAACTAGTTGCATTTTTATTATTATGGAAAAAATAGGGAATCAAAATTATCACCTAATAGGAATGAATAAATTTATCTTTATTGATTGTCAACAGTGCATATATGAATAATTAGTTTTTACTACATAGCTTTAAGTTCACTTTCGCGTGCTCGTAGAGGTCTGGATCTAGCTTAGATCTAAACTTACGAAGTTGTCATGCTGCCGAAGCCACAGATGAGCTGTGACTCTAACATACTGAGTAATTTTTAAGCAAATAGACCAGGACCGAACCACAGATATCATAGATATGGTATCATAGATACCATAGATATTAGCTAGTCTTCTTTAAAATATTGGTCACTTAATATTCTCATGAGTCTATCTTTATCTCAAACTCACATTTTGGATTTACCTACCTAACCTTATGTCCTTACATGGTGTGTGTGTGTGTGTGTGTGTGTGTTGGTGAGCACATCTAATTTTTAGGGTGAATTAAATCTGGAGAAATGACAAAAAAGTCAATCATCTATGTATTAGAGCAAGTGTAGCAAAATGTTTTGGTGGAATCTAGCTTTGCTTTAAAATCTTTCAACTTTGCTACCTTTGAATATTTTTATAGTGAACCATAGGGAAAAATCAGACTTCAACTTAATGAATAAAATAGATAATCTGTTGGGTGAAAGACTGACACTGTAACATAATGAAAACTAAATAAATGAGCTACACATAGACCCATAGTTCATGATTTTTTTCTGTAGAAAATTATACAAGTGGTTTCCCTACTTGTTTCAAACAATGGCGGTACTTTGGGATTAACTGTGTAGTCTTAAAGGAGATATAACTTATTTGGGTCCATAAATCCCTGCAAATACATTTATTCTAGAACGTGGGAATCGATTTTATGACTTCTCTCCACTAGCCAGGAATGCCAGATGGAGGTGTCCCCTAAAGTAGCTCTGTCAACCCTCTACCAAAGTGTGCTTCTTTTTTGAAAGGACTATGTAGGCAAGAATGGAGATTTGATCAAACATGTGGAACTGATTGATGCTGGCATTCAGCCCTGAATTCATTTAAATTATGATACCAAATACAGTAGAAAGGGCCCGAGACTTATGAATGGATACTTCCTGTCTTTGAGCGGCCCTCAATCCCAAGGGGTACATAAACCCTAAGTCTTGCAACCGCATAATCTACTCTTCCTTTTTTCTGTTCCCTTTTCTCTTTTGGAACCCTTCAAACCCTCCTGACATAGCTATTCCTCCTGAGCCAGTTTTGGTGGAAACATTTTTGAAAAACCACAGAATTATGCTGGGAAGTTAGCACCCATTCCATGATAAAACTGTGAAACTGTTTCAAATTCAGAAAAACTGTGGTGGTATCTATCATCCAAAGCTTCGGAAGGAGAAAAATAATTCCAATTTCCCTTTCATGGAACTCATAAAAAAGAGAAAAAAAAAAAGGTGGACGACAGCCACCAACACTGTGCGAAGCAACGGCTCTGCCAAAACTGTGAATAATTAGCAGATTTGAAAATATAAGTAGCTTAAGCCAATCACACATTTGGCAGAGGTGAAAGTTGACTGTGGCAACTTACTATTACAAGTGCACTCTTCTTCAAAAACATGATTTCCCACCTGTCCCTCGCTGACTGCAGAGAGTCAATTCCCAGTCCCTGCCTCTGCCTCCACAGGCCGCAGTGACGCCTCTGAAACCCCAGTGGGGATAACAGGATATTTATAACACTGTACACCCAGAGCATTTCAGACTGTGTTCTGAAAAATATTTTTTATGATTTAAAATAAATTCATTTACTTTTCCAGGTATATATTCTTTTTTCACTTAGAACAGATAATTAAAAGTATCTAAAGTTCACTTTTTATTGCATTATGATAAAGTGTTTTCAAGTCTACGTGGGGACTCTTTCAAACCGTGATGCATTTCTCCCTCATACGTGCTTAATGACTACACAAAAGTTGGAGAGCGTACTTCAAAAATGATGAGTGCTGTCCCTCACTTAAATGTCTTCTTTAAAGAAAAGGTATTATACACTGACTCCTAATTAAACACAAGAAAGCATAAAATGAAAAACAGATTAATAGTATGTATGAATAATTGGCTAGCCACATTTTGCTGCTTTCAAAAAAGTCTTTTAAATTATTAGTTGCCAAGAAAACTTAGGTCATCAGTCCAATTAACCCTATTCATATTATTCTTCTGAGGAAAAATGGTGCACACACTTTTGTATGGAATAATCTTAAAGTACTAGGATGATGCGGCTTTTCAAATTATTTTCCAGCCATTTTTGTGCACAAAAATCAGGCTCAAATCTTTCCTATACAATATCATTCTCTTTTTAGCTATTTATATTTTCTTTGCTACTTTCATAAGATTCCTTTCTTAATTTTTACTTCTTTAATTACATGCAGACATAGTTTTTTCTTAGTTACTGCTTAAACAAGCTGTATTTAGAAACAAATGCACTTTTTTAAAAAATATGAAAGTTTCACCTTTGATAGTACATGTCTGTTCTTTTCTATATTTATGTGATGGTGGTAACAAATGATTTTTCAAAAATGTCTCAGAACACGAGAGTTTATTTTTAAAATAATTCATAGACAACGCTTCTAACTGGTACAAAAATAATTCTGCTGCTCAGATGCAAAGGAATCATTTTTGAAGTTTAATAGCGAGGATTCCATTTCCTACGCACGGGTGCTGTTTGAATAATGGCACAGTGTGGATGTATAGTAGTTAAGTCTCTAGAACATGGCAAGGTCGCCATGCATTCCAGAGAGCCTTAGGTCCCTCCACAGTCACTCAAGTTACAAAAGTCCCAGTTAGTTGTCCCACTTGAGGAGGCAAGACACAACGATTATTCAAAAACCATCCAAATCAGATAAGTAAAATCCAGGGGTCTTGTGGTCTATTCTACCTCTGTTTTGCCTGGAAAAGACTACTACCCTCATCTGACTTAGGAAAGAATGAAATAATCATTTAGTAGAAGCTGACTTTTATAGAACTCAAAAAAAAATTCATTGGCAGAGTACCACTGGCTATGATGAAATGAGGCCAAAATATTTGAGGAGCTTCTTCTGCCCTGGGCTTCAGAGAGATTCTACCAGAAAGTTGGAAGTAGAACGGAACTCCAGCTGTATTACCCACAGTCACTCAGTGCAGTCACTCAATGGGCTAAGGTGATACATGTTGCCTGTCCTTGGCCACCACGACACAGGCCTAGGTTTGCACCCAGTGGCGATTTCCATCATCTAGGCGTGGGGCCTCTGTAAGAAGTCTGCGTGCACTGACTGTTAACAAACTATCAGTACAGAAACATGTTGCTCTGTGATGATTTTTACCCTTCATGTTGCATGATTTCATTCAATTATTCATTTGACAACAACACAGATTATAATAACATAAATTCTATGTTTATGGAGAGCCTACCATGTGCCAGGCTATTTCACATTCAAGAGATATACAATGTGATTAACAATGGCATTGTAGAGGTTTCTATAAATCAACTATTTAATGGGGATTAAAAAAAAAAACTCTGCTATTCACTACTTATTTTGAAACAGCCAAATTCTCCCCATGCTCAAGCTGCATCAACACTTTTCAGTCCTGAGGGTCTTATGGGCGAGCTGCAGTTTCAGAGACTAAATAACAAACTAGGCGTTAATGAGACTCAGGATTGCCAAAGGTCCATACTTTGCCAACAGCGAGCAATGGAGAAACTGAAGGATCAAACGCCAACTTCCTGTTGAAAAGGAATACTCTGAGCGTGAGCTGAAGTCACTGGTTCATCACCCATACCTCTCAGCACCATGTTTTTTACATTGCAAGTAGCATAGTCCATATTCCATGGCTGCTCACCGGTAACAATCCTGTACCCCTGGGACAGGCTAGGTTAGAGAGCAGAAATGTGTCCGTGGAGAAAGAGACAGAAGAAGGAAAGAGGTTCCAGCTTTCATCCATTTCTCCTCACTGCTGGCAATAATACACTCACATGTTCACGGTGCAAATTAATTACATGCAGTCTTTTAACAATGTGTTAGTTTATTTTGAATAATTCCACAATTCTCTGGGAGAAAATTGAAAATTGTGCTGCAAACAAAGCCCCTAGACACAGTTCAGAGAATTTAAAAAAGAAGAAACAGAAAAAAGGAAAAGAAAAAAAAAAAAAAAAACAAACCACCATCTATACAAACCAATTTCAAAACATCACACGATGAAATAATATTAATTAAATTTTCAAAAAAGTAATTATATTAATTCAATGACAAGGTTTTACTCAGAATTTCCATCTTGCACTATGAACAAAGAGTACTATGTGGGACGGCTTTTGCAATACAGTGACACATAGATTTTTAAAATGCAGCCACAATTTGGACAATACTCAGATTAGAAATGAATTCAATAGTATATAATTATTAACAGTCATTGTTATAATACTAATGCAACCTCAGGATAAAATCTGAAGTAAATTTTTATAGAAAATCACTATTTTCCTAAAAGTAAATGAGTTGTATTCCCTTCTGTCAACAAGGTCAAATGAACACTGTCCCCAAGGCTGCAGTCACAGCTACTCAATACCTCAGAATCAGAAAGTGTTTTCAAAGTCGGCCTGAATTATCAAGTCTTCTCTTTCAGTCCAGAGAAAGAATCTTTATATACTGGTGTCCACAGTTCTAGGTTACAGGCAAATTCTATTCTCCGCACTATCAGTAGCAATAACCAGGAAGCAGTTGAACTAACCAACCTGTTCAACTGCCTCTGGCTCTCACTCTTTGTCTGGGTCTTCGCGGGCCCTCCCGAGTCTCCAGCCCATGGACAGGTTTGTGCGAGCTCCCCCTGTATGAACACTGCAGAGATTTTCTCATTTTACTGATCAAAATGCTAAAACACCAGGAAGTTAGGGAACTCACCCAAAAAACACAGAATTTATAAATAGTACAGCAAAATTTCTGGTGTTTTGACTTCATATTAATATATCCTCTTGCACAGTGCAAGTAAAAAAAGGAGCTTTCTTAGAAGTGTCCTCATTTTTTATACTCTCATGAATGGGGAAAAAAATGGAACCCATTGCCGACTCTCCCCCAGATACATTAAAACACTTAAGTAACCCCCTCTATTAAAAATAAATTGTATTTATGTCATGTAACATCCTGCTATGTATGTTTATAAGTACATAAGTATTAATGTCACATAGATATAAATATATGGAAGATAGTGATTTCAAAGAAATAAAACCGTTTTCAAAATGTTTTAATTCCTCTGAGGACTTAAACAAAAGTAGTCATAAGCTCCTTTTAACTAATCTGTAATCTATTCCACTGACTTATTTTGAATGATGTTATAAGCAAAATAATTTATCTGTCAATTATTACATGATCAGGAAATAAAAAAAACAGCCAGTGATATAAGAGAACAGACATGCTCTATGCATCTTAACTGTATTTAAATCCATAATATAAGTCAGTTTGCTCTTTCAATTTACAGACAGAACAGTTAATTAATCACTCAACTGCTAACAAATGTTACTCAGGCTTCACTTGGCAATTATGTGGTCACTCAGAGAATCAAAGGCAATTAAGTAACTAATCAATGAGCTCTCCTCTTCCATGGGCGACAAAGACTGCAAGGTTTTATCTCTTGTTCTTCTAAATAAACTAGAGAAAACATACATTTTTTTATCAGCATATTAGGCTGAGAAGACTTGAAACTCCAATATCATTTTCAACTTTTTAATATAGATTAAATCCAAATTGCTAATGTTTATATCTACAATATAACAAAGTATCAAGTATTCGAAACTAGATTTAGGGGAGAAAAATCACTTCACTGAATAAGATAACTAAAGAGGACTAATAGTTAAGCAATTATTCAGCTGACTGAAAACAGAAATGAAGTGAAGTTGTCCAGCTCTCTGTTTTTCTAATCTACAAATTATTTTAAATCCTTTGTAAAAAGATTTCAATGGGATTTCAAACAATGATTTTCAAACACTCAGGTGTAAGAACATTTCTGCTGACTACTGATAGCATTATGAACTCCTGAGTTGAACCACTTCTGTGGATCACAGGGTGCTTTATAGTCTCCCAAAAGAAAGTGAATCTGTTTGAAATACGAGTATTTAGAAAGTTCGCCTCTCTTGTGGAATGTAGTCATAGAAGAGAGCAGACTGGAGTGGCAGGCATTGAAAAGTCAAAGAAAGAAGGGAATGTTCTTATATTATACAGTCACACTAATAAAAGCAATAAAACACATCCAGAGGATGCCTGACACGAACAATTTCATAAGCCTGGTATCGATCCCCAGCTTCTTTTCAAGTGAGGTTGCTTTGCAGTAACCCCTTCCCTTGTGCATTTACTATCCATGCCCTCTTCTAAGCTTTGTGCGAAATATAGGAACAGTGTAGAAGTTCGTCTTAGGCAATAATATGACAATTTATTGTAACTTATGTCCCACGGTAAAGCTTACATATAGTCAGAATTAATGCAAGTGTAGGAGGGAAGCAGACACAATGAAGCAACATCTCTGAGTTGATGGGAGACTTGGAGTTGGAGTTGGAATGCCAGGAGAGCCTTTAGTTTCCCTCCCAGGACTGGTCTTAGGATGAACATAGGTAGTGTTTAACTGTACAAGTGTGGCATGAATGACACAAGAACACTCCAATATTAGAAGTCATAAACCAAGGAGTGAAACAGCCACCCACAGCTGTCATCCTCTCAATACTCAACACTCTGTTTTCTTGATCCAGTACCATCAGACTCATGAACTAAGTAAAATCAGAATTATATGATCTTCAGTTGAGGTTCTCTCCCACACTATAATGTTAGTACCACTTTAATTTAACCTTACAGTACATTGTAAAGCATTAATGTAAAGAGGAAAAGCCTATGCTCTCATTTCAGCCTAATTCCTTGTATTAACATATATTTAAATAAACTGCATATATTCTAAAACCTCTGTGTATCAAGCAAGAAGCTCAAGTTGACCTTCTGGATTTTCCATTTGCATCACCTAACATTCATTTCATGAGAAGTATTTTTCATCCTTTATACCCTCATTGTGACCATTTCAATTGTTTGTGTTTTTGCTGTGAAAAAGCTATAAAAACAAAACTGAAAATGCTCAGTTGCATTATGTGTGATGCATTCTGCAGTATCTCACCAATATGGAAATTTTACATTACTCCTGATAAAGGTACTAAATCATTTTTGGCTTGAAAGTTCAATCATTCATCATCAAATATTTATGGAAGTCTATTATATGAGAGGTGCCACACTAGAAACTGGTCATACAAAGATTAAGACAAACATATATTCTTACTGGTTTCTGGCATAAAATTATCAGTAGGCTCAGGATGATTTTAGATGACTTCAAGAACAGAAGAAGAAAGGTTGTTGATGATTATATCCTTAACATTTGACATCAACATAGAGAGGCACTCGTAACCTACAAAATAACCATTTGTACAATTTCCAGGTGGGAGGCATGGTACTGAAGAGAATGGGACAGACTTGGTTCCTTTTGGAAAGGAACAGGTTCTCCCCTGTCTGAAGAAGATGTAGCTTCCTTTACTCGACGTACAAGAAGCTGTAGTTTAAGAGATGTTGAAGGCCATGAATGCATAACTGCAAAACAACCCAGAAAAACTTTGGGATTATGCCAGATATCTCAAATAGCTATAGAGGTTTTAGTGTCTTCAGGATACAAATACAACAGGTAACTTTAAAACCAACACAGTGTGCGTATCAGTTAAACATTGTACAACTTTTCCTGGTATATCATAAGTGTCTCTATTTGACCTGAGTCTTCATAAACAAATAAAGAAAACCTATTTGGAATTTTTTTAGTTTTTATAAACAGTCTGGGCCACCAGTAGATGCTTTTAAAATACCTTTTGGATAAAACTGCATGTTTATTTTTTTTCTTTCTTTGTTATTGAATTTATTGGGTTGATGGTTACTTAAATGTGTTTCAAGTGAACTGTTCTATAATACATATTTCTTATTGTATTGTGTGTTCATCACCCCAAGTCAAGTCTCCTTCCATCACCATTCATCTCCCCTGTATCTTCTCCTGTCCCCAGCCCCCCATTCCCTCTGCTAATCACCATACTGTCATCTATGTCTCTGAGTGAGACTGCATGTTTAGATTTCTCACTGAAGCCATAAAAGTATACAGATGATAAAAAAAAGGTGAGCTATTATCTCAACTCCCAACATTACACTGACTTCAGGTTTTTCTCCATTGAAAAATGAAGCAGAGAAGTTTATTAGCTCTTCTTAGTGAGTCAATGTAATAAGCATAACTCAACAATCCTATTTCCATTTTCTTACCAATAGGTGTGTTTGCCAAAACTTGTGTCTTGCTATTTTGTCTTTCCTTTAGAATCATAACCCTGATATGATTAAACATGAAGTAAAATAAAACTAAGGGATAATTATGCAATATAATATATATAAAGAAAACTGTGGTGAAATTTGAATGTTTAATAAATTATCTCATAATAATTTTGTTACATACTTTTACATAGATGAGAGGATGCTATGAATATGTAGTGAAAACACATGACCATATCAATATAACATTATTTTATATGTATGTGTTTTTTTACAATTAAACTTCAATCATGCCAAGAGTGTTTCCTCACATATTAATCCACAGTTTACTAAAGTCAGTTTTCAATAAATATTTTAGTGCACTTGCAAAGCATGCAGTGAATTTTAGACTATGAAAAAAATCATTTTAAATAAAATCAAATGTCACATGTAATGTGGTGATAAATCACATTATTCACGCTTATTTATTTTAAGGAATAAATAAGCATTTGCCTTCTCTACTGAAATTTATAATAACCTACACTTGAAATGGTACAGCATCAATAATTCAGAGATTTAATTTTCAGAGTTAATTCAAGCATGGATTTCAGTTGACTATTCTGAACAACAGAAATCTCAATTTCCCATTTATCAGACAGTTGTAAGTTGCTCCACCGGCAGCGGTATTATTTGGAATAAATACTCATATCTGCTGTTGTGTTTCTACTTAAGGCAACATGTTTCATCCACATTCAAACCCAGCTCTGCCACTCACCAGCTGAGTGACACTGAGCAAGTCACTTAACATCTTGGTTCCTCAGTTTCTCCTGATAATGTTAGTATGCACCTCATAGGGTTGACGTGACATATTAGTACATTCTTCCGAATATTAGTAATATACATCACAAAGTGTTATGAGATTTAAATAAGTTAACATTTGAAAAGTTCTTAGAAAAAGGCCTGACATAAAAAAGCTCTAAAATAAAAATTTTACAATGGGCCCTACTTTGATATCACTTACACAGGACCAAAATCTGAGTCTGCATAATGAAGAATATAGACAGAAGGAGGTCAAGACTTATATAAGCCTAAATACTTCTTTGAAATCCACATGACAATAAAACTAATGATGATTATGACTTTCAGAGGATGCCCTTGACATTTCTTGGATGAAGAGAAATCATATATACTATCCAACGGACCACGTTCAGTGATAAAAATTTTGTTCAAAAATGTTTTGCTTAACACACAACCATATATTCTCATCGACTGAGCTGTTCAGTAATAAAATTAAAAAAAAACCCTAACACTCACTACTTGGACCAAAAAAAAAATCACAAAAATTCTCTCTCCTTTTCTATCTTTTAATATGTTACAATGAAAAAAATGTTATTTCCCATAAAACAATAATGACTTAAAATCCCTCGTGAAAAGATCAAGAGAACACATGGTTTGTGTTTGCCTGCATTCTGAGCAAAGCAACCCTTTCTCGGCCATACTGCCTCTGGTCTCTCCCCAGGTTCGTCTGCAAAATATATTGGTCTGCCTCAACTAGAAAAATTATAATCTTGACTGTTGTTTCATTCCCTTTATAAGACTTATAATTCAGTTGTCTTATACCCAGAATCGTAGTCTTTATGTCATGTTCTGTTTCGTCCTGACATTTTTATACCATTTTTCTGTAAGCGTCACATATTTCAAATGGCTTTACAGTAAGAGTCACCACTCAGGAGGCCCCACTCACCCCATCGAATCCAGGGACGTTGGATGAGTGTGCGAGTGGTATCGTGAACACATGGACACTGGGTAAGGGTAGGGGCTTTCTCATTGGTATAGATATTCAAACAGCTAATCTATTTCCATTTAAAAGTAAAATAAAAGGAGGAGTTTTACATCATGTGTTAATGTCACTCTTCTTAGAATTGTAGCGGTTCAAAACCAAGCCTACTTGATGTAAAGTGAAAATATTTTTCTCAAGTTTAAAGAAGCACCTATTATAGGGTTTTTTGAGAAAATCATGTGTACTTTCATTAAACATGGTTTTCCAACTTTGCATCTGGAGTACAGAGTTAATTTTCATCCTATTAGAAAGTATATTAGAGAATGGGAAAATGTGGCGAGTCCAAGCACTCGAAGTGACTTGAAACTTACCCTCCTGTCCAGGGTTCATGGCTCAGTGAGAGCAAGTGAATGATGAAAATGATCTAACAAAACTCTCCAGCCTTTTAAAGTTACATATACATATCAGCCATTCATTGAACTATTAATCAAATCCTTACATTATAATACCCATGAATAATTTAAGCTATCGTTGATCCTACTATAAACAGTTCATGAAGGCGGATCACTCCAATCTTTGTGTGCTCACTGTTTCCTCTGTCAGGAAGAAAACAAAATAAATTGTTTAACTACATGACAAGTTTAAAGCCTTGTCTTGTGTTCCCAAATGTCAGAGATCAGACACTTTTTCTTCTATTCTGTCAGTCTCTCCGTACAGTAGCATCAGTAAGTTCACTGGAAATGGCTTCTACGATTTGTATCACACCGTTCACAATTGTCAGGAATCAGTAATTAAAAGGGAAGCAAGGTTTGGGGTCCGGTATTTAAAACTTTGACGGAGACAAATATATTGTTTCGGAAATAGTCATATGTTTAGCAACTCTTCCAGGAACAACAACACTAAACAAACCAAAAAACAAAACCAACACAGTTCTGAGAATTATATTAAAGACTAGCCCATCCTAACTTTGAAAAAGGAAGTTTCTCACCACAAACCAAATACATTCCTCTAAGTGTGCACTCTCTCATAAATTACAGAGATATTCTCTACCGTGTACCACTAGCCACCACTAGCTCATAGAGTGAGAGTGGGAAAAAGAAGATGAAGAAAAGAAAAATCTAACTGGCTGCATTATAAGAACTTACAGTTTTTTAGGGACGTGGCTCAGAGAGCATCATGCCCACTGAGCTGAGGTGAGAACCGGTTTGCTGCCCTGCTTTGTATACTCCTAGAGTTGGATACAAAGGGTAGACTTGCTGTGATCCCATGCTCAGATCAGCGGCAAAGAGGCCCCAGGGGAAGAGCACTGTTGTAAACCAATGGGAGCCTTATCCTTGGATCAATAGCAGCAAGCTGTGACCAGATGAGCTTATTAGTCTGCTCCAGGCAAACCAGAGGGGGCCTGTACTCAGCCCTACTCCCATCAACCATGCCACTTTCTCCTGTCTGAGCCTGTGGATCACAAACAAGGGCTCTAATGTGTCCTGTGCCTCTGTTTAACCTGTTAGCATCAGTCTGTTACAGAGTTCCAGGAGGAAGGAAGGCTGCAGCCAGGAGGCCAGGGCTGAATGAAGACGCAAGTGCATCCGCCATGAACGAGCATACATTTGGGCCTGAGTGGACTGAACCGAAGAAAAGTCCAGAAACCCATCACACTCTACATGGGGAATTGAATACATGATTAAGGTGCCATTATGGAAAAACGTTGGATTGCTGCCTTACAACTTAGTCAAAACACATCATTACACGGTGAAATATAATAAAGTAAAAATAAAGTGGAAAGTACTTTATTCCGAAGTGGGGAAGGCTTTTTAAAAATAATACAAAATTCTCTCTAAAGGTCTGAATTTCTTTCCCAAACCAGCAGCTGGGTCGGCCTTCCTAGCACTGGCTCACTTTATAGGACTACCTCGTCTCCAAATGCCGTCTGTCTCACCTTGCTACTCTACCCAGACCACATGGAACAACATCTTAGGATACAAGGGCAGTGATCTCTGAACACCCTTCCACAAAGAACTTGGCGACACAATACAAAAGTTTAAGTTACCCCTTAGAAGTCCTAAAACAATTTTACCTAAAGTAACTGCCAAGTAACACCATAATATTGGACACCATTCATAAACACTTATTTTGCCAAAGAGATCAAAACATTTTGCTAAACATTTTATAAAAATTATAAAAACAAATAATTTTTGAAGTTTTCACTGGAAGTTTTTCCAAACCCTGCACCCTGAGAATTATACCGATAGCACTAGAATGCAAATGAGAAGGTCCCTTCATGTAAATGTTTGAGAAGAGAATTGTTAGGTGCTTTTCTAGGACTGCAGTTAGAGTTACTACCAACCGCAACCTCTGATAGGAAAAATAGAACCTGTGAGCACTGTGATCTTTCTGTTTAAGGACTGAATTTGATCCTATGCAAATCCAAGAAAAAAATGTTTGCTGCTGTCATGTCTCATTCGTTATATGAAAGACGTAGCCATTCAAGCAGAAATCCCCACTCTATATAGATTAACTGGGAAGCCACATCCCCTGTGTAGTAAGTATGTGGTTCAAAAACCAACTGCGCATACTCGAGAATCCCACCCAAGGAGTAACTGGGAAAAGGCAAAAGCAACAAGTCTTTATTTACAACAAGTTAAATGATTTTCATTTTAAATAACCACTTGGGAAGAGCTGATGAGGTCCTAACGGTGAGCTGATTTGAGCAACCAATAATATACAAAAAGCCATTCCTAGTCTTTATTAATGGAAGAATCTGAATTCCATCCCTGGAATAAAGAGTATGAAAGATATCCATTAGTTTTTATTTGAAGACATTAACTAGTAAATTTAAATAAAAGCATATCATTCTGGGAAAATGGTTAAACATAAAATGAGAAGTACATTATAAAACTTCCTATTACTATCTACATTTGTGCATGAGAAAGTCATGCAGATACCTAGTACTTACCATACCTCTGACACCATTCTGAGCTCTTTATAATTATGTTGTACACCTGATGAAAGGCAAAGTTTGATAATACACAGCTAAAGGGTTTGTTGTGAGAGTTTAAAAGAGTTGTTGTGTAAAAACTATCTGACATCGGAGATATTCAATAAATACCAGTTCCTAGTATCTCACTTAATTCTCACAACAAACACCCGAGGCTTAGAACCGTGAAGTAACTTGCCTAAAGTAACATGTCTTACTCTGGAGCCTATGCTTGTTACTGCACTCTTCCTGAATATAAACAAACAGTATATTCTCTCCTCTCTCTTGTTCTCCTTCTCCCTCTCTCCCACCATACAGTCTACGTAAACAGAACAGTTTGTATATGAATGACTCAAATTTATATATTGCATATACAAATAATGGAATAAAATGCATGCTGAGTGGTAGAATTACATATTTTTATAGCTTCATTGTCCATATTTTCTACAAGTAACGGATATTCCCTGAATAGTCACCTTTATGATGAAGTTCCTCAAAAATTTAAATCATGGAAAGTTGAAGACATTTTAAGTGCCTAATTATTCACCATCAATATGAGCAAAGATTCTTTTTTAGTAGCAGCAATTATTACAACAAATCCTTGCTTTCAGTGCTAAGAGGTGCCTTAGTAAATACAAACAGTTAGATTGTGTCCCTCCTAAAGCTTCTAAATCATCCAGGGTCAACAGCAGAACAACTCACTGAATGTTGTTTGGAAACACACAGAGGGCGCCATAGAATGTGGAGGAAGGCACGTTGCCCCTGCTCTGGAGGATGGGTGATTGTATTCTGCAGATGTGAGATTAATTTCACTGTGCTGTTTTAAAAGTTCTTCCTATAGACACCGGTTTACTTATTATTTGGAAGCTTGAGGAAAAAAACTAATTAAGCAGCCACGCATTATCATATGTCAACCGTGCTTTACCATGTAAATTTGCTAGGGGGCAGAATTCTCAGGTGCTGCCGAAAGTGACACCTGGCTGTGGAAGCTGGCGCATCTCCATGGTGGCTTTCTGGGAGAACTGAGCTTGGGAAGGAGCTTGGCTTTAGGGGGAAAGAATGAAGTACATTTTTCAAGGACAAGTGCTCAAAATGACAAGGAGGGGGAGGGGAAATGGCAGGAGCAGTTTCCTTCATGTGGCCCAGAACGAGCAAGTGGGGTCCCAAAGGTAGCAGGAGGGGACTGAGGTGAGACCTTGCAACTGAGCTGGAGGAGTTGCATCCACCTGCCTCACTTCTTGAAGGAGGTACACTGATGATTTCCTTGCTCCCCTTTTCTTTTTAGAGATGCTAAGTTTAGAAAGAAAGATGGCCTCACTCTTATAATCACGTGCTAGGTCCCAGCTAATGGTACACCAGGCCTGAGTGTGAAAACACAGCTGTTGATCCTTAAATTTCATTCTGGCCACATGCGCGTGGGTAGTGATGGGCTATCTGCTCCAAGTGAGAAAACCCAACCTCCCAGATTGCTGATGGTAAGCTCTTTGCTGTCATTCCCTGCCTGAAACTCTTCCTCACAGCCACTAATCTAGCAGGACCTCCTGTACCCAGAGCCTTCTGTCTGTTGGAAAGTAATGCACAAAGAAACCTAGGTCTGCAGTCCAGTTCAACAGGCACACCCTGACGGCCAGCTTCTGAGAGGTGAGGACAAGAATGGCTTTTTCTAGAATATAGGATGCACGAAGATAAAGCACTTTTAAAAGGAGTATTCAGCCCAAAGAGGATTTGAACTCATCTAGGCTCTGGTGCACCGGCAGCTTTTCTGTTAGTTTGTAGAGGGAAGGAGGAGGTCTAGACAGGGGTTTTAAACAGATACTGAGTATGGGTAACTAGGAAAGTACGAACCAGCTGGCTATAAGGAATTATTTTCTAGAGTGTATAAAGAAAACTTAAAAGCATGATATCTTTTTAATCCTCTTTCCCCATGTCACCAACATTAAAAAAAATTAAATAAGTATATATCCAGATTGCCTTTCTAAAAGACTGAGAAGGTGGGACTACCTCTGGAAGTTCAACTAAAGATCAGGTGTGCTCCCACCGATGCCCCACTCCAGCTATGGGGAGAAAAGAATTTCATTGGAAGGCACAAAGAAAAAGAAAGCATTTTACTGTTTTAAAATATTTTATGAAGGAATATTACCTAGTTGGTAAAGACACAGAATGGAAATTAAAAAGAAGTAGCAATAAATGTACCTCCTTTGAACAAATTAATACTGACATTGTTTCTTAAATCTCCATACAGTAGTCTACTGTCAAATTAGATAACATGGATTTATATTATTATTCAAGAAAGAATTCCATATCAGGAGGCCCATATTTCAATACAGAAAGGATTACATTATTTTTCAAGGAAAGCACATTACTCTTTGAAAAACAGAGAAGTTGACCTTGGCAAACAGTTAGTGAAATTGTTCTCAACTTGATTTCCCTTATAGGCAGTGTGTGGGAGAGCACATATTTAGTACTGTTTTGTGGCATTGTTTCAAAAGAACTCTCATTATTGTAGCCAGAAATGAGTAGAGAACGTCTAGAAAATAGTTCACATTACAGCGTTGGGAAGTGATTGAATTCTGGTTTCCACCTTTTATGTTAGGTAGTAAAACAATCTTTTAGAAGGAAAATCATCTAGATTTTGGTAGTAAATAGGTACGGATTTAATGTATATTTATCTTTTTCCTTCGATGGACCATAGTCATTTTCCCCATAATTAGAAACAAATACAAATAAGCATTCATCCTTTGATAAAATTCTAAAATTGTGTAACCATTGTTCATTGTATTAGTTTGCTCTATTACCTTATAATTCAGCTTTTTTTCAAGTGGCATTATGTCCCTTTTCATAACAATATATAATAGGTTGTTTAACTTTGTCAAGGCAAAGCTTGGTATCCCCATGTACCTCTCTGTCTTTGCCTGTAGATTACTCAAACCTGTCTCATCGGATTTACCTATCCCAACTCTTCCCTTTGTTCTCACCCTTCTGACTCCAAATCTCACTACTGTTCTTGGTATTATCATGTTATATGATAATAATAGCATACTAATAGCAATAGAAAATATTTGTTGGGTGCCAATAATGTTTTTGAAGCAATCTTCGCATGTTAAGTCATTCAATTCTCTCAGCAGCATCATAAATTAGATAATGCCACCGTTCAGGCCACAGATGAGGAAACCAGGACTCAGAGAGATTGACTGTAACTTGCCAGTATCACAAAGCTCATAATGGGTAGATAAAAAGGCCATTTATTTCTGATGCAGAAAGCTGGCCAATTCTCTATGAAGGAACCTGCACCTTGTTGTTTAGTGACCTTCACATTTTCGACTACGGATGAGAAACTAAGCCAGTCCTGGAGAACAACTCTGCTGTTGGGGGGAAAATTAATTGAAAAAACGTAATGAAATTTTTCATGCCAAATGTCCTTCCCTTTTGTCACTCCCCACTCAAAATCTACCAGTAAAGTTCCAGCTTTTTCTATTTACTGAGAAAAAAAATGAGTCAGCAAGGATTACGGGAGATTAACAAGAGATTGTACAGTAAAAATGACAATGACAAAATAGACGATGAAAACAATTTTTTTTTTCAAAACTGCAAACAAAATCCGTGTTTGACTGGGTGTGTGCAACCGTGTTACTAAATGACTGGATCAAAGTATTATGAATGATAATGCTCCTGCTTCTAATTGATCAATATGGAAAAGCATTAACAAATGCAACCAAAGCAATTTGATGCTGACTGTTTGAGAAAAGGCATTTGACTTTTTAAAAAAAATGATGAATAGCAATGCCATGGACAAGTTCGCCCCTGTGCACAGAGATCCAGCCTTGTGTCTCTAAAGATAAGGTGCAGCAAAGGTTTAGTAATTACCTGGCATTTCCTCTCTTTGATAGTCTCCATCTTCTGTAATTTCCTCTACCACAATTTTTAAATAAAAATTTTTAAATGTTTATTCTGAAAAAAATCCCCTATTTTCCCCTAACCCATAGTCCCTTGCTACTCGGAAAATTCCCACCTGGCCTTTGAGATTCTTACGTTTCATAGTTAGCGGCCACATGATCTGATAAGAGGACAACAAGCCCTTGAGAAGGCCAGTTCATTTACTTTTGCTCCTTGCACCATTTAACGCATTCCCAAATAAAGCAACTCAGACAACGAGAAGATCTGGAATTACGTCCTCTCGGCCGTCACCGTAGAGGAGGAAGGCAGAGCTGGATGGACCAAAGCGCTCCCGTCCTCCGCTCCAGCTGGAGGAGCCTGAGGAGGACAAGCAAATTAGAATCACTTTTCTGTCTTCCTTCTCAGCTCTTCTCTTGTTCTCACTCATATTTTTATAATTTTATTAATTTATTTTTATTCAAATTTTACAAATTAAATACCTTGTTTTGAGGAATATTTACTCTTCCTAAATGAAGCCCCGCAAGAAGAAGCCCCCCACCGCAGCATGGTTGAAATCTCCTTTATGCCACCAGCCCCACGTGATCCCTGGTGAATAGGACCCAGGGTTTTCTTTTCTCATTAAAGCCCAAACCTAAAAGTAAAGTAGCAATAAGCTAAAAATATAGAAGTAATAGCCATTACCCTCAGGTGCCATTTCCTCCCCCTGGTCCATTCAGTCCCCTCTCCCGATCTCCCTTTCTCCTCCTCTTCTGTTTCAACTCACATCACTGCAAATCCCTTCTCTGGGCTTCCTTAAACATTTATTTTGTACTACCACTCATCAAGCACCTTGCTAGAAGTGGGCAACTTGGGATGGATAGAACATATATGTCCAGCCTTAGGAATTCAAGTCAAGGAGGTAAGACAAATAGCTACAAAGCAGTACTGTAATGGGGTATATGAGTTGAAAAGAAGGAGGTCCTAATTTCCCAGAAGTTGGGGAAGACTTCCTGGAGGTAACTCCTTAATGGAGAAGATGTCCAAAGAAGTGAGCTTTTAGAGCAACTATCAACACAAGGAGGAACGGGGTGATTAATCAAGAAAGCACAACATTTTAAAAATACAGAAAATTTAATGGGTAATGAAATATAAGGTGGATTTGGAGGCAGCATGGGGATGAGGGAGGAAGGAGGCAATTTCTACTTACAGCCTTTCTACCAGCGTGCATTGCCAGCGTTGCTCTGTTGGATGGTGAGTATTACCTGTTCTAAGCTGACTGCTTTGAAAGGATATGGCAGATGGGTCATATTCTCCATTTAAAAAAGAAATTGAAGAACAGGTGTTGTTGTTTTATACTTGCTCCCCACTGGCAGAGGATGAAACAACCATAAAATTCCAAACCTTTACTCCTTACTGGTGACATCAGGCCTCCTGTACACCTTTTTGTTACCTCAACAGTTACACAATCTGTGAGGATTATTTGCAAAAGGCAAAGAGTATGTGTGTGTATGTGCCTATGACAGAGAGAGAGAGAGAGAGAGGGAAAGAGAGTGAAACCAAGCGAGTAAACATTTATAGAACTGTCGTCAAGCTTTAAGTCTATTGAAAGGTTTTTCCTTCGAAATATAGATTAACTTCTCTAAATAATTTAATACATTTAACAAGAAAATAAAACCATATGAGTCCTTCATAGAAAAGGAAAAAGAAGCTTATGAATTTATTTTATATATTTTTTACTTTTGCCTGAGTAAAAATAAGTTTGCAAAAACTATCCAGAAAAGGCATTTGTAGCCTTAAAATGCATATTTTTAGGGATATTGATTACAGGATACTAGCTACTGAAATCCTATAGATTCTTCACTGGAACTACTCACAAATTAAGGATTAAGAATGTGAGATTCTCAAAACAACATTACAACTACCAATGCTACATATGGGACGTGAGCCCCGCTAGGTCAGGGGATGTGCTTGCTAACTTGCTTGCTACGAGGTAAATATCGGAAACACTATAGATCAAGTACTAATAACTGCTCGTTTTTGTTTCTCATCTAGCAATACAATTAGCAAGTTTATTTTGTTCGAAAGATTGAATGTTGGCCAGACTGTTCTAGCTAATGATGGGATGACCTGACTAAGGATACAGATTTTTACAGAGAGCATAGCTTTAGACTTAATCTTCACTCTAAAAGAGTATTCCAGTTTTGTGTTTCTGAAAATCATCACTGTAAATCACATAAATGGAAATGTCTATAGTAAAGAGAAACATTCTTCATTCCTTTTGCTTTGATGATATATATATACATGAGCTATGCCGTACATTCCGTGAGGATCAGTGTTGTGCTAAATGTACTATTAAGAGAATAAAAGACATTGGAAATGACCTGGGTTTAAATTCCTTTGACTAATTCAACTGGGATTGCTGCAGTGCTTGGAACAGGAGGAGGCTGAAAGCAAGACTAGAAAGGAGACAGATATTAGTGCCTGTTGTAATTACTATGTTCCCCATGGTCTAAAATGCTAAAAAAGAATGTTTCCTCTATTACAAGAATATAAACCTTTCTCACTGCAAAGCTATTAGCATATATAATGCACACGTCTGGAAATCATGCTGCCTTTGTCATTCTTTTGAGAACTTCAGAGGCCTCAGTTATTGGATAGTCCTGAATTATAGCCAAAGCATAATTTGTAGTCCTGTAGTTTTTCAGCATATTTTAAAAAATCAGTGTAAGAAATTTTACTCATTTAATGGTTCAGCATTTTCCTACAAATTAAAATGTGTGTACCGTCTTAACTCTGGAAAAAAAATCTATACAATTTACAAAAGAGAAGGCACATTAATATACTTCATCAATTGCCAGCAGTTCTATCAACAAGATAATTTAAAAAGTAATTCTAGAAATTTATTAATGTAATATTTCTTTAAAAGTGAATAAAAGAGCTTCTCAGAAGTCAAAACACATATAAAGTCTTGGTCTGCTTACAGCATTCTAGGGCATGTAAAGTCACAAGAAAATGAACAGCATTCATCTGAACCTTTTGTACACATACATTTTCTCCTTTATTTTGAGGACAGAAATTGTACCTTACCATATTTTACATTTTTTTCTGATTTCAGTTCTTTCAACAGAAAGGCAGAATGAAACAAGAAATGCTATTTCCCTTATTCAGTTTTAGTTTAATTTATGTCAATTTAGCATATTTTAAATAGTCGGTATAGTTTTTAAAAATAAAAGGACCATTCTAATGCTAATTTGGATCAATCTTCCAAACATATGATTCCAGGTTTCCAAAAGGAGCCCTCTCGAGGGGGCCTTTTAAAAGTGAACAAAAAAGCACCCTGAGGCTGCCCAATTCACATTTAACCTACTTACATGAAAAAGAACTGCTTTGGTTAAGACTAAACTTCCACAAGCTCACGTTCAAGCTAAACAGGGCAGGGTATTAGTGAGGAAATGAGACAGCAAATAGTAACTCCTTTCATACTAGTAAAAGAATACTGTATTTATTTAAAACAGTTGGCAGAAATTCTCATTTTAATTAAATTACATTTACTGAAATAACATTTTCATAATTAAAAAAAATAACCCATTTCTCCAAAAGAGCTAGCAAAAAAGCATCACAGTCACTTCAAATGGGCAAAGGAGTATGTGATTGTTAGAATAAATGTGGCCGATCTGGACTGCAATTGTGTATCAGTTTGGTATTTTTCAGTGATTCAGAAGCCACTGTTACCCTCTGTTGCTATGTAAAGTTAGAACAAAGTAGACAGCAAGTTTTGTTATTACTGATTTTTAGAGGAAGTAACTCAGTACAACTTTCATATCATATTTTTATTACTTGTGAAGGGGTTAAGAACAGACCTGCCAAGATGTGCCATTTTGGTATATGAATTCTTTTGGGCTGAAGATAATTGAGACCCTGTGTGCTCAAGAGAAACGTCTAGCCCTCCCTGAAATACTTGGAACAATCTAAATTTGGGACATTGCCCATAATAAGAGTTATCTCCAGGAACAACATTTTATGACCTAGCTCTATAGGGCAGGGCCAACTTCCAATTACTGAACATCTGCTCTTCTTATCTTCCTGTGAATGACCTTCCTCCCCTCCGAAGGCCCAGGCTCCTCACCTCACTCTTAGCTCAGAACGTCACACACACCAGTTTTCCCTTCTGTCCTGAAATCTCTCACACACGTGGGGTTACCACACTCACATATACAATGAAATGTGTTTTTTTTTCTTATTAATCAGTCTCACATTGATTTAATTATTAGACCAGCCAAGAGAACTTAGAAAGATAGAGGAATATCTGTTTCTCTCCCACATTTGTATAGTAATCCTAGAATGCTAGTTTAAAGATATTATAATCAGACCTCTTCCTGTGACAAATGAAGAAACTGAATCCAGGAAAGTTAAATGACTTGTTCTTAACCATTTAGCTAGTTAGAAGGGCTAGTTCTGGAACTCAGTGACTTTCCACTGCACATCTCCGTCACAGAGCCAAACATTTATATCTTCACTGGTGACAAAAGGAAAAGAGAGGAAATGCCGCACCATCTATGTGTTTATGGTAGAAACAAAAATTTTATTCCAGGCTCATGTCCAGTTTCTTTAACTCCTGCTTTCCTTCTTTTAAAAGTTCACTTGAGAATCAAAGTTTAAGTTTCAGAGGGAACAAAAATTGTCAAATAATCAAGTTAAGTCTCATGTATTGACAAAACTAGTAAGCGAATAATATGTCTTTGTGACTTACCAATGACAGTGTGAGTGAGAAAAATTTGTCCATGAAAAAAGCTGTTTGTGTGTTTGGTTTTTTGAATGCTGAATTCCTCCAAATAGATAAAAAGATGGCCAACTTGGTTAAATGATAACCTTCAGTCATGGAGGTGTTACAGGGCAAAGAGGAGGAACATGTAAATTAGGAGGGAAATTACGCCAAACCATGGGGAACGTGGGACCACCCTCACCCATCGGATATTGCTGAAGGCCGGTTTTGTGAAGAGGAAGAAGCATTATGTGCCATAGCTGTGCCAAATAAAGGTTCTGCCATTCAGAAAGGGACTTACAGTGGCTTCATACATGTGCTGTTGGATAACTTATGAGCAAATAGGTCATGATTAAAGCCTGAACAAGGGAAGTTTGCTAGTTGTACAAAAGGATCAGAATTAGCATTCTTCTTCACTATCAGGTTAAATCAAAATACACATGAAGGGAACAACCACACAACAGCTGCTTTTTGAGAATAGATTAAGGCTGTACTAAATGCTTAACTAGTTGCAGTACAAAAATCAAGTAAAAAATACAAGTTAAAACTAGTGATATTGAATATCTGCCACAATGACAAAATAGAGCTCCTGCTCTTTTACTAATTGCGGGTTGCCTGCCATTCCCCTCAAATTATATGTCTCACAGCTCAATCAAATAGACCCCACAAATTCTTTGCATTGCAAAACTTCCCCCAAATTCTTTCAATAACAATCTGTTACTTTTCCTGCTCTGTGTAATGTTGAATTGAACCATAGTATGAAGGCCATTTCAACACAGAGGCCCCGGCTACTATAAGGAAAAAAACACAAACAGAACTTCTCCCTAACAGTCTAATTTGCAAATTAATTTCCTTGTTCACTGTCAGTTATTCTCAACTTACAAGCTTGTAGGTCAAACTCATTATGACCAAAAACTCATTATGACTAAAATATAACAAAACTTAATTTTAATTAAAAAATGCATTATATTTCATAAGATTGAACCCAAAGTGGTAAACACAAATATTATGCAAACTCTACTCCACAGATCACTACTGTGCCTGGAGGGATGAACAGATACTGGGGCGGAGGACAGGGTTTTAAGAAATAGTGAGTTACCCCAAGTTGCATGGGTACCTTTTCTGCAGACCCTCTTCGTTCCTCTTAATCTCACTGCAAGGGGCTCTTGGTATGCTATCATTTTCCAAACTTACTTCAGCATAGAAAACCAAATGTTCTAGAATCCCTCTTCTTTTGTGAAAAAGAATAAAAGCAGATTTAAAGATATAGCTTAGCTAATATTCCAATTTAAAACTACAGTAATAACAAATACAACATGTTTCTAAACACATAATTCTAAACACATTCCCTACTTTCAAATGCATTGTGGAAACAAGCTTGGCTGGCCCAAAGCTATTCTTTGTAAATGGTGGAAACAAGAATTAATTCCAAGAATCAAGTTCCTTCCATTACAAAAAAAATAGAGAAGTTTAGCTCCTATTAGAAACTCCATCCCAGATTAGAATTGTGGGTACAAGTTAAAAATAATAATTTTTAGCCCTGGCTGGTGTAGCTTAGTAGATTTGAGTGTGCTCCTGCAAACCAGAGGTTGCTGGTTCGATTCCCAGTCAGGGCGTATGCTTGGGTTGCTGGCCAGGTCCCCAGTAAGGGATGCATGAGAGTCAACCACACATTGATGGTTCTCTCTCTTTCTCCCTCCCTTCCCTTCTCTCTAAAAATAAATAAATAAAATCTTTTAAAAAAAAATAAAGATTGTATTTTATCAATTTAATTTGCATATCCAACACATTAAAAATTTTCCCTACATTTTTTTCTCTGATGAAAAATTACATTTCTTTTCTTATCTTTCAAAGACATAAAATCATGGCTGTCTTTTCTTTTCTAGTATAAAAAGGTATTGTTATATAATAATTATTATATACAATTGTTATAAATAAGTAATCTAATTATGTGAACTGAAAAAAATAACTGATTACTAGACCTATAAGTAGGAACAATATGGGTGTGAGTTAATATATGCAAAGCTCTTTTTATTTAACTACACCTGACATAAATGTTTGACATTATCATTATGCTTACCATGTATTTACGTAGGACCTCATTCTGGCATATTTAGCATTGACAAAGGATCCTGAAGCCCTCTGTATCTCATCAATAACACAAAAAATACTCAGTAACTCTGAGTGGTAAAAATAATCATTTTCAAAGGTAGAAAAACAATATTTTTCTCAATGCCAATAAATAATAAAATTGTCTATTACAAAATATGGTGCACAGAACTGAATATAATATAGTCTCAGTATGCACAGAGCATCACGGAGATAGAGTGGGAGAAGATGATTATAAAGGAAGAGGAGGCTGAGAATGAAGATGAAGAAAACAAGAGGGGGAAGAGGAAGGGAAAAAAAGAAGAAAAAGAGTAAGATGAAGAAAGAGGAGGAGGAAGAGGGGAAAAGGAAAAGAAGGAAAAAGTAAAAAAGAGGAAATAATGAAAAAAGAATAAAAACAAAAACAACTTTTATTAAGACTCTTGTATACCAGGCATTCTAAGTGTATTGCACATTTCTGTTCAGTTAATCTTTACAAAATTGTATCTCCCTTTCTAGGATTAGGATATGAGGCACTGACGGGTGAGGTTAACTTGCTAGCATCACGATGTGGGTATTGGAACTTAGCCACATCCCCAGCCAGACCGATTGTACAGCCTAGGTTTGTAACTGCTTCACCAACAACTAAACATTACCCACTCTCTGAATGTTCAGGTAAGATGTACAGGGACAGCTGTGGGCTCAGAAGAAGCACATCAAAGTGAAGCTGGGTTCAAGGGGACCAGAAAGACATCTTAGAAAGAGTGATGTGGAAGAATTTATAGGAATCAACCAGGTGGAACATAAAGGGGGCAACTGAGGCAGGGAGAGTAGCCTTCGTGAATTTGAGGTGGCTTGAAACTGCAAGGTGCATTCAGGTTCAAGGGCACAGTGCCTGTGAGGAAGTGTTGAGAGAAAACACCCGGAAGGAAGCTAGGAGTCCAACCAGGAGGACCTGTGTGCTATGCTAAGGGGTTGTCAGCAAGAGGGGTGGCTATTCAGGTGATTGATCCAGTGAGGATTAATGGGGTCTAACCTCAGGGAGGAAACATAGGAAAGGAAACGGGGGAAGTAAATAGGAGAGAGAATGATGCCAAGCACAGAGAGGAATTAGCAAGCTACTGGGTATAGAAGATAATAAAGAGGGAATAATCTAGAATCCTTCCCAGGGTGTTGGTTTGGGCAAACAGGCAATTGGTGCAACTGTCTGTATTATAATTAACAGCAAGGAAACAAGCATTCTTGGATGAAAGGTATTACATTTGAGTCACTTGATTTTGAGATGCAGGATATTTAATTACAGGTGCCTGAATGAGAACTGAAAATAGAGGTTTAGAAATGAGGAGAGATGGCCAATGAGGGTATAAGACGACAGTTTATGAACAGCAGTTGAAGCCATTTGTTTGGGATCGATCACCCTGGAAAAACATGTTTATAGAAAAGGGGTCCTAAGATTAGCCCCCAAGAATGCCAGCAGTTAAGACACAAGCTCTTAATCACACTGTTCAGAAGTTCAGCACACTCGATCCTGGGGCATCTCCTAAATAGACTACAATTTTCAATGAATTTAAAAGCATTGGCTCATTAATCTCAGAAGAGAGGCAGAATATGGAGGACTCATTGATTTTTAAAATTATGTGTACGTAGCTGCCCTGTCATGTATTTGGTATAAATTTAGTCAGGATTAGAAACACTATTCAAGTTTGGTCCACAAAAGAAGTAGAACATGGGAAGAAACAGCCAGAAAAGGTATAAGAAACAGTAGAATTTATTGAATAGGGAGTCAGAAACTGAGAGGAAAATTTTGACAAAGGAAGGTGTCTAGTGGATTTGGCGACATGGAGACCATTGTTGACCTTTAAGAGTGATATTGGCCCAAGAAATGTGTAGAGCAATACAAAGTCAAAACAGGTGAAGACAGTGTGTAGCACGACCTTTCAAAAATCTTGATTGGAGATGGACGAAGACAGAATTGAAAGCCTAGGAGCAACTTAGGTTCAAACCATTTATATTTCAAGGTGGAAGAGACATGAGCATGTTGAGAACACAGGCAGACTCAAGACTGAACACATGGAGGAGATGGAGCGAGAAACAGCATCAACAGTGGGTGCAGACAGCCTGTTAGATGTTATGGCCAGAAGGCAATACTTGTTCACTTAATGGCCTCTATTTTTTTTCTGAAGTACATTTCAAGGTCACCTTCTGAAAATGCCAAAGTTAAGTCAAATAGAAAGTTTGAAAAAGAGGTTCAATTGTACAATTACTTCCCAGGAAAATGAGAGCAGTGACTTGTACTATCACATGATTGTATCTTAAACCAAAGCAATTTAAAAAATAAATTAAAAAAAAACAGAAAAGCCTAGAAATATCTTTAAAAGTGAGAAAATAGTGTTTTTGATTTTTCAGCCAGTGATTGCATCTACAGAAGAGAATGGTTACCAGCTATATTATAAGTGGCAGTTTGGTGAAGTTTTGGGGTATTTTTTTTTTTTTGGCTTTTGTTCTTCTATCTACGATAATCATGAAAAGTCCACAGACTGGGAAGGGTATCAAGGGCAAGGCAACTTCAAAGTCTGATTCACTGAGATTCCATTTGAAAGAAGGGAGGAAAAGAGGAAGAATGAGGATTGGAGGGAACAGGGTTGGAGCAGAAGGAAAGTCTCAGAATGCCAAAATTCAATTCACACTTGTGTTGACACACTTGCCATCTTTCTTACATGCCAGAACGCATGAGTTAACGAATTCCTTAGGCCTTAGGAATGGCACAAGTTTACAAAACTTTGTATGAAATGCTCTCCTCTGGGGTATCTTTGTCCCCTTAGACATTGATCCCCAGAAAAGAGAATGCTGAATTATCAAATTCTAATGACACTGATCAAATGACAGCTGGCCAGAGTTATATTTTAATTTCAGCGAGTATTACATTTAAAGTAAAAGAAATAAATTCTGGAGGAAGAATTGCATAAAGTTTAAAACACATAATTTTAGAATTATAAAACAGCCAAATTTCTATGCTTTTTTTTTTTTTTTTTGGTTACAGTGCCCTAAAGTGTTGAATTATGTTTGTGTCTAGGAAGTTAAAATTGAAGGGAAAGTTGAACAATAGCCAGTGAACTTCATCCAGGTAAGTGGGTGGCTATGAGGTCCACTCATTGAGTAGTCCAGATTACTGGCTCTGTCATGTCATGATCCAGCTACTTACAGCTCTGGCCAAAGAAGTTAAACCTAGATAAATTAAGAATTTCAAAGAAATTACAAATTGTTCTAAATAAATCATATATCCTATTTTCTTAAGTCTATATATTTCCCTTTGGACAGAGTATTATGGAATTCTTTATAATTTTAGCAATTAACCAAGAAACAAAATAAAGAAATAAATATAAGGGTAAAACTATACTAAGGAGATCACTTTCTAGATTCTTGAAGGGTCTGAGCTTCCTCTGGTTTTCTTACTTTCTCCTTCTCTTTTCTTCAACTTCCTCAGGGACTAGTAGATTACACATTATAGGTATTCAGGAAGTGCTAAAAAGTTGAAATCGATTGTAGTGCAAATGTATGCTTTTTTAAAAAAAAAATTTGAGCCCGTATATACAAATAAGTCAACATGCTAACCAAAAAAGAAAAAAGACTTCTGCATTGCTAATCAATACGAGAATGCCAGTTTCCATGGTACCCTTCCTCAATCATCAAAGCACTCTGACATAGACGTAAAAGAAAGATCTTTTGGCTATAATGTTTATAAGCATATTGCCCTGTAGATAGAAACTGCTGAATTTCTTTTTCCTTTCTTATCACTGGTGTTTTGCCACGGCTGGAATGCAGGAGATCAAAGCCACCATCACACCAATGATGCAGGAAGGGTGCCTACTCAAAACTAAGGGCTGAGGAAACTGCTTTATGAGGAGGGCATTTTAAAACAATTAATATTTTTAGGGACAGAAAGAAATTATGCTAATAATCAGCAAGTTACACAGTAATCAATGAAAGAATTTGTGGTTTGGTATCTTTCTCTAAACACAGCCACATAGCTGTGTATCACAAGAAATTTGAAACTACAGTGATCTTTGTAGACCATGAGACTATCCTTAGTCTATGAAAAGTACCCAATACTTTTAATAGAGCAAAATCTATTCTCTACAACATGATAAGGAATGGTACTAATTTTATTTCCTATTCATATTTTCACTAAAATTTTAAAAATATTTTAAAGTTGCTTGGCATTATTTTAAATTGTTGGCAAACTTGAATACTTGTGTTTCTAATCCTGACTAAATTTATACCAAATACATGACAGGGTAGCTACGTACAAATAATTTTAAAAATAAATGAGTCCTCCACATTCTGCCTCTCTTCTGAACGGTTAAAATGTTTAATTTTAAAAGAAAAGTTAAGACACATGCACTTTTTGCGGGTTTCTTATATGTAAACAATGATCAAATGGGTTTGAGTACTAAACTAGAGATTCAAAAACTAACAAAAAACCATTTAACCGATCCTCCCTGGGAACCTGCAAACCTCTGTCAAATTTTGTTCATCGTCTGAGAAGGGATTAGAAACACCTGAAGGGTCAGCATTATGTAAACTTTGCTAGAGGCTGTAACATTATAACCTCTGCGTTTTATTAAATATCCCTTTCCTATGCCCTAGAACCAATTAGGAAAGCCTCAAAAAATAAATAAAAACAACAATTGCAATAGCAATTATCCAAAACTTTACTGAGCAAAACCAAGCTAAATACATTGTTTGAAACTAAATAGTTATTGGGGTTGGCAGGGCTGTGGGGACCCGAGCGATAGTACTCAGAGTGCAATTTATGTCGAAGCCAGCACAGACAGTAGAATATTTTTTATCTTAGTTTTTCTGTCACAGAATTTGAGTCCTGAAAGACATTATTATTGGAAAGTATCCCAGAAAACTAAACACAAATCTCTGAGCTAGAGAAGAATGTCTGTAGTCTCCATAAATCTGTTTAATAGAAATCAAAAGTCTTCCTGCGGACAGATTTGGAAGACCTGACTTAAACAATATTAAGTGTTCCATCTAGAAATGATACAATATAATATGCAATTTGCCCCTCTGCCCTCCAGACGACCCCAAAATAAAACCTTGAGTTGTGACCAGGCACTTTCTTCAAAACCCTCCACCTAACGAGCATGGGTCCAAAATTGCTTGTAGATATTACTATGCAAAAATACAGAATTAATTTTCAGAGTTCATAAGACATTCTCCTATTTATATTTTGCTTTTTTAAAAACACTTTGCATTGTCTGAATAATAATTTTAATTCTCCACTTCAAAGCATGGCAGCAAGCACTGCCATAGACATAAGTAATCTTGGGCCAGTTATGTTGCCTCTCAATTCCTAAGTTCTCCAATAATAAATCTGTCTGCAAGCTTGCCATACATCAGTTCTCTGAACAAATGGCTATCAAACTTCAACTGAAGAAAAGCAAAAAAAAAGCTTCTGTCTTCTGCTCATATTGCCATCCAAGTGCTCCTAGGATGAGTACATAATATACTGATACCTATCTACCAAATGTGCTTTCCACAATTTGCATTTCTTAACAAAATATTGAATATTTGTAGGACAGAGAAAAAGCAGCAGGTGAAGAGTGAAACGCCTTCCTTGGAAGAACACTAATCATCAATCAAGCAATAAGCATTGAATGAACATCTATCTACCATAATTTATTGTGTAAAATATCCACATGAATCTAGATGAGAAATGTCTGGCCCCTAAGAGCTGAACCTTATTGTTGAGACATTATATATTCACAAAAAATGATAAAGTGATAATGAGATATAGTAAACAGTATAATATTAAGGGCTAAAATATAGTTGACAGCTTCTGAAAGTTATAAAGATTGAAATTAGAGAAAAATCAAGGCGAACTGGGATCAGGAAAAGTTCAGAAGGAAGATGTGGCCTTTGACTCTTTTGGGTCAAGCATGGGCATTCCAGGTGAGAGAATGGCATAGAAATGACAGAGACACAAGAATGTCCAGCACTCAGAGAACATGAGATTCCTGGCCCCTGGGATCAGAGGGCAGCATCATCTAGAGGCCCACAAGGTTTAAGGTTTCATGGAAGAGAAAGAAAGCAGCCACTAGAGGAATAAGAAAATTAAATTGTGACTGAGGATGGTCAGACTTCCTGTTGGTCTGTTACGGGCAAGCAGAACTTGACTCGGGAAAGGCTCTCATGGAGACATAGCCAGGAGATGGCACTGATGAAAACTGGAATTCTGGTATAATCTATGAGGACGAGCTGACAAAATGTATTGATATAATAAAGAAAAGGGTGCATTCAAATAGGAGTTCCAGATTTTTAGCTTGAAGGGCTGGGGGAAGAAAAATGATAATTGCAAAAATGGTGAAAGGCAGACAGTTGATAAGTTTGATTTAAAATATGCTGACCTGAGAGCATCTATAAACGTAGAAATGAAGAGTCATAGGATTTGAAGTCTAGGGAATGTTCATTTTTTATTCAGCAGAGTCAGAGCTAAAACCACAACTACAGATGTACCCACTAGAGTCGTAAGGGCAAAGAGAGAAGGCAGCACTTGACAAAGACTCTCCCCTCCACCAAACTTGAGTCACAGTTCTCCATGCCCTCTTCTCAACTACACCTCAATCTTGGACTTCAGTGTCCATATTTGCAGTGTTCAGGTTTAGCAAGAATCCTGCTAAGCCAATTTAGACAGAATCCCCCTACCTTCCATATCTGATCAAATTTCTCATTCCCCACCATTGCACCCTTAATATCTGATCACCCTGGCGTGCCTTCAGCAAGAATCCTGTTAGGTCAATTTAGCAAGAATTTTCCCTATTTTTAGTAATCACCATCAATAGTCTCTGTTCCAAACTAGCACCTTGACTACAAATCCCCACTTATTCTTGATGTTTTCAGAGTTGAGCCTGATCTCTCTCCCCTACTGCAACAGTCTTGACACCACATTATCGCAATAGTCTTTTTTTAAAAAAATCATCACCTGAGGTTATGTTTACTGATTTTAGAGAGAAGAAGGGAGAGAGAGGCAGACAGAGACAGAGAGAGAGAGAAACATTGATCAGTTGAACAAGAAGTTTGAAGAGTTTGGGAGGACTGAGAGAGTAAGGTAAGTCAACTGAGGGAGAAGAACCTTTCAAGGAGAAGGATCTCCAGTGTGCAACACATATCCATGAGAAGCCAGCAAGGATCAAAATGACTTAACTGGAAGAACTCAGTGTTTGTGTCTGAGAAAGCATACTAGCCTGAGATTCTTGGCTGATGTTCCAACAAATAACCTGATCAATCAATGGAATCTTAGCTGATATGAAGTTTTGAGGCCAAGGAGTACAGAAGACCCTTCACAATGGGTGGGAACGAGATTTTGTAAATTGACGGGGAGAAACCCCATGCATGGCACCTGCACGAGCACAGACTAGTCAGAAATCACAGCTTTGTGGTTCCTCCCCTCCCAGGGCAGGGGGCCCCAACCCTGGTCAGGAGAGACTTGGGAAGATATATGGAGTCAGGGAGATCCAAGCTACACACACGGCAAGCTGCATGTCCACAGCTGCAGTGCCAAAGGCCAGCCAGAGAGAGAGAGGGACTCTAACTTCCAAAACGATCAGAGGCCACACCTGGCTTGGGTGGAAGTAGGCTGTGGCCAGCCATGACAGTGAGAGACTTTCAGCTTTTTGGAGAGGTGGTGTGTGTGGAGAACTGGACAGTTACTCCATACAACAGTGGGAGCACTAAAGACAGTCTTTTTAAAAGGGGAGCTCAAACATGCTGGCCAGGGAACTCATGCACAGCTGCCCTTACAGCAAAGGAATAAGATAGGAAGTACAGTGTGCCCCCACTGAACACAGCTTTACAGGGAGATCAGTTCCATGCAGTTACATGCAGCTAGCAAGTTGGGGGCTACGCAAAATGGAAAGTTTGTGACTGTGTCTACTGTGAGGACAGTGGGCTAGAAATTAGAGGGACAAGAGTTGAGCACCTGAGATTATTTACAGCCAGGCAGACATCCCTTCCCTGGCAGAGTTCAAACTTCTAGAATGGGAAGGATGCACCCAGCCCCTACCCTCCTGCAGGATTGCAAGCACCAGATCCACTGGGGAAACTCTGCATGACAGTCAGGCCAGGCTCAAGAACCCCCTGGCAGGGCGCATATCCACAGGAGAAAGACAGGAAGAGAAACTCCCAAAGGGCCCATTTTGAACTTCTCTCAGGGAGACAAAATACACTGGTGCCTTAGGGCCCTATTCCACTAAGGCCATCAAGTCAGGGAGATCAGAAATTGGTGCAGCAAGGGATAACCAGGGCCCCACCCACCCTCTGCTCTCACACAGAGCTGCCATAGCACCAAGCAGGAAGGAGCTGACCCTCTTACACAGATTGCCCCCTCCTTTGAAATGGGTAGCTAGTTCATCAGAACTATACATTATTGGAAATAAGGAAAGAAGCTAGGACAGACCAAGATAAGTGGTGCAGGGGCAGGGAAACACACCCACAATTTTCCCAGGGTGCAGAAAATCACCTCCCAGGGGAGATCCAGGGGTTCCACACTCCCAATTGCAAAGAAACTCCCTCTAGAGGCAGGTGAAGGTGGTACATGCAGTGTTGCCAGAAGTTGGATGACCCACCACCCCTGGACCTTGAGCTGATAAAAAGCCAGAGGTGGATCCAGAAGGAGAAGAAAAAAGGCAAATACCAAACTCTGTTGACACAAATTCCACCTCATTCTCCCTCAGTATTTGTGTTATATTTTTCTCTTGCATAGCTGTATAACATTTTTTTTCTTTTTCTTCGACTGTATTCCAACTAATTCACTATTTTTGTCTTATTTTTATTTATTTGTTTTTTAATTTTATTTTTATTTAAAATCTCATATTGTACCCTTCCTTTGTCTTACTTCATTCTGCCTTCTTTCTTCTTTTTCTTATTTTCATTTAAAATTTTATTTCCCCCTATCTACGCCTTGTTCCTATTCCTTACTCTTACTATTTTTCCTCCCCTTATTCTCTCAAAATAATTTTTCTTTCCTTTAGCCAGCTCACATTCTTTTTCCCTTTGTTAAAATATTATTATTTTCTTTCCACATTTACTAATTATTGCTTGTTTGACATGGATATTGCAGTTATGGTTATTTTTCTTCAATTTTTTCCTACTTGTTTACTATTTTTTAATTTCAAATCTCATGGGTTACTCTCCCACTATCTTACTCCATTTTGCATTCCTCTTGTCCTTGCTTATTTGAGGAATGCTTATTTTTATTTGAGGAAAAAAAAAGAAATTTTTTTCCTTCTTAGCCTGTATTCTATTCCTTTCTCTTATTGTTTTTCCTCCCTCTATCCTCTCAAAATCACTTTTCTTTACTGTTGACATCTCATATTTTCTGTACTCTTTCTTATAATATTCTTATTCTCTTTTCACCTTTATTTATTTTTGCTCATTTGTCATTGTTATTCACCCTGTTGTGGTCTTTCTTCAGTTTTGTTCTATTGGTTCACTATTTTCTATTTTATTTCAAACCTTATATATACTTTTCCCTTTTCTTCATTTTGCCATCTCCCTTCCCATTATTATGTTTTATATTTTACTTTTTCCCTTTCTTTGCCTTGATTCTATTCCCTACCCTTATTATTTCCCCTCCTCTTCTCTCTAAAAATCATTTTTCTTTCCATTATTCATCTCATATTCTTTTTCCTATCTAATAATATTCTCTTTTAAAAAATATTTCATGTATTTATTTTTAGAGAGAGGGGAAGGGAGGGAGAAAGAGAGGGAGAGAAACATCAATGGGTGGTTGCCTCTCACGCACCCCCTACTGAGGACCTGGTCAGCAACCCAGGAATGTGCCCTGACTGGGAAACAAACCGGTGACACTTTGGTTTGTAGGCTGGCAAACAAGACACTGAGTTATGGCAAGCCAGAGCCCTATCTAATAATATTCTCAATCTCTTTCAACCTTTATTAATCTTTACTCATTTGCTGTTGATATTGCTGATTCAGTAGGGGGTAGTTTTGCTGGCGTGGGTTTGGTTTTCTGGGTAGTTTTGCTTTGTCCCGCCAGCCCCTGTAACAACATACAAAATGTGGTGGGAGTTGTGACTCTCATTCAGCCAACCAGCGAACTCACCAATGAATGAGCCATCAATAATCAAAGTGCAAGTACAACAAGTGAACCCACATAAACTGAATAAAGAGCATCCCTAGAGCATCCATATCAGGAAATCAAAGAGACTGTACCACTGAGTCCTACAGAACTCTTACCAGAGAAGGCCACCCCAAAAGACAGGGAGTCAATGCAGAGCAATCTGATACACATAAACAAACAAAAAGAGCCACCTAAAATAAGGAGACAAAGAAACAACCCACGAATGAAAAGAAGGAGAAATCCTCAGGAAAATAAAAAGCTAAATGAAATTGATGCAAGCAATCTATCAGATCTAGAGCTCAAAAATGATTATAAGGATGCTCAAGGAATGCGGTGATACCTACAAGGAACTTTATGGGAGCTACAAGGAACTTAGTGGGAACTACATTAGCATGAAAAAGGACATAGAAGCTATGAATAAGAACCAGGAGAAAATGAAGAATACAAAATCTGAAATGAAGAATACATTAGAAGGAATTAAAATATGTCTAGATGAAGGAGAAGAATGAATCACCAAGCTAGAAGACAAGGCAGAAAAAAACACCCAGTCAGAACAACAAAATGAAAAGAGACTCAAAAGCAATGAGGATAGTTTAAAGGAGCTTCAGGACAACATGAAACATAAAACATTTGGATCACAGGAATATCAGAAGGAGAAGAAAAGGAACAAGGGATAGAAAACATGTTCGAAAATATAATGACAGAACACTTCCCTAACTTGGTGAGGGAAAAAAGTCACACAAGTTCAGGAAGCACAAAGGGTCCCAATCAAGATGAATACAAGGAGGCCCCACTCCAAGACACATCATAATTAAAATGGCAACATTTAAAGACAAAGAGAGAATCTGAAAGCCTTGATAAAGCTATCAGTTGATTTCTCAGCAGAAATACTACAAGCCAGAAGGAAATGACATGAAATATTCCAAGAAATGAAAAGCAAAGACCTGCAAACAAAACTACTCTATCCAGCAAGGCTCTCATTTAAAATGGAAGGCTAAATAAAGAGCTTCCCAGACAAAAAAAAAAAGGCTAAAAGATTGTATCTCCACCAAACCAGCACTGCAACAGTGGCTAAAGGGACTGCTAGAAGAAGAAGAAGAAGGAGGAGGAGGTGGAGGAAGAAGAGGAGGAGCAGGAGTAGGAGGAGAATGAGAGAGAGGAACACAGGCACAAAGGGAAAACGACAATGAATAATACCTCTCGATAATAACCTTAAATGTAAATGGGTTGAATGCTCCAATCAACAGACCTAAGATAGCTGAATGCATAAGAAGACACAACCCACATATATGTTGTCTACAAGAGACCCACCTGAGAACAAAAGATCTACACAGGCTGAAAGTGAAGGGATGCAAAAAATAACACCAAACAAATGGACATGGAAAAAAAGATGGGGTAGCAATACTTAGGCCGTAACAAAGACAAAGAAGGTCACTACATAATACTTAAGGGAGTAGTCCAACAACAGGTTATAACCTTTGTAAACATATATGCACCTAACTTAAGAGCAGCTAAATGCATAAGGAAAATCTTGGAAGACTTTAAGAGAGAGGTCAACAGCAATACAGTCATCATACGGGATTTTAAACTCCACTGTCAAAAATGTATAGATCATCCAAACAAAGAATCAAGAAGGATATGGTGACAGTGAATGACACTCTTATTAAATGAACTTAATTGATATTTATAGAATACTTCACCCCAAAGAACCAAAGTATACATTCTTTTCAAAGGCACATGGATCATTTTCAAAGATAGATCACACAGTAAGACACAATATAAGCCTTAACAAATTCAAGAAAATTGAAATCATATCAAGCATCTTCTTGGATCACAATTGCTTGAAACTGGAAACCAAGCTCAAGGAAAAAACTCGGAAACATTGAAATACATGAGACTGAATAACATGTTATTAAATAATGAATGGGTTAACAATGAGATCAAGAAAGATATCAAAAGTTATCTGGAAACAAATGAAAATGAACATACAACATCCCAAAACCTGTAGGCAATACAGGCCTACCTAAAGAAGATAGAAAAATCTCAAACAACCCAACCTTACATATAAAAGAACTAGAAGGACAACAACAAACAAAGCCCAGAGTAAATAGTAGAAAGGAAACAATTAAGATCAGGGCAGAATGAAATGACATAGAGACTAAAAAACAATCCAAAGAATAAATGAATCCAGGAGCTGGTTCATTGAAAAGATAAACAAAATAGACAATCCTTTAACCATACTCATCAAGAAAAAAAGAGAGAGGACCCAAATAAATAAAATCAGAATTGAAACAGGAGAAGTAAAAACTAGTACCACAGAAAACAAGGGAGTTTAAGAAGTTACCATAAACAAATTATATGCCAACAAAGTGGACAACTTGGGTGACAAATGGACAAATTTCTGAAGACATACAATCTCCCAAAACTGAATCAAGAAGAAGCAGAAAGCCTGAGCAGACAGATAACAGCTAGCAAAATTGAAGCAGTAATTAAAAAAGTACCAGCACACAAAAGCCCTGGACCAGATGGCTTCACAGGCAAATTTTACCAAACTTTCAAAGAAGAACTAACACTTATCCTTCTCAAACTATTCCAAACAATTCAAAAAGAGGGAAGACTACAAACTCTTTTTTATGAGGCCAGTATTATCCTAACTCCAAAACCAGGTAGAGACACAACAAAGGAAGAAAATTATAGGCCAATATCTCTGATGTAAATAGATGTTAAATCCTCAACGAAACATTGGGAATCCAGACCCAGCACTACATTAAACAGATCATACACCATGATCAAGTGGGATTTATCCCAGAGATAAATAAATTTCTTTTGTTTATTGATGATGAATGTTATTTATCAGCAATAAACATATAACATTCACAAATCAATAAACATAATAAATTACATAAATAAAATGAAATACTGAAATCACACGATCATATCAATAATGCTGAAAAAGCATTTGACAAAATCCAGCACCCAATTACAATAAAAACACTCAGCAAAGTGGGAGTAGAGGGACCATACCTCAACATAATAAAGGCCATATATATGAGAAACCTACTGCCAACATCATACTCAATGGGCAGAAACTAAAAATGTTTCCTTTATGATCAGGAACAAGACAAGGGTTTCTGCTTTTATAGCTCTTATTCAGCATAGTGCTAAAAGTTTTAGCCACAGTGATTAGACAAGAAAAAAAAAGGCATCCAAATTGGAAAGAGGAAGTAAAACTGTCATTCTCAGACAACATGATGGCATACATAGAAAACCCTATAGTCTCCACACACACAAAAAAAAACTCGACCTAATAAGTGAATTTAGTAAAGTAGCAGGATACAAGCTCAATTCAGAAATTGATGGCATTCTTGTACACCAACAATGAATTATCAGAAAGTGAAACTAAAAAAATCTTATTTACTGTAGTAAACTATTTACCTAGGGATAAATTTAACTCAGGATGTAAAAGACCTGTACTGGGAAAACTATAGAACACTGAGGAAAGAAACTGAGGAAGATACAAATAAATGGAAGCCTATACCCTGTTCACTGATTGGGAGAATTAACATCATTGAAATGTCCATACCACCCAAAACAATCTATAGATTTAACACAATTCCTATTAAAATACCAATGGCATATTTCATAGATCTAGAAAAAATATTCTAAAAACTTATATGGAACCAAAAAGACCCTGAATAGCCTCAGTAATCTTGAGAAAGAAGAACAAAGTAGGAGGGATCACAATACCTGACATAAAACTATAGTACAAGTCCACTGTAATCAGGACAGTCTGGTACTGGCATAAGAACAGACACATAGATCAATGGAACAGAAGAGAGAGCCCAGAAATATACCCATGTCTCTATGGTCAATTGATATTTGACAAAGGGGGCACAAGAATACAATGGAGTAAAAGCTGTCTTTTCAATAAATGTTGTTGGAAGAACTAGACTAATACATGGAAAATAATGAAACTACACCACTAACTTATACCATACACTAGAATAAACTCAAAATGGATAAAACACTTAAATATAAGTCACAATACCATAAGAGTCCTAGTGTAAAACATAGGCAGTAAAACTGCAGACATCCAATGTAGCGATATTTTTGCCGATATATCTCCTAGGGCAAGGAAAATAAAGGAAAAAAATAAACAAATGGGACTACATCAAATTAAAAGGTTTTTGCACAGCTAAGGAAACCATCATCAAAATGAAGAGGGAACCGACTATGTGGGAGAACATATTTGGCAATGATACATGGGGCAAGGCTTTAACCCAAAAAATATATAAAGAACTCACATGACTCAACACTAGGAAGAGAATCAATCTAATTAAAAAATAGGCAAAGGACCTGAATAGACATTTCTCCAAGGAGGACATACAGATGGACCATAGACTTATGAAAAAATGCTCAACATCACTAGCCATCAGAGAGGTGCAAATTAAAACCACTATGAGATATCACCTCACACCTGTCAGAATGACTATCATTAACAAATCAACAAACAACAAGTGTTGACGAGGATGTAGAAAAAAGGGAACCCTAGAGCATTGTGGGTGGGAATGCAGACTGGTCAACCACTGTAGCCACTGGAAAACAGTAAGGATTTTCCTCAAAAAAGTAAAAATGGAACTGCTTTATGACCCAGCGATTCCACTGTTGGGACTATACCCTAAGAATCCTGAAACACCAATTCAAAGGAACTTATGCATCCCTCTGTTCATAGCAGCACTATTTACAATAGCCAAGTGTTAGAAACCTCCCAAGTCCCCATCAGTAGATGAGTGGATTAAAAACTGTACATGTACACAATGGAATACTATGCAGCTGAAAGAAAGAAGGAATTCTACCTTTTGCGAGAGCATGGATGGAACTGGAGACTATTATGCTAACTGAGATAAGCTAGTTGGCAAAGACAAACACCATACAACCTCATTTATAACTGGAATCTAATAAAATCTAACAAAATAAACTAATGAGGAAAATAGAACCAGAGACATGGAAACATGGAAACATGGAAAAGACTGATAGAGGTAGGAGGGGAGGAAGGAAGGGGAGAATGAAGGAAGGAAGGCAAAGGGATTAGTCAAAGAACATGTATGAATGACTCATGGACATGGTCAATTGAGAGGGGATTGACTGTGGGAGAGAGAGGTGGCTCGGTGGAGGGGGCAAAAGGGAAAAAATTGGGACAACTGTAATAACATAAACTATTTTTAAAAAAGAAAGCATATAGTAGGAAATTTGAAGTAAAACTCACACTGCAAGACGTTGATTAGGAAAAGCTATTGACGAAGTAAAAATTAGTCATTCATCAAAGAAAACTGAGATAAGCACCCAATGGTGTAGTAGATTCTCACTATAGGGAAGTGTCAGAGAGAGAGGAAAGATAATGTGGGAGGGTCTTTGTCTGAATGATGCGTCTTACCTCTGGTTTTGACTATAATGCTGAACATGAATTTTCACACTGGTGAAATCTACACACTGGAGAAACATCAATGTGTGGTTGCTTCTCGAGTACCCCTACTGAGGACCTGGCCCGCAACCCAGGCATGTGCCCTGACTGGGAATTGAACTGGCGACCCTTTGGTTTGCAGGCTGGCACTCAGTCCACTGAGCCACACCAGCCAGGTCTGTTTCCTATTCTTTACAACTCCTTCAATGCTGCATCAGAAAGTCTGTTGGTGCAAAGCCATTCACTTCTGAAATGGAACGTGACCAGGAGAAGCGTGATGCATATACCAAGAGAGATGTAATTATTATCCTGGTACAGAAAACAGCACCTGCACTGACTTCCTCCTGGTGGGAGCTGAAGGTTCCAGATAGCCTTGATGAAAGACTAAAGCTTTTCCAGACTAAGAGACTAAACAACAGACATTTTATTTACGTGGTTGATACTGAATGAAGTTCAATACTTATTGATTCTTTCCTGTTTGTTAAGGACTATGATGTAGAAAATGTGTTATTAAAAAAGGAAATGTATTTATTGGACTATAAAGAATAGAGGCAATTGAAAGTCTGGCTACTCTGTCTTTAGAATAATCACTGTGGCCCCTAATTCATGATAAGACAAATGTTACGCATAGGAAGTGGCAACTTGCCGCTTCGAGGGCGGCCTTAGTTGCACTTGCTGGAGGGAGAAAATAAATCAACTGAGGACAAAACAAATGAAGAGATAAAGGAAATGGAGCCAAAAGTATTATCCACATAAGCAGCTAAATTGTGAAAACTATTCGTACTATGACCGAGAATCATAAAGCACACTTCTACCTATGCTACATGGGGGTTGGCAAAAGTAGGTTTAGAGTTGTTTGTATAAAAAGAATATAGTAATTAATAAATAATAATACAAGAATAAAGTCTGTGTTTCGCATACTCACAACTGTAACCTTACTTCATGGGCCACTTCATGAACTTTGTGACAGAACAGGGATGGCAAGCAAGTGGCCTGACGAGCCACCCTTTCTGCAGTATGATGGGAAGCTCTGACTGTCATCCCTCCTCCTCGCAGAGCCGGGGACAGCAGCCCTACCCACTGGGCGGAACTCACCTGTGGGCTGGGGGAAATGATAACTCCTTATGCACGGTATTTGGAAGTGCTCATGGGAGGTTTTTTAATGGGAGAAATTTGATTACTGCATAGAAAGGGAGTTTTCAAATTAATTCAGGATCACAGGACAAATGAGTTGTGAAATAGAAAAAGTGTAGGTATGGCTCCTACACAAGATTCCTACAGTTCCCTAAGCGATGCACACTCATTTGCTTAAGGTTTTCTGTATTTCTGTTACGTGAAACAGAAGACGAACTTTCCATGTCTCTGGCGGCTTTAACTTTCACAGTTTGATTGCATGTTCAGAGCATCATTCAGGGCCTGTGAGAAGCAGCATTTGAAAAAGTGTCTTTATATGACATCTAAGGAAAGTAGAATAAAACACCTCGGAAGGTATTGATCATGTTACTTGGGAAAGCTCTAATAACTGTGACTTGTCAGCAGGAGAAAGAACTAGCTTCCTTTGGCATCATGTTCAAAGCAACGGTAAGGAGTGGATGAAATTAAGGCAGAGGAATAAGGGTAACTCCATCCTGTTTTAAAAAGCCATAGATAACTGACAATTGGGAGTCATTTGAAAAAAGCAAATACTGAGTGGCAGGCTTTCCCTGGCTATTGTAATATTATACCTTCATCAAAAATGTGTGGGTTTTTTTTTCCATTTTCCCACAATTTACATTGGATCATTAAATATTTATAAAGGGAAGAAGAGATACAATTATTTTACCTTGAGTCATAATAATCAAAAAAAGCTGTTTTAATTTGGTTCTCTGATTTGAATGTTTCCAGTCAACTAGAACAGTGACTTAATTCATTCTGAGTTATCTGAGGAGAGCTTTTTAAACCTGCAACATCACTTTAGTGGAGTTCTAATCTTACCCTACGCTTATTAATATCATTTGATAGGCCCATATAATTAGTTTAATTTTATTTTGTAACACTTGTTATTTGTTTGTTTTGGTTCTGATTTGGAAAAGACTTATATTCGTATCTTTTTTGAAATTAGAGAACCACTATTGCCGTAAAAGTCTGCCTTCGAGGAGCACCTTCCACAGTGAATCTGAGAATTGACAGCATCACATTCAGTGGGGCAGTTCGGCCAAGCCCTACCCTTGGGGCCACGAGATGGCGGTTTCAGCACCGTGAAATCTCCTTAAATCCAACACTGGGGCTTTTCTTGCAAACAGCATGATTACAACACTATCACTATCTTAAAATATATTCACACACATGGATTTTAATTAAAATTAGATAATTAATGCCTGTGTCTTATATATCTCTACTCCTCATACATACTTGAAACACGTATGTGCAGTGCCTTCTGGGAGCAGGCACAATGCTCGTTGCAAAGGGAATAGGAAAATGACCAAGATACAGATTTTGCCCTAAAGAAAAAAGCGATCTGAAATTTCTAGTACACTTACACTACACCCTAGACTGTATCTTCCTTCAAACTCCAATTGTTCTTAATAATTTTGAAAGTTCTGTCAGCTGATAAAAATGGCCTGTACGTTTTCTCTCAGTGTAGATTCAATTGTGTATTTACACACTTGTGGATTTGTTGTTTCTCTGTAAATCAGTGGGAGAAGGAAGCTGTGTCCCTCATCCCTTTCCTTCCTTTATTCTGAAATTGGGGAGGAAAAGAACCTCACATTCATCTAACTTCACTTCTCCCTACCCCACCCCCTTCATCATTTTTTTAAAAAAGAATTCTCAGCCAGTCAGAGATTTGCACTGAAGAGGCTATTTCTGGACTTCTACTGCTGTGGATGGGGGTGGGGGAGTGTGGGGTGGCAGAGCAAACCTGACTCCAAGGACAGGCTTTCCTTTGTACCTCAATGGACAATCAACAGACTAACTCAGGAAAGGAATTCCAAGTATAGTTGTCTTAATAGGCTAAAATTTGAAAGGGGTGGGGGTGAGGGGTAGGACTGAGCAAAGAAGGAATGAAAAGGGAGGGAGAGAAGCAAGGGGAGGCTACACAAATGTACTTTGTAAACTCTTCCTCTTGGAACGTACATCTTATTATAATATCTATTTAAGCAAAAATTCAAATCAGTATTTAAATGCTAGCTGTTTCTATTTTAAATCCTCCTCAGCTCTGTAATATTGTGGGAGGGGGGGAGGGGAAGGGGACCTTAATCAAACAACCCTCCTATTAATACATTAAATAATATTTAACAGTTTTCCAATGTATTTGGTTATTAGGTTTACTGGAAAAATAAAATTAAAAAGAGTGTTCATCATTTCTGTTTTTAAGTCAACACTACAAAAAACATTTATGGTGATGAAATATATTTGCAGTGAGAGTGCTTTGAAATCAATGCTATTAAAAAAGCTTAGGGAATGATGATATTTTATTTCAACAGAAAAAAAAAAACAGTTGAACTCTGCTCTTGTCTTCTGTTTCAACATCATGTCTCTTTGTCCCTCCTCCTCCTGTAATAAATATTCTCTTGCCAGCCCTGTTACTGACAATAATGTAGGTGAACTCTGCACCACGCACATCTGTCATTATTAATGACCACAGGACAGAGAAACGATAACTCACTGTGGTAGGCACCAAGAGGGCAAAATGCTGTAGAAATTTCCTTTTGCATTTTCTGCTGCAAGAATTGATTTGCATTTATTCCTTCTAAATTCAGAAACAAAGCTCAGTAGCAGAATAGGAAAAGAACCCCCATATTTCTATCTTCAACTGAAAATTGAAATCTCTTAATCCAGAAGACACTTGTTGCCATGTGAAGGTTTTTGTGAAAACAACACTATACTCAATGTTTTTGGTCTATAATATATATAATCTTTTTAAAGCTCAGGCTATAAAGAAATTTTATGGTAGGAAACACTTCTTTTACTCACAAGCTTAAATAACTTTCGATATGACTAGCCCACAGAATGTTCTTACGAAAATACTTATTGTATTCACGAGGTTTATAAAAGTATATATTTTCTTTAAAGTACACCTTGAATTCTGAAAGAAGCCTTAAATATTATATTTGTATTGTCAGAATATAAACCAAATACTATAAAGACAAAGAAAAAGATAGAGATATATGTTTTTCTAAAGAACAAAGAGCCCTTATTCTCTTCTCAGAAAAATGAGAGGATGATTGTGTTAATGCTGGGCTGGAAAGTAGTCGTAAAAGTCTGGGTCAGCCACTTTTTAATGGCGGGACAGGTAATATTCTCCAACGAAATAAAAGTATACCAATGCATGCCGGTGTTTTATTTCAAATTAATTCTTAGGTAACAACTTTCTATCTGTTCTCAACTTTAAGCAACCTACTAGAAAAATCTTTTACTTCTCCTTACCATTGATGCCAATGAAATGTTGTCAAAAGGGTTATTTTGATTTGTTGGAAATGGTCTTTTCCAGAACATAAAGTTTAAGATTTTGATAGATTGGGAGGGCTCAGTCAAAGTCAATGGCATGCTCTGCAATGTCTCTCTTTTCTTCCCTCTGGCTTCTTACACGGTTTCATTGACATGTGCAAGTCTAGAAATGGCAGCTTTTGTCAATGTTACAGTCTATGAGGTTATCAGTAGCTGTTTGAGAAAGTACAAAAGAATATTAGAAAACGTAATTTTGTCTTTTAACAGATTTTTACACCACCATAAAATATCCATACATTTTAAACATTCTCTCTCCAAATCCCATACTAAACTATACTTTGCCAAATGCAATGACAAGTATAAATGTAATCAGATATGCCAATGAATACTCTAGTAGTAACTCCAAATTTGACATCTGTTTAAAGCAACCATGCCAAATAATAAAGAAACAAACCAAGCAAAGAAGCATAACAAAATGGATAGTCAGAAGTGGGCCCCCCGCATCTGCCCAAAGCATTTCAGGCTCCTCCTGATACCACACCACAGAATTGACCTGAGAGAGATTCGTCTGCCGAACTTGATACAAAGCAGTCCCCTCAATTTTTATGTCCACGGTTCAATGAATGAATGACTCCACGAGAAACAGTCATATCCAAATACTATACTTTTTGGCTACCAGCAACCAGAGTATGCATTCAACTTCTAAATGCATTTGTTCACGTTTACTTAAAAAAAAATTGAATCCAGTTAAAAGTGTTAGATGTTTTAAAACGGTATGATACCAAATAACAAATTTGACATTATTTTCAATTTCATTTTTGGCTCAAATGTAAACATACCGAATGGGACACCAGGTTTGGTGTTGAGAGTCTCTTGTATTTAACCAAGGGACCCCAGCACTTCTCTACTTTTAAGAAGGAAGAGGAAGGTGTGAGGTTTGGAAGAAAGAGAATGAGAAAACTTTTTCTCTACAAACCTTCCTTCCTCTGAGTCTCTCATTACAATTTTCAAGGTGAATCAAACCTTCCCACTAAAGCTCATAGAGAATAAAACCTTGTTTGACTCTTGGGTTGTGGGGAGTCATGGGGAGCACATTACTCCACGCCCCCACTCCACCCCTGTTTTTACCTCTCCCAACCTGCAGATGACAGAATCAGGCCAAAAAGGCTTGTTTCCACCACTCTGTTATTGTTTGTACTAAATAGAATCCCCTCTTCAGTATTATAAAGGGCCCTATGCCTTAAATTTTAAGTCACTAAAACTGAAAAAGAAGCATCAGTAACATTTTAGGGACATAAAATCACTCATTTCAACAAAGTGTTCTGAATCAAATTAGTCTGAAACACTATTCTTAAAACTGCAAAAATATTGTGATACTAAATATTCAATATTATCAGTCAAGCAAATTGGCCCAGGTCAAATGAGCAAATCTAAAAAATGAGATCGCTAAATTTCTCGGCTTGATAGCTTCGTAATAAATAATGTGCTCCTTCAATCTGTACATTAAGTCTTTTATGTGGCCTTAAGGCACTCTCTGATGGCTATGCCCATTACAATGTAGCCATAGAAACTGACACATTTATTTCTTGGATTAGTGTGCCACTGAAAATATTAATATGATGCAGTAAATGGGGACTTAATCTAATCTACTGATGGTAGGATGAAGTTAGTAAAAGGTTGAGTGCCCTTATGGAGAAAGATTATATCTGCAGAGAAGCTTGTTAGTGGTTACAAAAATCAACTAAACAGCCTATGACATATTATGTACTTTCTACATTTAAACAGACTTTGTCAAACTCAGCAGGGAAGCTTTTGGCAAGCTGAAGAATGATTTTATATATATATTCAAAGATTTTGATATTTAAGCTGAAATACCTCTAATCTGTGAGCATAAACATAAGACCACAGCTCTCACAATAAACTTTGTGAAGCATTGTTCCCTGGGTGAAACTGGCATGCCCCAGACCATTTTCATGAAATTTGTTTTGTTTTGATTTGAAGGCATGTACTTAGCCTTTCATATTTGCCAAGTGTTAAAAATAAAAAATCAGAAGAACGTCATCAAAAAAAGCTAAGTTTGTATCACATGTTCTGAGGAAACACAGCACATCGGTTTCACTATTAATTTTGTTAATTTCTAACTGGAAATCAGATATCCATAAATATTCCTTTTGTTGTCAGATAGATCACATTTGACTCTGATGTCGCCTAATAATTCACAGGACTCCAGGTCCATCCCCCCTTTACTCTGCAGCAAACTACATAAATTTGAAAGATATATTCTGACAGACGAGGCATTGTTGAAAAGCAAAGTACAGCACTTTGTCCTTGAAATGTTAACATGTAATGCCATAAAGTATTCAAACAATAATTTACTCAATCTTTCAGGGTAATTAATTAAAATGCTTGAGATGTTAGAGAAAATCACCTTGAGATTATAAAACTGGAAAGCCCCCCTTTCCTCTCTGCATGCAAGCTGCCCCAGCAGACCTACCACATGCTTCCCCAGTTATGGGGTTTGATTTCAGAAGATAATAAATAGCCAGGATCTAATTTTGCCATGTCACAACCGATTATGTTTCACAAGAAAAGGTGGAGTGCTCACCTACCAGATGAAGGTGAAACGTAAAACCACTTTTATTTATGTCACGTGTCCAAATTCAACTCAGCCCGGCCCTGGGCACTGTGAGTGTGTGGGCTTTCGCTGTCACTCGAATTTATGTACCTCCAGCAAGTGTCAAATATAAGCATAAATTTAATCAAAGGGATGGAAACCTTCATTATAAAAAAAGTAAAACACATTTTTGACATCTAATATAAATTACTTTAATGTGTTTTTTACTACTTCTCAGAAGGTCACAAGGAAAGAATAAGACATGAAACAGACACAGCCTATAGCCGCATCTTAATCCAGGTAATGATGAGCAGTATAATTTAGACCCAGACTTACTTCTAAAGATTTTTACTTTCAGAAGTGAATCTCAGCTCACTGTCTTAATCAAATGCACTACACAGTTGCTCAACTGTATACTTATACAGGGATAAGTAACTATGTAAAGAAACATTTATCATAAAAGTTAATATTTCCAATGGGAATACAATCAATCTGTACACCTTCGAGTGAAATGAAAGACTCTAGACATTTTCTGGGTAAGTTAGTTCAAAAATATGTTTCTAGATTATGAACATAATTGCTCTAGTGTTACATTTTGAGTGCAGGATCAAAGACAAAGTTTGCACATCAGAGTTCCTGTTTCTGTTCCTGTCAGGAGGAGAAAACAAAAGGGTGATAACAATAGATTAACAGGCCCCAGGTATTATTCAGCCGTTCCCCTCAGTTGGATAGGCTTTGGACAGAATTTTAATGACTAAAAAAATTGCGTATGATGAATAAGGATGTCATTTTCAATTAACATGAACAAAGGATCGTTCCCATATTTGGCAAATGAGGTAGCCGTGGTGTGAGAAAAGCTGGAGCACTCACAGACAATGCATCACCACTTGCAAATCAAAACAAACTGGTGACACTTGGGGACCCTTGCCCAGTGACATGACTACAGTTTTTAGGAGGTACTTATTAGCCACAACTTAACAGATTGCACTAATAGCCTCCTATTAACTAAAAAGGACACTGATTTTAGTATTAATAGTTAGTGAAATGGAATATTTAAACCTAAATGGACTGCAAAATGAGTCAGCACCCAAGTTTATTTAAGATAAAATAAGTATAGACCTAAAAAATTTATAATAGTATTCCATGACAAACTGGAAATGGAGATCTCGATAAAGCTTGACCTCCTTGAACTCACTTTGCACAAAGCCTGCTGAGAGCGCCTAATGCTGTCAGTGCACACAGCACACGCATAGGACAGAGCACACAGGGTCCGGGCTGTGCCATACAGACATTCTCTCTGCCACTTCCTGTTGTGTGTTTTCTCACTTCAGGGTTATATCTTGAGCTCAGTTGGTTGTGGGAATCCCATAGTGACTTCTTTTAGCTCTTCAGTGACCTGGGGGATAGTCAGTTAGAGTTTCTGAAAGTCCCTCAAGGAGACCTGTTTGACAGCGGTGCCTGTTGGTGGTGACTTCTCAGATTTAGTGACTACCATGGGATTCCATTCACTCCTTGGTGGCGTGCAAGAGCTTCAAGGAAACAAGAACAGCCTTCCTTAATTCAAAGCATTGACTGTGAGTTCTGTGGGCAGATACTGCCATCCACTCTGGGAATGTAAGATGTCACGTCCAGCACTTTCCAGTGATGGCCCCTCGGACCGAAGTCCCCACTAGACTCAATCTGCTAGTCATTGACATGGTGCTTTTGGGGCACTATGGCCAAATACGAAATCACTGTTTTCCAACTGTGTTGTACTGGGTTCCACAAAGTTACACAAACGACAATCCAGCAGGACTTCTTAGAGCCTTTATCAGCTCAAAAATAATGAGTCTCTAAAAGGAGAATGTATGCGATGATGTTTTAATATGTTTGATCTAGGAAAACTTTACTCTCAGGGGCACCTATTGAAAATGTCACAAGACACATATTCCCAGTAAATAGTCTGGAAAATCCTGTTGGAGGTAACTGAAGTCAAATTATTATCAGCATACTAATTGCTCTGTAATTTTTAAAATTTTGCCTAGATCTAAGAGCTTTGGGTAGTACCATGATCCTACAACAACAAAAAAATTGCATAACAACATATTATCAGAATATATCCCAGTCATTATGCAGTGCGTGATTGCGTGCTCAAGTCTCTCCTCTCCAAAAATAATAGCCACTCTGCATCGCTGCCTCCCCCAGCCACTGCTCTCTGCCTTTCCTCACGTCCTCAGGTCAATGTATGGAGGAGCCATCCATACTGAACAGTCTCAATTACTCTCATTCCTCAGTCCATCATTGTCTGACTTTGAGACTCAGTGTTCCATTGAAACCATTTTCATCAAGTTGCTGATGATGTCCATATTGGCAAATATTCGCTATGAACAACATGCTCCCTAGAACTCTCTATTCTCTTGGCTTTTATGACACTATGCCATCCTGGTTCTCTCTGAGAACCATCCTTCTTTCTTTTTGGAAATATCTTCTTCTGCTCATCAAAAAACTTGGGCTGCCCTATGATTCCATTATTGGTCTATGATTCTTCACTCCCAAATAGTTCTTCTTGGATAATGCAGATAGCTCTGGGTTTTAGTTTCCTCATCTGTAAATTGGGGTTAACATTCTCTTATAGGAATGTTATAAGAACTACATAATTCACGTAGAGGACTCAGCACGGGGCTTCATATATACCAGGTTTGCGGTATAAATTAATGTTATTACGTTGGAGATGATTTTCTTTCTCAGTAACGATCACCCAGCCAGTCATCCACATCTGATTTTTTTTCCTGCCGTACACATCACAAACATTTGCACTGATCTCTGCCATGATAGATCAATGTTGCCACTTCATTCCCCCTTCATTTTGATAAATTCCTCGCATCTCCTCCAGGAAGTCTTCCTTGAAGTTCAGGCTGGATTAGGGCCTCCCTTTGTCCTCCCTGTGCATTCTTCTACTTTAGCCCAGCCTACAAGATATTGTAATTATCTATTTACTCATGTGCCCCTCTGCAGTACTAGACTGTGAGCTTTTCTAGACGAGTGGCTGTAGCCTATTTACCTTTAACTCTCCATGCCTAGAACAGAAGAAGTGCACAGGAAGTGTTTGTTACTCTAAAGTAAACTGTGTGTTTTGGGGAAGCAACAAGGCATAGTGGAAAGAGCATTAGACAGGATTGGCAAATGGGTAACCGGTTGGGTACAAAAACCAACAAGTAAGCAGCCAGAAACAGAATCCGGGGCTGTATCTGAGCTAGCAAGAAAAGTCAGAAGATGTATTAGCGCTTTTGCCAAGGACTGGGGGTGGGGTCACGATAGAACTTGTGCAACTGAAACTTCTGTCCTTCCTATATAGGTTCCGAGGTGCCAGCCCCCTTCTCATTCCAGTTTCGTCACTCACTGCCTGAGCTTCGTCTCTCCATAACAGTGTCCACTCTCCATTATAGCTGCTAAGAAATACTGTAGATGAAAGCATTGGTAAAACTTAAAAGTCCTTGAACAAACTGTGTCTTATTCTTATTGTAATTCCTGGTAGAATCAAGCAAACGTGGTAAGTGCTCAGTGAACACTCACTGAGTGATTATTGTGTACTTTGTTGTATCTAGACATAGATTCGGTGCTGAGTGCACTACTTCTATTTGAAATATCTCGTTCCTAGAAATGTTTTCAGACAATTTTTGTAAATGTTGGTACTTCAGTAAATATATCCTTTATATCTGGCAAAATAATTATTTATAGCTATGTCGACGACTTTGTAATGGGGGATACCTGTCTAGAAAACGTCCATGAAGTCTTTTCTTTCTCTTCTAAGGTATAAACTTCTGCTCAGTTTCACTTGCACTCAGGACCTGATTGCTTGAAAATACATTCTTGCTTCTGTGTACATGGTTTCAATTAAATAGCAAAGTTACTTGGTACCTTGAGTGTCTTAGCTACAAATCCGAATTTTTTCCCTTATTAATTCAACCTTTTTAAAGCAGCTCGGGAGGAATCAACTCTAGACTTGATCATCTTCTATTGGTAAGTGCCCATAACAAAGCTCTGTGCAGAGAACGTCACACTGTTTGCATTTACTCATCGGCCTGTCTCACTGAAGAAGAAAAATAATCACTTGTGAAATAAACATTTCAAAAGAGTGATAATAAATTACTTACTAAAAAATTATGATAAGCAAAACAAAACAATACAACAGAGGATGATTCTAATCTGGTTAAAAATTACATGTTTCAGAGATTCTATAATGATCAATATATTAAATATATCTTTAATAATATAAATATTTATCATTAAAGAAAAATAATGAAAACAGTGGAAAGATAAACACTAAACTATTAACTAAGGTTATTTCTGGAGCTGGGATTAGATAGGAAAGTGGGTTTTTATTTTGTTTACTTCTGTGCAACTTATAACAAATGCAATAAGTATTATAATTATTGCATAATTATTGTGTTTGAAAGATTTATAATAATAATAGGATTTTTAATTATTATAACAAGTGATCATAACATTTGAGTTTAAAGACATTGTAATTAAAAAAATGAAAAGACAAGCCAATAATTGGCATGCATCACGGTGTAGAAAGATTTCTGAAGCAGTTCAAAATTGGGAAGAAATACACAAACTTCTTTTTTCACAGATCTGACATTTCTGAAAATTGAGTAGTAGTCTTCAGAGTTATGTAAGTCCCCAGAGAGGCATGCATTTTCACAGACAACTCTGGAAGGGAGACACATATTTCAGTCACCTTTCCCTCTGCTTTCTAGAGAAAGGACACTCCGAGCCTTTTTATCTTACTGATGTCACTGTAGTTGGAAGTAGCAAAACCAAGCCCATGGCTACCCTGCGACCCAATGTAATGGTACAAGGGAAGACTAGATAATGATGTCTTTTCTTAGTATTTAGATACTATTATTGAAATTTTACTAAAATTTGCATTTTTTACAGTACCATCACTAACATATCTTCATAATGCAAATGTCTTATACAGCCCATAATGTTCCAAGTGCCTGAGGGCAGGAATTATAGCTGCTGATCATTATTGTCTTTTCTGTGGTTTTGCTAATTTTTGGTGAATTAAGTAATTGAGGTCACTTGTTTTAAGACAGAATTTGACCTTGCAGTTAGAAACATAGAAGAAACATTTGCTTTAAAAGTCATCGTTTTGGCTTTTCACAGAAATTTCAGAGATACAGTTTGCCCATGTTCCAACACATTTAAAAAATTACACATCAGATTTCTAATAGTCGCTTTAGGGGGCTCTCTTGCATTGTCAGTGTTGACTTTATGTGCATTTAATTCTCTCAACAATATCCTGCAAGAAAAGTCATATTAAAAATAACAAAAGAGAAGCAGACCCTTGCATATTCTTTGAAAATAAGACCCTTGCATATTCTTTACTTATAAGGTAAAATAAATGAACATTTATTTTAAGGTGAATTAAGGTGAAATAAATGAACATTTTCTTGGGTGTTCCCACGGAGCCAATGAGTTGAAAGTTCAGGCAGACATGCCTGTCATCGCTGCTTCGAGAATTCAGCAGAACTGAGGAACCGTAGGGTGGATACGTGAAGATGTGTTCCCAGCAGCACACTCATTTAATGCATCCCTATTCGGTCATTTAATAGCCACATGATTTTAAATAATTCACTGAAGTGCTTTGAACCTCAGTTTCTTTTACTGTAAAATGGAGATCCAAACGCCTCACCCCCCAACCTCAAAATGTTGTTCTACATACCTTACAAATGCACATACCAGTTAAAGGATAATCTCATTATCCATTACTATAAAAGTATAAATTAAATAGTAACCTCTCTTTCACACTCATTGTCCTGTGCTGACATAGACTAACATGATTTTAAAAGTGACCTTAACTAGTTTAGTTTTTAACACACATTAGCTCTCCTAGGATTAGTGGTTGGAAGAGCTTTCGTTCTATCATTAATGTGCAGGTCATCACTAACCCATCTTCACTTCTTTGCACTTTGGAGATTCACTTTTTTACTAGCTGAAAACTAAAGCTGAATGTCATAACAAATGCAGTGAGTGCATACCTTCAACTTAGAAGTGAGTTCCTCTCACCTTCCATGGAATGTATAATAGTTAAACTGTATTCAGCGAAACCCAGATTGCCTTGTATGCAATAGCTTAGAGTTCCTCCTACTCTCTCTCTCTCTCTCACACACACATATATTATGAGTCTGTATTTTAATTAAGTGACTAAAATTCCACCTAGAAATCTACAAAGATAATTTGGCTCCTGCGTCATAGACAATGGTCATAAGGTAATTTCTGGTAATTGTAGAGAAAATAAAAATATCACAGAGGCACAGAGTTTCACAGGAGGAGAGACTTTCTGGTGACTTTTGTGAATTTGTGACTACCTCCCAGAGTAACTGCACGGCAAGGCCACTAAGAACCAAGTGAAGTTCATGGCTGGTGGCCTGCCATCATTTCTTTCAGTGAAAGGCCTCCTGTTCTCTCCATCCTGTGTACCAACAGAGTGTGTTGTGTATAAGTCCAGAGGAATCTTGGGCTGAAACTTTTTCATCTAACATCTCTTGGGGACTAAGGTATCAGTTTACTCGTGTGAAAAAATTAATCTAAGCAAGTGTATTAAGGCAACAAGGCTGGAGGGCAAGCCCAGGTGAGACACACGCTCTACTGTAGCCAACTGCAGCTGATGCACCAGCTTTTGTTTGGGGACATGACCATGACTGAAGGTGCCCAGAGCTGTATGTGGGGGAGCACCTGAGGCTCAGGAGGCCTGTTGGCATCTTCAGGGCAGGTGCCCATAACGTTGTGCCATATCTGCGATGGTTCTGACCACTGGACCAAGATGATGGCCTAACAGGTTTGTGACCACACTGGTGTGATCTCACAACAATATCACCAGCTTCAACACCAGTCTGAGGACATCCGGAGAAGCCTCGCTGAGTTTCACAAGCACTGGAGTTTACAAAGCATGAAGTCCTCCGGCCACATGTATGTAGCCAGAATGAACATGTCAGCAGCAGCAACAACAGCTAATGTTTACTAAACACTCTGTTCCAGGTGGCCTGGGTGGTGTTTTACACAATTTCCATCATTTAATCCTGACCATAAACCCAGTAAAGGGAAGAGTAGTACTGTCCCACTTTGCAGGTGAGAAAACTCCATGCCCCCAACTCTCTCAAATTTGGGCCTGTCTTACTCCAGAGCTGCTGAAAAAATCCATCTAGATGACTCAACTAACTCAACAGTTAGCACTCAATGTCTGCCACGGCCTTGACCAAATGGCTGGACAGGTTGGTACAGAGAGGATCCGGTGTTTTCTTGAGGAATTAAAAATAAACTAATTAAAACTGTAAAAATATGTAAGCACTTTCATGAACATGATTTTAATATTTTGCTTTTTGATATCCCTTTAGCTAGTGGTTGTCAAGTCCGTTTATAAGTTTTTTCATGGAAGGCATCTAAACTTTGATCAAAATGTAAAATTTATGTTTGCCTTAAGTGAAATGAATGACTTCTGGCTCTACCTGGTCTGGGGGAATGTTGATGGGGACATGTCACGTGCAGCAGCCGCCACAAACGCTGAGCAGCTGATCTTATTGCAGCTAAGTTACAAGGTGTGGGAGCAACAATGAGTCAGTCAAAGAAAAATGGAAGCTACTGATCATTTCAAAATGTGATTTTATGGGAACCTGACAGAATGCCCACAGCCCAGCCCAGCAGCATAGAGGAAGAGCCAGGGAACAGTGTGACTGTGGAAAACTCTTTTTTCAGTTTTCTGAAACTTTATTTTTAAAGCTTTGACCTATTAATTCCTTCAAGTATAATGTCAGAAATTCTTGAATATTTGCTTGTACATGTGAACCAGAGAGGTTAAGAGAGACTGATTGAGACTTCCAGCCAATATGGAGGCACAGGTAGATAACACTTTGCCTCCTCGTGCAACCAAAAGAAGGATAGCAACAAATTTAAAAACAAAAAATATCCAGAACTGCCCCCAAATCAAAATGTATATAATTCTAACAACCAAGGGGTTAAAGAAGAAACATTCATTGAGCCTGGTAGGAGGGCAGAGTTGGGCAGCCAGGGCAGAAATACACATGGCCAGGTGGCAACTGGTGGACCAAGTGATCCCACATTTGCATGTGAATAAACTGGGAGGAACAACAGGGGAGCAAGACAGACCATGCAACCCAGGGTTCCATCAAGGGGAAATAAAGCCCCGAAACCTCTGGCTGTAAATACTTGTGGGGGTTGAGGTGGCAGGAGAAACTCCCATCCTCACAGGAGAGTTTGTTGGAGAGACCCACAGGATCCTAAAATGTATACAAACCCACCCACCAGGGCATTAGCATCAAAAGGGCCCAATTTGCTTGTGGGTAGTGGGAGAAGTGACTGAAAGCCCACCGAGAGCTAAGCAAGCAGTATTGTTCCCTCTTGAATCCCTCCCCCACAAACAGTGCCACAACGCAGCGACAGTGGGTTGCCCCACCCTGGTGAATACCTAAGGCAGACCCTCTGACATAGCAGTCCCACCAAGACAAAAAATGATGGCCCAAATGAAAGAACAGATCTAAGCTCCAAAAGTAGAACTAAGTGATGAAGAGATGCAGAGTTCAAGACAATGGTAATCAGGATGCTCCCAGAAATGGTTGTGTATGGTCACAAAATATAGGAAAAAGTGAAGGCTATGCAAAATGAAATAAAGGAAAATGTACAGGGAACCAACAGTAAAGGGAAGGAAACCAGGACTCAAATCAATGATTTGGAGCAGAATGAAGAAAGAAACATTCAACCAGAACAGAATGAATAAACAAGAACCCAAAAATAGGAGAAGAGGCTTAGGAGCCTCTGCAACAACTTTAAACATTCCATCATCTGAATCATAGGGGTGCCAGAAGAAGAAGAGCAAGAGCAAGAAATGGAATACTTATTGGAAAACATAATGAAGGAGAAGTTCCCCAATCTGGCAAAGGAAATAGACTTCCAGGGAATCCAGGAAGCTCAGAGTCCCAAAGAAGTTGGACCCAAGGAAGCATACACCAAGGCACATCATAATTACATTACCCAAGATGAAAAACAAGGAGAGAATCTTAAAAGCAGGAAGAGAAAAGGAGAGAGTTACCTACAAAGGAGTTCTCATAAGACTATCAGCTGATTTCTCAAAAGTAACCTTGCAGGCATTCAAAGTTATGAAAATATTCAAAGTCATGAAAGGCAAGGACCTATATTTAAGATTACTCTATCCAGCAAAGCTATTATTTATAATGGAAGAGCAGATAAAGTGCTTCCCAGATAAGATCAAGTTAAAGGAGTTTATCATCACCAAGCCCTTATTATATGAAATGTTAAAGGGACTTATTTAAGAAAAAGAAGATGGTCAAAACTCTGAACAGTAAAATGACAACAAACTGTCAACAACAGAACCTAAAAAAAAACAAAAACAAAAACAAAAACAAACTAAGCAAACAACTAGAACAGGAATACAATCACAGAAGTGGAGTCACATAGAGGGTTATCAGTGGGAAGGGGGTGGGGGGAGAAGAGGGAAAGGTACAAGGACTAAGAAGCATAAATTGTAGGTACAAAATAGACAGGGAGAGTTAAGAATAGTATGGGAAATGGAGAAACCAAAGAACTTATATGTATGACCTATGGACATGAACTAAGGGACTTAATGCTGATGAGAAGGGGGTATAGGCATAGGAGAATAAAGGGGAGAAAAAAAGGGACAACTATAATAGTGTTATCAATAAAATATATTTTTCAAAAAAGAGTGATTGATTGAAAATCCACTGAGTATATTTTCTTTTCCATGCTATTCTCTCTAAATGTTTTCTTCTTCAAGTACAAACTCTTTGTTTTTTCCAATCCCAAACCTCTTGAAGTCAGGAACTCTGCCTCTCTGTTCCCTGCTGACATTATATTTGTGAAAGACAGAGCAGGGTGATGGAAGGCAGGCCCATTTTGAAAGCCTGCACACTCTCCCCTTAAAATAAAGCTTTTCACGTTGCCTGAAACAGCACTGCTAGTATTCTCTGCAGCAATGTAAGAACCCTAGGATGACAATGAACCTGTAAGTGGGATGGGACACTGTTCTCGTTCATCAAGATGCCTCAGTGTCGATATTTGGCTTATTCATTCAGGCTGAGCTATTTCCCTGGGTTCTGCCCAACTCCTTAAGACCTCAGCTACTCACCTTCAGTGACTTCTGAGTTGCCAACTCCTCTCCTAACTTATGATTTATGATGTGCCCTGTTCCTACAGTTGACCTTTGAACATGGGTTTGAACTGTGCAGGTCCACTTATAGCCACTTTTTTTTTCAATAAATACATACAGCACTGTAAATGTATTTTCCTTATGATTTTCTTAAGAATAGTTTCTTTTCTCTAGCTTACTTTATTGAAAGAACATAGTAGATAATATATATAACAAATAAAATACATGTTAATCAACTTTATATTATAGGTAAGGTTTCCAATCAACAGTAGACTACATTAATAATAGTGAAGATTTTGGGGAGTCAAAAGTTACAAGCAGACTTTTGTTCCATGAGGGTCAGCACCCCTAACCCTCAAGAGTCAACTGTACATTGAATATTGGAGAAACATTTTATCATCTGACACTTTAATAAACTCGAGTTGCCATTTAGCCAAAATGGTTCAGGTATAACTCAATTTTAAAAAATGATGTTTTGGGTTAAGATGAAACTGGTTAAAACCATGCTGAATGTGTTCTAAGTTTTGCTCCTTGAAAATCTACTTTGCTGTGCTCTTTGGTCATTAAACTGAGTGAGTTATGATGGATCCTAGAGAGCTATGCAGTAAATAACAGCATCATTAGGTTTTTAAATTTGGTGTCTGTAATAATTTTGGTTGCTTTTATTCTTAAGCTCTCTTCCTTATCCTTGTGAAATCTCCTGATTCTTCGGGTGGGGGAGAATTTTAAATCAGTAGCCTGGTAGTAGAGAATAGATGAGAAGTATGTAACTTGTCCCACATTGTGTGGTTAGTTCAATAGCTAGCATCTAAGTCCCGGGGATTCTTCTCCATCTTCTTCCTACCACAGTAAGCTACAAATAGAACCATTTAATGAGTTAATTTCATTGTCATTACAAATAATCAACAAATATATATAAGAAGTCACCTGGAAGATGTACATCAAATTGTTTAGTGCCAAATAAATTGCTATTTTGTTTCCAAAGGTATATTGATAAATTTAAGCACTGAATAAAATCAGAGCATGCAATCAATTATCTGAATATTGCTGAACATTTGACATTACAGACTTAGATAAATACATATACCTATAGGGTATTAGCATTTGACTCAAATCTGTCTAATTTTTTAAAAGGGGGAGAAATCACTCTACATTGGCATTTAACAGCAGGAAACACATAAGGTGATTACAATTTAACTAGTTTCTATTATATATATTTCAAATGTCAAAACTTTATAAGATGGCCTAATATGTAGTTGTTCCAAAGTAAGTAAGTTTTTGAGTGAAGTAAAATGGTAAAAAACAAAAAATTCATTAAAGAGGGTAACAGACTGTACCATATGGCTCCCAAAGTCAACCAAATTCTTTTTGGAAGACTCTCAAAGACCATAAGAACTGGCTTGTTTTTTTTTAAAGGAGAATATTTCTCTCTGTAATGTAAAAGAAAGGTGCCTTGATTTTGTTGTTAAATGTAAATGCATTCCATATTTGAATATATGGCATTCCAGTTTCCACTGAAAGACATGGAATGGAGTTGCGCCTTTTTTCCCCATAAAATGCCATCGTGGAGAAAAGAGCTTGTGAGTGACTTATTTGAAGTAGACAGTCTTCGACAACCTCTTCCAGGGAAAAGGAGCGCCAACAGTGGGTGACACAATGCTCAGGTTGCCACAGACACAACCACGCTATTAATATTGTGGTGTTTTCGTTTTCTTTCTCTTTGACAAAGATCACAAATAAATATCTGATACCTTAAAACACACATCCCTAACCCCACAAGCTGTTATAATGAAGTCCTTTGAATTATATTATAAATGCTTGAACATTAAAAATTCATCAGCAAGGAGAGAGAGGCACTTTCTATTTGTGGTGTTCTGGATTTAAACACAACCCGTTAAGAATGGCTGATTGTGCTGAGGAAGCGCCGCTGACAGCCATCAGCAGTCTGTGCAAATGGTGTATGGAAAACGTAATAAGAGCTTCAGGAGTATATTTCAACCCATATAATAAAGTAATTGTGAAACTGTAATTGCAGTCTGGTTCCATACCATATTAGGGTAAGGAATGAGATGGTAAGAAAATAGGAGATTCACAGAATTATTTTGAAGCAATTTCAGCAATGACTGTGTCCCAGAATGTGCAGCGCTTGTCAGAAAAAAAATAATTTTAAAATGCACAGTGGTGTTTACCTTGGAAAACCACTATGATGAACCTGAACAAAATGAACATTGATCATCTTACCATTTAAAAAATATCCTGAACTTACGAGCAACATCAAGTAGAAAAATGATATTGAATGTTAAGCAACTGCTTTCAGTCCGTGAAAGCGGTTTTAAAAATTAAGGATAAACTTCATTCTTTATTTGAAATAAATGCTTTGTTCAAATTTCCAAAGATTTACATGTGTGCACGATTAGAATTTCAATTTTAAAAAATTCATCCCTTTGGCTCCTCCATAAACAATCACTATTGGCTTAAGTTACCAAGTCACCGTAGCCCACAGGCTATCAGTTGCTCTCATACCAAGACCTGAGAAAGGGCAAGACAAGCTGCTTCTACTCTCACTATATCATCTAAAAAAGGAAAAGGAGCAGAGAAGGTAAATGCACGAATGAACACAGGGATATTTAGAGCTTCATGTAAACAGTATTTAAGTCAAATATTGAAGTTGTCCATCTGAGTGAGGACCCTCTATCTTCTACGAACAGGATTATTCACGTCACATCTAAGATTCTCACCCCTGTAAATGCACACCTTTTTGTTTTCTTTTTTGATCCCTACCACTTAGCACAGTTTCTGGCGCATAGTAATCGTTCAAAATATTTAATGAATAAATTAACCAAGATGTGCAAATGTCAGGCTGCTGGGAGCAGAGTCTATAAACCTCTTTGGCATGGGCCTCAAAACGCAGGGAGAAATGGGCTACAGAATCAAATGTAAAAAACCTGCTTCTCTTTTTCATTCTTCTTTTGTTCCACTTTACGAGACCTTGTGAGTAAATGTATGTAAACTGCAGACATGTACAATGTTTATTCCCCTGATCTGCTCTTTCGGATGAAACTTCAAAAGGTCTTGTACGTAGGGAAAGCTCCTTGATTTGGGTAAAGGAAAAAATCTGAAATGTTCATCTGCCTAAGTGCAGTTTCTAGAAGAAAACTTGTAATTTTGTCATTAAAAGAAATATCCATTATTTATACATGCCTGTTAACAAATAATTTATTTCAAAAACAGCTAAAGGCTTAAATGAAATAAAGGAAAACCAAACCAACCTGATTTGATGGCATGTTATAGGTATCAAGTAGATTGGTATTTGTTAGGAACTCCTGCATACACACACCCAAAATCTATCCATCTCGTCTTGCATCAACTGAGCTACTGTTTTGCAAGAAAAGCTCAGTCCACTGAATTGTGTGGACTCGTGATGATGGAGACACAGGAGGAAATGGCTGCCCAGAAGCAGAAGCCCACTGCAGGCAGGTGAGGATGTAGGTAGGAGAGAACTAGTAAAGGTCATCTAAGAAAATAAGTGTAAAAACATCTTGAAAATAATGTCAGTCATCTTACAAATTATGCCTGCTGTGATGGAAGGAAAGGAGAAAGAGAGAGATGGAAGAAAAGTGGGAGGGAGTTACCCAAGCTTGAGCCAATTGTTATGTTATAGGTGGTGCCCTGTCCTATACCTGTCCCCACCCCACCTCCAACCATCACTGTAATTCTTCACGATCCTTTCCTTTTCTGGGATTGTCTAAATTCTTGTCAGGCTAGGTTGTATACTAATATCTACCAATATGACCCCACTCTTGACTACCTTCTTCCATCACAGAACATCATCAGGTTTTGATGGTACTATGAGATTTTTCTCTTTCATCTACACGTTGGATACTTGACTTCTTCCCTCTTCAGCATTTTCTTCCTTTAAGCATAATGTTACCAGGCCTGTGGCATCAGCAATTACTAAGCTGTAGCTGTAGAGTCTTCCATTTCAGACTACGATCAAGTACTTTGTTATCAAAAATAGAGAATTAGTGAACGTCAGGGGAAAAATAAGAATGAACAAATTGTTCCATTCTCCGTGGGAGAGATGTCCTAACAAAATAAACTTACACAAGGCATCTGGTCTATTTCTTAATAATCAAGAGAAAAGGCCTTTATGTTACTTCATGCTTCCCAGATTCATGCCCCTAGGATTGGAGTAATGTGCCAGGGTAGTAGAACTCTAGAATACCATGAACATGGAGTGGCCTCAGGTGTAGGTGGTTGAAAGCATAATGTTTATATTAAAACACATGATGTGTAATGGAACATAAGATAAAATCCACATATTTCATAAAGATGCAACATTGGCCCTCCAAGACCTATGTAGGTTCCAGAAGCACTTTTGGGCTCCTTGTGGTAGAAATTCATTACCACACTTCCGTAGAAAAATGGGAGGACTTTGTTATGAGGATATTTGAAGATTGTGAGATACCTTCAAACCTGATGATAGACATTTCTGAATGTGTTTGGACACTTGAATAGGCTTCCCAAATTTACTGATAATATTATGTATATTTATCACTGAACATGAAATTTCAGAAAGAGATTACTAGCAATTTTGAAAGGTAACTCAGCATGTGTACTTCTAAGACTGGACACAAAGCATTAATATTGATTGTTAATGACTGGGCTTAGTTAAAAAAAAGAATTTTCAGATAGCAACAGTCTAGTGTGCTTTAAGAAGCTAAATTTTTATATAACTCAACCTTTTGGCTGGAGCATAAAACCTAGATGCTTATCATTGATCTATAATTTGAAAAGTCATCAAAAAACAGATACATACCCAATCATTCACTTTATCATCATGTAATTCCCCCTAGGAGTCTTTGCTGGTACGTTCCTATTAGGGTAGAACATTAGCCCACTTACTGTAAACAACTTGAATTTCACCCAGCTTCTCCCAACCCATTCTCTGTAACCACAACAACTACCTTCCTACAACACCGGCCTGATGCTTTCATTCCGCTTGTTCCTGAACTGTTCCTGGTTCTCTCCTGTTCCTAGTCCAGTGAGCCCCTCTTCCTTCATTTTGTCCCATTTCTCACGACAGATAGCTCAGTCTCAGCCCAGACACATCAGATTTCTGCTCAGATAGCTCTTGATGTCTCACCTCCACACTTTTCCTCGGTTTGTCTTTTGCAGTCTCTTACTTAGAGAGAAACTTTTTATTCGTGAATAATTAGTGTTCATATGTCTCTCAGATATCAAATTTTGTCGCCCAATGTGTTTCTATTTTGCCCTGACTCTGAGAAAGAGAGGGCCAAAGGTAATGTTAAACTATAGTGATAATACCTAAGCTAAGAAATGTGCATCGCTGTTTCCTGGCTATAACATTCTGTGTTAATACTAATAATATTAGTCTTGTGTTGCTTCTCACTTTAAGTTTCCTCAAGTGATTTTGAAAAGAAGTAGAAAGTCTAAAAGATAATTTAAAAACCAGAACTTTCCCCATAACTGTTGCCTATGTTTTAAGGCTAACTGAAGTGCCGTTTCCTCCAGGAAGCAACTCGGGATTTCCTCATTCAATTCATTACTTCTCCTGTTCCCCAAAGCACGCTGACCATAGACTTCATATCGCATCAGTTATACTACAGCTGTGTTATGGTGATTTGTATTCCTCTCTTGATTAGCCATGTGGATGCAGGGTCCACAGTTTACTCATCTCTGTGCCTCTCCAGGCACCCCTCCCCCTTTAACACTTAGCATAGGGCTTTGCACACAGTTGGTGTTCAGTAAATGCTTTTCAATTTCTAAAGATGAATTAAATGTGCCTTATTAACAAAGCCCAAAGCCCCTTTAGAAGTGCATGCCAAATAAAAAAACCCTATTTCTAAGCTAAAATATTCTCATTTCATCCCTGTGCAAATATTTGTATGGGGACTGCATTAGAGCTACCTGAAAATAAGAAGTTATAATGGAAACAGTGACACAGCCTTAAGTGAAGCAACCGAAATAGGAACTACTTTAATACTTTTACTGAAATGTTCTCTGCTTGATAAAGTTCATTACCAGAATATCATCTTTAAAAGTGAAATGCATTCAGCTGAGCAGGTTTTTTCATTTTGTAAATAGATTTTTCCTTGCCTGAGCTCTCAGTATAAAGTACAAAATAGTCTTCCATAACGTTAGAAAAATGTCACCTCATACATAAAGTTAAATTTTTAAAATAAAATAGATTTTTCTTCTTTAGCATTTTAAAGGTACAGTAGCACCTTCATATAGCAATCACCCTGAACTGCATACTATATTAAGGGCTGAATCATCAGCCTGCAATTTGATATGTTCCAAAATGTGTTGAGATAACATATTAGAGCCTAGAACAAAGTCACGTCCCGTGGGATATCCTCAGGCTATAAAGTCACCATCTTTTCAACATCATCCTACTCATTACTATGGTTATATTTAAAATGACCCTGGCACTAATCTTTTTCTCACCTATTCAAAATGACCCCAGAAAATAGATATATGCTAAATTCACTACCCAAGTTTCAAATTTTCACACCGTATCAAATGAAAAATTATGCATAGCATATTCATCATGTTTTTTTTCTTTTCCATTAATAAGTTCCTGACCAGCTTGGGGGTTATTGCAGCCCAAGTTACCTAACAGAGTAAGTTTGCCCCACTCTGAAAATCTCACATGGATTGGGTTTGGATATCTCAATAAGGTAAATGGTGTATCACCACCATTGCTTCTTGGCAAAGAAGTGATAGCAGAAATTGATCTCTGACCTCTAAGTTTTCAGCAGAGGAGTTATTTTTCCAAGAAAGGAACATTCATATATTTAGTAATGTCATTTTACAACAAACACTGTATTTTAACCAAAATTCAGATATAATTTTTAACCAAAATTTAGAGACCATTTTGTGAACCTGCCACCTCTCAGAAATATATCCTTTCTTCTCCATCCACACCCCCCCAGACCTTTTCTAAAGATTTCAAGTTATAGAAAGGCAATTGACATCAGTACATTTTTCCGCTAGCTCACATTTTTTTTCTTTCTTTTCAAAGTCCTCTTTAGAGGGGGGGGAAGAAAGAAAGAAAGACAAACACTCTTCATATAACAAGTGCCATAAGAAAAATATGTTCTGGCAGACTTTTCCCAACTGGTAACTGAAAAGAATTTACATCATCCAAGTATAAGCGCAAAGAGTTAAAGAAAGAAATCTCAAAATGGATTTTTGTACCACTTTCAAACTCCGAGACTAAGGGAACACAAGTGTTTCACTCCAGAAATGAATAACGAGTGACTTCAGTACACACACACCTTTCTCTTTTTGGAAAAATTGCACATAGAAGCGCATTTTTTGGCACGGCTGACCAGTAGAGATATGGAGCTAAGCAGAGTCATGAATTCACTCACTCTGATATGCACACATGATACGCAATTAAAATCTCCATTCACATTCCTGCCGGGTTGTCAATCATGAGGAAAGCCTTTTTGACAACATTCAGCCAAGCGTACCAACTAACCGCTCAACAGGAACTTAAACAGTAACAGCTTTTGTTTCTAGCAAGAATAATTTTTTTTTTTACCAAGATTAGGTTCAGTTTCTAAGAAATCATTATGCTCTGAATTTTAGGGCCTTTCATTAAAAATGAAAATGTGTCAGAAAGATTTTGTATGGCAATCCGTGTGATGTAATATCTAGAAAATATGAGATATATAAAAAAATCCTAGCCTTCTCAACTGGGGGAATCTTTTTAACTTTTCCCGTTGAGAACAATGAACAATGATCTTATAAAGCAGTTCACTGGGCAGAAATGTGATGTTTCTAATTCATTCTGAAGTTTTTCACTAGGATTATAAAACTTTTAAAATGGGTCAGACTCTAATCTCAGTTGAAAAGTGACTGACCAGTTTATAAAGCAATGGGAAAGTGACTTTTTTTAATCATAAGAAGAATATTTACAATATATAGTCGATGTATTATAGAATTGTACACCTGAAAACTATATAATTTTATTAACCAATTTCACCTCAATAAAGTCAATAAAAAAGTATAAAGAAGAAAAAAAGAATATTTAGCATGTCAGAAATACTGCATATATCAAGCCTTCCAATTTATGGAGCTCTATAGAAAATATTATGCACATAAATTCTTTCCAGATGAACCCAGAAGGCTTGGTAACTTAGAAGGCTCTGCTCATAACTTAGTTTCTGTTGAACATCTAATCAAAGACTGTGCCCTTCATAATAGCACATTAGTGTGCTTTAAAGTCATAAATCCATAAAAACAGGGCGCAGTAAAATTGAATATAGGATGCTTGTTAATCTGCTGCTGTGTCTGTTTTGAGCAACTAACCTTGGATTACAAATTTGAAACAAGTTAATACTATCAGATATTGAAATATTCGTCTTCTTCCTTATCGTGCTCTGTAACTGAGAGAGCAGATGCATCCTGACCATTAGCAGTCATGACAAATTGCCTTGCTAATGAACGTTACACACTGAAAGTGCCATAACTGATTAAACTACAATTTCCCACTACCAGATAGAGAGAGAGCTGGGGACTCCAGCAGTGGGCAACTCTGATATTCTGCCAACAGGCCTTCAGGGCACAGTGTGATATTTAGAAAAACACTCTAAATTCCATATGAACATCTTCTAAAAGCCTATTGTATACAACAGGTTTTTAAAGGACATTAGATAAAACAGCTTAGGTTGTAGCTGATGAGCCATGAAAAATGAATGTATTTTAACTATTTGGTATCCTTGCAAGTAGGGGTGGAAGAATATTCTGTGTGGGTTTCTCTCTTTCTCTTCTTCCTTTTCCCCACCCCCAAGACATTGTGTGTGCTTTGCATTTCACATAAAATCTTTCTTTTGTCAGTTCCTTTGTTGGTGCAAAATTGGCAGCAGTTCAAATTCAAAGTACTCCTATTCATTTACTGACCAATGTCATGCTAGTTCACATCAGCCAGGAGCTAAGCTCTGAAAAACATAAAAGACTTGCTTCACCACTGACGAATAATGTGTACATTTTTACAGAGCTTAAACCTTAATGCTTTCCCTGAAACTAACAATACAGTATATCTTATCATTCCTTTTTCACAAGCAGGCAGCTGCTGAAACGCTTGCCACTTCAAAATATCAATTGCTTGCCAGAGTTTTCCTCAACACACCCTGTCAAACTCATGTATATTGTGCAATGAAAATGGTGCAGGGCTGAAAGCTAGAAATTGTGTCAAATTCTGCTGTACGGGTATGATGTGCAAAGAACAATGTATGACAACCGTAGAGACTACAAACAATGGCACTGGAGCCAGGGACTTCATAGATCACAACTGCGCCTGTACATATTTTATTGTAGGCATTATATATTTAAAGCATGACAAATGTACCATTGTATGTTATGTGCAGCACAAATAGAAGCTCCGCCCACTGGTTTGCCTTTTGCATTTCTACTGATGATGGAAACAGTTGAGTTTCCTTTCTTTCCCTTCTCTTAAAGCATGTAAGGTTCTTAAATCATAAGGAAGAAGACACACACACACAGGGTTATCAAAATAAGTCACAGAAAATAGGAGACAATAACACAAGATGAGAAAATGAGGCCTTGTTCACTTAACATTTTGGCTTCTCTCTGAGCACACAAAAGCAAGAATTACCTGAAACACTAAGCAAGGGTGTCAGGAGAACTACACTACCACGATGCCTATACATTGTTGTCCACTTACTTTTAAGGCAGGTAAGTGCTGGCATATTGATTTGCACAATTTTGTGGCAAAATGGAAATCCCACATGAATATGTTCTTTGTGTGCAGAAACTATGGCTTAAAGGAGCTTTTGCTATTATTGCTTTCCCATGCCTAAAGAACAATTAAGCAAACAATATTTCACTACTGTATCAGGTTTATAAACTAACACCAAGTCCTGTCTGTTTGGATTTTAAATATCCCTTCTCATTTCCCAATTTGTTCTGTTTCCTTTGAATGATTCTGGTTATCGAAAAGTTGTGTTTCTTCCAAACATCTCCTCAAATAACATGTGAAATCTGAAAACATTCTCAGTTTGGAATACATCTACTCAATTATAAAGGGGTTTCTGGCTATCACAACCCTACACTGATTTAGTCAATGAGTGTGGAAATAGAAACGTGTGCATGGGAGAAAATTAGTTTAAATATATATTCCTCTCCTCTATGACCTAGCTTAGGTAACAAAATCTTTATCACACAAGCAGCTTGGAGTGGCAGTAACTGACTCTGAGGCTAAGGGAAATGAACAGATATGCATTGAACGTGTGACCAAATATTTTGGAAAGAACATAGGTGGTGCAGGTTCCGAGGGGGGCTGACCTTCGGTGTGTTTGTTTATTAGCGGGACAAGGATGCAAGATTAACACACAGCAGCTGCACCTGAACGGCTGCCATGACTACAGGGTGGGGAAAAGTAGGTTCACAGTTGTCAGTAGGCAAAACACAGTGTGTCCTTGGATTATTATTGATTAATTCTTGTACTATTTTCCCTGTGAACAACTAGAACTGTAAACCTACTTTTGCCCAACCCTGTATAATAGCCTTTTATAGCCATCAAGGGAGTGAGGGAGGAGGTCTTTATTAACCATTAGATGAGATTAGAACATTATGTGAACTTTAGTAGGCAAATTATCTCTTATTGAAATATAATGTTGGTTATAACTAATTGTAAACACGATTTTTAAAACTTCCCAGTGAACAACCCGGTGTTTTACTACCATTCAGCTCATTATTGTCTGGTAATCGACGAAAACATGTTCTGTGGTGGGTCATACTCACAGGAGCTGAATTTTAAAGGCAGACTCTATCACTGAAGGCTGACTTTAAAATTGTTTGGCATTACAAGTTCAGGGATATTAGCATACATGCAAACTTTTTCTAATTAAATAAAACTGTTCATGAACTAGAAAAGCTGCTTTGGAATTGTTCTTCCTCTTTATTTCCTAAGCGGTTCTTAAAAGATTAGTTTTGCAGTAAATTTTTGAGAGTTACCTTGAAAAATAACAGCATAATTTATTTCAAAAAAAGCTTAATTTGGGGAGAGAAAAGATTATCCCATTAGCCTTAGTAACTGAACACAGCACAGAGAGTCCATTATGAAGAGTCTTTTATGCCCTGGCAGAAAGTCATTAACATAAAATAAATCATTAGCTTTGATATTAAGCTTCTACTATCTGCAGGTTTCTATGATTAATGTTCATGACTGCATCTGTCAAACAATAAAATATACTTTTTTTGTTGAAAGGTTATCCTGCCTCTTTATTATTAACATTTCTCTTTGTACAATTGTTAGTGGCATTTTTTAGGCTCAGGAATATTGGCACAGAAAAGAACTGGGTTTTACAATGGTACAAAGATGCCAATGCATATCACACTTTACCCATCATTTTTTTAAATTAGCCATTTAATTGAGTTAAAAGACTTAAGGAAATCAGGTGGTACACAGATATGCTTTCAGTGTAATTGGACTATCTTTCAGACCCAGTTGGCTCATTTGTTAATTAATCTTGCACGTTGTGTGTCACATCTCTGACCCCTATGTCAGAGGAAGGGACAGAGGGGCAAGTGTGCTTCCCTGAGGTCAGGAACTACAAGGGGGCATTTCCCTCTGTAGCAGTTATTTTCAACTTTCACGGTACCTTCTTCCAGTGCAAAACAGGCAACAGCTCCCAGCAGCAGCATCTCTCATTAGGTGCACTGGCTCTCAACATAGAGAGAGAAAAACAGACCCCCTAAGGGGGGCGTTTATCGATATCTGGGGGAGGGAGATTACAGACTGTACCCACACACACCCCTTTTTCCCAAGTTCACCTCTGACCTTCTAGAAAGGTTATCCCTTGCTGAAAGAATCACTAGTCTACATCTTCGGAAAACACATTTATTCTACTAGGGTGGCAAAAATAGAAGAAATGAGCTGAGAATATAGTATTTTTCTAAGGTCTACCATTATTTGAATTTTTGAATGTCTTTCACCACAGAGTTTCAACATAACCTACCTCTGTCAACTCCTTAATTCTCATAAGGCTTCTTGATTCACATATAAATAATTTTCTCTAGTGGGCAGGATGGGACACAGATGGATTAAGCTTTTAGGGTCAGAACTTTTACCAGACATACAACAAAGGCTTCTACAGAAGGGGAGGGAATCATATCTTTTCACAGGTCTATTTATGTTGCCTTGGGAGTAAGTCAACACAGCTCTAACAGCCCTGAGTTTTTACCTCAAATCTTCAACAAAAAGAAGTCCTTTCTTAAGAAAGGCCTATGGTTTTCCTCAGAAAGATCTAGCTCTTTAGTCTTCTTTACTAGGTAATAATATGCCCGATTAAAGCCCCACTATGGTGAACAGCATCTTCGCCTGTGAAGCATGGCTAAATTTCTCAAAATGAGTGCTAATGAGGCATTCCTACTAGCCAATTCCCACCATGACTTCCTTTATTATTCTTGTACACATTGATAGGTTCTGCATTTATGGTCAATTCTCATGTATTTATGGCTAGAAATATATCCGGGACCATGAGAAACACATCAAAACACACACTTACACATACACACACACACACACACACCCTATTTCTCTGGCTAGGTTACTCCCAGATAGGATCTTAAAGACTTAATCTAAAGGCATTTTATGCAGAAGCCGACATTGCCAGTACTGTGGGTCAGATACGTATATATTATGAGTCTACATAGTATCTCAATATACTTCATATTTTCTTGGCCACTAGTAAACCTTCTTATCAACCAACCATAGCCTTAGTTTAATTAGGCATCCTTTCAAGACAGTTTCATAAAAACATACCATTCAGGAATGAGAAACAACAAATACTTGGCTAAAGCAGAACCACTTAAAAATCCAAAGCGAAAAATGGACTAACAGAAAAGCATTATTAGTGACATTGTTTTCATGATTTTACTATTATAAATATATGTCAGTGATAATTTTTCATGAGTAAAATGGAAATCTAAAGATAGTTTTCAAAAGTGGACTTTAAAATTTGTAACCAAGGAAGGCAAACTTGCTTGAAGAGGCCTGGGAGAACATTGGTATGTCCTGGCATGAAAGAGCAGGGGGTTCTTTCTGGCGTTATCCTTCCTCTGGTCTTTTCTGTTGTACCACCGACATCCAAGTACGGAGCAATATAACGTTCCCATTTTCAAAGTAAAGCTACAGGGACAAACACGTTCTAACCAGGAAAAACTCATTCAGGTTAATGGGAATGCCATGTCTCAAAGTATTATGGAGGAACTGCTATAATTAACAGCCTGTTGTACTTCCATTATTAACCACATTTCTAAGCAGCTCACAACTCAACTGTTTGTAATAAGAAATGGCTCTTCAGGATGAAACTTGGCATGTATGGCTTAAAACAAACAAACAAAATGCTAAATTCATTAGGGCAGATGTTCGCTGCATCATCTTGGCATTGCAGTTTTCCTACCGGGCAGTCCATGTGATACAATTCACTGTGTACTGCTGGTCCTATCAACCAGCAGAGACCACAGATATCTGACTCCGAAAAGTACACCTTCAAAGAAAAAGATCCAGTGAAAATGGATCAATAACACCAAAGGGGAAGTGCATGAGAGGAAAGAAATTATCTTTAAAGTCGGTAAAAGTAAATATTCCCACATTGAAATTTTGCTTGAATTCAATTGAAATAAGGCGGACTTCAAACATCCAGATAGAATGCTTCTTGCAGGCAAGACCGATAGTTCTTCTACACAGAAGAACATGGAAGCTTCTTGTAAGCAAGAAATATAGTTACGACTCTTGTGGCTACAGTATTTAGTAAGTATGGCTTATTACAATCTTGTTTTCTCCTTAAGGTACACATTTTGGATCCTTGGATTTGACTGTATACAATATAAGTTTTATCTTAGACAATAACATTTTAAAATGTAATTGATAACATTTAATCAAGTCATGATAATTATATTTCATTTTTATTGGGACATAAGATAAATATCCTACTTTATGTCTTCCAGAACCCTTGAATTCACATTCAGAGAGCTAAAATGTAGGCTAATCTGTATCTAAATTTCATCAGTTAAATAAGTTCTGCGTGTCCACTATTCCCATTTTAGTTGTCTCCGCATATTCTGATGAGAACACGGAAGTAGGCCAACCCTTACTAATGGTTGCTGTAATTGTAACTCACCTAACTTACTGCATGCCAGCTAAACATAAGGTGATCCCAGTCTCACTTCCATACCATTTTAGTGTCTAAATAAAGATTTCTCACTGAGAAGGGATGTTCAAGGAACTGTTTCCAAGTTCTCCCTACACTGTGTATAAAATGTGGGCAAATTGTAAGAGATTAGAAATACCCGCCATAGTTATTTTTCCCCGCAGCATCATATCTGTTTTCTTGGTCTGTTACTGTATGACCCTAGGTCACTCACTCAGATGGGGGAACTGGGGACAAGGAGAACAGCTTAATTCAGGATGTTGAAAGGTGGATATGGGCCTGAGAACTGGCAGATCCCACTTGTGTTAACCAAAACTAAGGTCAGGTACAGGAGGAAGAATGGAGTTGTCCACGTGGTCATGGTAACAATTGATGAGCAGAAAAGGGAGTATGGCAGCCAAGATAAACACAAGGGGAGTCAAGGACCTGAGGACAGGGAGGAAGTTCAGAGTAGAGAGCACAAATGAAGATTGTGGAGGAGAACAGCAGGGGGGTGCATTGTTCCAGGGATGGGGGTGTTTGGGCAAGAGAAAAGGAGAGAGGGCCAGAGGCACTGTGGACAGGCCCGCTGCTGAGAGCAGGCATCAGTCAGGACAGGAAGGCTCACCAGTAGTTGGAAAATATCCCCAAGGTCTTTTCAGCTTTCTAGTATCCTAACCAAATGTTGGAAAGCACTAGAAAAAAAATCTTTTTCACAGCTAAATACAGTGCCCCACTCCAGTTCTCTAAGTTATCCCTTTCTTGAATTGAGCCCATTTCAAAAAAAAAAAAAGTATGATGACAAGAAATAGTCCCACACACCAAAACCAAAATTTGATACTCGGTTTTGGTTCCCAAACAGGCACTGTTAAACTTGGAACTTTCCCTTCTTCTTCTTCTAGTTTCAAGTGCCTTACTTCTTTCCTCTGTTCTTAAGTCCTTTTGCAATCACATTATTTTAAAAATTCTATACTAAGCAGTCAATTAAATAATATTTAAATATCAATTTAGTTTTTCTAGCTAAGCAAAGTATCAATATGCTCCTTAATATTATCATTCAGTAACTTTTAAAACATATAATAAACTGAAAGAATATGAAATCATGTTAAATAACATTAGATCTCCCCAAAGCTCATCATTCTCACTTTTCCATAATTACTTATAACTGAAATTTGTGACACTAAATATATACCACAAAGCCAAGATAGCTAGCTACATTTGAGGTTTTTGCATGATATCTGATTCAGAGGCCAGAACCCTATGATTGCTTAGTTTATGCTCTTTCTTGCCTATAAATTCACTTAAAACATATTTAAAGACCTAAAAACTTATGAAAGATGCCAGCTAATAGAACTCCCAAGGGAGTTTTAATTATACTAATGATGTCCAAAGTATCAACTACGAATTTCCTAAAGTCCTAGAAGTTGTGAAGGTGGATAGGAAACTAATCAAGCATGATGCACTAAATTGCTTATAACCCTCCCCTTCTTTCTCCTCCTCCCATTCTTGTCCATTTTCTTACATTTACTAATTAAACTAGAAATAATGACTCCATCCTAATGTGCTTATAAACCCTGTCTTTTATATATGATGAGTTTTGCCATATGAAAGTACATTACATAATACTCTAAATGGAAAAATAAGCTCAAAGGAGATTTTGCAGAGAGGGTAATGAATCTTGTTTTTCTCAAAAGTTATCAGATGTCTAATGTTAGCCCTGACATTTTAATGCAGAGTTCATCACAAATAAGTCCTTCCTCCGATGTTTATATGAAAAGATTACACACAGCCCCTCCTCATTTCAACGACGAAAGCCCAATATACCAAATGCCCATTATTCTTTATATATAGCTAGTCTTAAGCGTGGGTTTGTGTTTTGGACCTCCCTGCGTCTAAATCAACCAAAGACAGATTCAGGACCTGATTCTACAAAAGCAACCACTGAGAACAGTAAAGACCATTATTTCCTCTCCCACTGCTGGCAGAGGTCAGCATCCCTGTCATTAGCCATGTCATAACATAATTGTATTACTACTCCTTATGTGGGCAGATGCTGAGCAATAACTGAACACATCGCATCATTGTAAAAATGAAAAAGTGCCATTTCTTTGTCCCAATTTAGCATAAAATCAGTGAAAACAATCTTCAGAAATGACACTGCACTAAGAAACTGAAAGGAACTGTTATTACTCCGTAGGTATATATTTAAACTGATGCTCTGACATCCTCAACTAGAACAAAAAATGGGGCTGTTATTTTACTACTGAACTCCCATTGTGAGCTCCTATAATACAGTTTCTTTTTGTAACATTCAGTTCAATTAAGGGATACAATGTTACTTAAAATGGTCTTAATCAGATGAAACACCACTGTGGTACCCACTTCTCAATGTGTGACATTAACATGCTTTAAGTTGCAAGAGGTAAAGACTGTGACTTCCAGCCTACATGCTTCTGTCCAGTCTGTGAGCTGCACTGCATTTCAAAGGCTGACCTATATACAGCAACATGCCATCCGTTCTGGCTGTTTGTATAAGAGATTCCTCACACAGTTGCCATAACTAACATCATTCACATTGTTCTCACTTTTCTCCTGCAATGGGCTATGTGAAAATGGAGGTCAGTTTTGCACAGTAATGTGCAATACTAGTTAAACTGTTTCCACAAAATTCCTCCTACAGAGTTCATTAACTGAAAAATGTAAGTGGTATTTTGGCAATCTATAGAGCAGCAGTGCTAGAAAGTGTTAGCAAAGTAAAACCATCACATTTGAGTTTAGAAAAGCTTCAGGAAGAGGATATTCATTTTTTCTATTAGGGTCTCTTCTGACATTGAAAAAATGGGACTGGAGAAACTTCAGCTACAACTGCCTGATACTGAAGCACACAGAGATACTAGTTCTGCTGGGATTTAGGTACCAACTTTACGTGTTGACAGATTTAAAATAAAGATAATTAGTAATTTATGATCTTATCACCCTATTAAAAACAAATAACCTGACAAAGTGACTGCTTCTTGTAATGAGCTACGTATTCATTGCACATCTGAAAGAGACCAGGTTTACATTGCAGTCTTGTCTCTTTTAAGGAAGTCTGTTGCAACTTGTTTTTACTAAACGTAGAGACAGATTTCTTATTTCATCTCATCCAAACTTCTGCCCATCCCTCACATCCCTGCACATCCATTGAGTCACTGCACAGATGAAGCTAGCTGACTACATTTGAAGCAATTAAAAATGGGGAGCTGGATAGAAATTTTGTACCAATGGTAATCACGGTGGAGTAGGAAATACTAGCACCTGCGCTTTCTGGGGCCTAGAAAACCTATTCTGGACATTGAATACAATCTGGCTCAGGGCTGCTGCCCAGAGAAGGGCAGGGAAAACGTCCTGCAGGAAACATTCCCATGAAGTCTCTTCCCACTACGACAAGTACATCCTATGACTTTGCATCTTTAAAAATCCATTATTCCCCGGGTAAGTTAAATAGAAGACTTGCAAATAGTCTATAGAAAGGGTGGCTGATTTGCATTTAAAAAGAACAGTTTGCTCCTCATACACCAAGTGACTTAAAAGGAACTTCAGTGAGCTGGTAAAGAAATTCTGAAGACTTTCTAAATTAATTTATTCAATTCACAGCACAACTCACTAAAATTATTTGAAGCACTTAATTAGGAAATGATTTAATATATTGAAGTAATTCTTGATTTTCCAAAGCATTTAGTTTTTAAGTTAAATTTGACCCTACTACCTCAAGAATTACAACTGAAACTTGTATGCAAGTCATTACTCTCTTTTTGGAACCTAAAATCACTGATAAATTTAATAAGATGTGTCCAGTTTCACTGTCAAAATGGTTCTGGCCTTTTGGTTTGGTAACTACTGTGGAATACATCTTTATTATCCAAGATAGGGCAGTTACTTTATTATTTTTTTATTAGTCATAGTGCCGTAAGCAATGTAAAATGTTACAAACACAAAACGCTTGCTTATAAAGGCAAAACTGATTTTGGAATAAAAGAACTATGTTACCAGCTAATTATGAAACTTCAGCACACAAACTTCTTTTGCCAAAGTTACCCTTGCCTTCCAACTTGCCTCCAGCTAAAGGGCTCCCTATGTGATGAAAAGCTATTCTGCCTTGCCCGAGACCAGATTCCCCTTGTTTCAAACTTGCTGAAACAGTATCGGTACACAGCTCATCCCTGTTATTGGCACTCGCGGTGTACACAGCATTTAGGAGCTTCTCCACGGGGCGATATCTGTGGTTCACTTAACTCACAGCTGTGTGTATGTGTGTGTGTGTGTGTGTGTGTGCGCGCGCGCGCGCGCGCGTGTCCCGAATGACCAAGACTCGGGGCTACAGGTCGGTTGCGTGGTGGGGTACCCGGGGACTGAGTATGCAGCCTCTGTTCTGTATCACGTTAAAAAAAAAAAAAAAAAACTGTTTGATGATAATTTGCCACCGGGCAAATGTTAGGGAGTCCAAACGATTTATCCAGCGGAATTCACTGAGGGGCCAACAGGGAATTGCTTGCAGGGGCTTTGAGTATCAGGCAGGTTTTCCACCAAGCAGGAGCTGGGCATTTAAACCACTTGCCCGGCCTTTCAGAGAACCGGTTCTCGCCGACGTCCACCCGGTGGGACAGCTTAGACACGTCCAACAAGCCCAAGGCAGGGATGGCCTTGGCCCAACGCTGCGCTAAGAAGACCGGCCCCCATGCATCCTCCTTTTCGGGGATGAAAGTTCGAGAAGCCCCGAGATAACCCCATCCAGAAGCACCCCCTGACTGCTCTATCCTTGGGACGAGTGGAGCTCCGCAGTAGCTCCGGCGGGCGCCCCCACCCCAAGCCACCAGCTGGGTCAGCCTTGTCCTGGTGCCCCGCGGCCTTGGCGCCTGGGGTCAAGGGGCTCTGGGTGCAGCCCAGCCTGGGACCCCGCTCCAGCCCCGTGCCGAGTGCTGGAGTTTAGGACGTGAACTTGAAGCGCTCGTCCGGCTCCGAACAAACTTGCAATTTCCGCGCGCAGGCCCCCAACCAAATGGGAGCTGTCCCCCCACCCCACCCCGAAACCCGGCTCCCCCGCTGCGCCCAGGCCCGCAGACTGGAGTCCGAACACCGGGCTCGACCACCAGAACGGGTTTGCGAAAACAAAAGAGTTGTGGAGCAATTTTCCCCGCGGGGGGCGGAGGCGTCTCCCGGGTTCCCGCACCCCGACTCCCGGCTGCTCCCCTGGCAACTAATCCCGAGCAAGGAAGCGGTGCCACGAGCCCCCGCTGCCCGTGAGAGGGAGGGCGGTAAGGAGAAGGGAAACTGGAAAATAAACTGAATTCTCTCAGTCTCTGCCTTGGTTCCCGGACACCAGACACACCCCCAAAGTATACGGTGGTTTTCTTCTAATTTTTTTTAAACGCCCCCCGGCAAACCTAGGCAGGGATCCTTAGTCGCGAACAGCAGGAAGGAAAGAATCCGAGCAAATCGTGTCACTTTCCGCACAATCGCGGTGTTTGACAAACCCCCGGAGCCGCTCCACAATATTTACCACCCAAGCGCACGCAGGGCTGCAACGGGTTGGGAGCCGAGCGCTCCCGGGACTGGCCTCCGCCGACCCGCCGGGCCGCCGAGATGGCCCGGCCGCCGCCGCCCCCCTCCCGGGATCAAGCAGCGAGAACACGGTGGAAACAAAAGCAGAGCGTTCACCTTGTTGCAATAGTAGGGGTCCAGGCAGGGAGAAGGTCCCAGACAGGGAGCGTCGGGCGCAGCTGCTGGCTGAGCTGGAGGTGGATAAAATCTTACGTCCATTTCACTCTCACATCAAGCAACTCCTTTTCTTTTCCTCTTTCAAAAAAAGTGTGCAGCAAAACAAGCTTAGACGGAACAGAGAGAGGTGTCTGGACTCAGGAGTAAAAGAAACACCTTCCTTCCCTCACATCCGTTTGCGGTTTGTTTAAGAAGAAGAGGAAAAAAAAAAAAAAAGAAAGAAAAAAGAGGGGGGAAAAGCGCTCAACTCTCCCCCAAGCCGCGGCGCGCACCCGTCAGCGCCGAGAGCGCAGCCAGCTCCGCCGCCGCCTCCCGGCCCTGCCGCCACCGCCGCCGCTGCCGCCGGGCAGGTAACTTCATGCGCTCATTGTCCCCCCGCCCGCCCCCCCATCCCCGCCTCCCGCGCCCCTAGCCGCCGGGCACACGGGCTCGCGCTCGGGCTCTAGGTACTGGGCGTTTTATTGGAGTCTCTGAGTTGCTCTGCTTTTAGTTTATTTTTTCCACCTTGGAGGCCTGGGATGGCAGGGAGAAATAAGGGGGACAAGGCGTGAGGGGTGGTGAGCGCCCCGGGCCGTGCTGGTTAGGGCGCACCGCAGGACGCGGGCTGCTTGAGGCCCAAATGCTGCAGCTCCTGCCGGGAGCTGGAGGCGGGAGGAGCGGTGAAGCAGGAGGAAAGCGCGTCTGGGCCTGGGACGAGGCAGCGGGACCCCAGGGAGCCTCTGCTGCGCCCGAGCCGCGCTACTCCAGGCTGTGAGTGTTACACAAAGGGGTTGCGGAGCCCGAGCCCTCGGCGGCCGCGGGGCACCACGGGGAGCGCGCAGCAAGGGGGCGCTGCGACTCACCCTGCCCCGCAGCCCCGCCCCCGGGCCCGCCCTGGCCCCACCCCGCTCCCACTGCGCTCCGCACCAACGTCCCACTCCCTTTTCTGCGTCCCCTAACACCCAGTCCGCGGCGTTCCCTACCCAGTCTCCGTGTCCCCATTCCCACTCCCAGTTCCTGGGAAGGTGACTATCCCTCGCAGCGCTGTTCTTGGGGACAGGGAGCCCGCAGAGAGCGCAAACCCTCTGTGCTCTCTGAATGGACTGCTGTCCCAGTGAACTGATTGGACTTGAGGGTGTGGATGGTCTGTACAAGTCGCCCCCACTTCTGTTGCTCACTCCTGCCTCCAGCCCTCCCCTCCCAGTGATATGTGACCCACTGGAGGGTTGCGAGGGCTAAGGTTGCCTTAAGGACTCGAAGGATAAATGAGTGAACAATTATCAGCACCCACGATAAGGCTAGAGGGGAAACATGTGGGCTTGCTAGTTGCCCTTTACTGGCATCTTGTCTTTTAATAGTGGGAAGCCCAATAATGCTCTTAGAGGTGCACGAATGACCTCGAATCAGCCTCCCCATTTCTCTGGTTGGTAAGTCGGATGAGGAAATCACCAATCATGTTTTCCCACCTTACCTCTTAAACCCGGAAACTTACAACTTCGTGCCCCCAGGTGGTTGGAAAAGTTTAGCGTACCTTGGACGCTGTCCAGCAGATTTATCGCTGGGGCTCTGTCCTTGTTGGAAAGTCCAAGCAGGAGTGTGTAATATTTACCTTCTCAGGAGGAAGCAGCCCCACACACTAGGGCCTAAGGCCCTGCAAAAAAGCCTGGAAACACTTCATCTGTTCCAGTTGTTTCTGGCACCAGGAGGACACCAATAACATTTTGCCACCCTGCACAACCTTCTAGTGCACGTTGATTGCTAACTGCTCTGCAACTTTCCCACAGCTGTATTGCTTCCTCTGCATTTGAGAGCATCCGTCACAAGCCAGCAGATCAGGAAGGAAATCTATGAAGACAGTATAAGAAATGATCAAATTAACATGGTTGGACATCTATACATGGCTCCTATTGGTACCTTTTGTTAAGCATTGCTTTCTACTTCTTACATCATTTGTCTCTTAAGCCAGGATTTTCTTCCTTCCCTTCATCATTTTTATAAATAGCAAAAATCCAGCTTTCTCTCTGTCTCAAGATGGACAAAGTGAAACTTGGTGTAGGAAGAGAAAGCAATTAGGAAAAAGAATTCCTCTCCACTGGATGCAGAAGAAAGTCCATATTTACAGCTCCTTCACGGCACAAAAGAAAAGTAAGAAATAGAAATTATGTTTTTCCCCTTAATAAAGTTCTTGATAATAAAATTTAAATGGTTTGTAGTTTCAGTGTTCAAAATTTCAACTATAAATGCTAAAATGTGCCTATATGTATTTCCTTCCACAATTTAAAGAAAAACCCTTTTAGGGTAAAATTAAATATGTTTAAGATTAAATTTCTGTCATCAAGCCAGCATTTATTACCTATGTATTACATCATTTCAAAATTCATTTTTTAAAAACTCCCTTAGAATCTATAATTGCTTTTTGAAAAAAAAATTTATTGTTCTTCAATTACAGTTGTCCCCACTTTTCTCCCATTGTTCTACCCCCTGCCCACCTTCCTGATGAGTCCTGTGAACATCAGGAAGATGAAGTGGTTTGGGGGTGGGAGGGGAGCAATATCATTATCGACATCTCGACACCTGGGGGAAGATAATGACATCTCCACTTTGTTCCAAATCCTTCCACTTTTCTCTGTCTTAAGGAAAACCCAAATGCATGGGGCCTGTGTGTTCCTCAGGCTAACGGAGGGCCTGGTTTCTTCCCCGTGCAGTGCATAGAGTCAAAGTGATGTGTTTGTGCATGGAACGCTGTGATGGGTAGAAATGTAGCTGCTGATTTAAAAAGCTCTTAAATCTAACCACTCATACATGCAGAGTAGACCATGAAGGTCAATTCGGGTGGAGATGAAAATGGAGTTCATGATCTCTCATGTCTGTGTAATGAAGTGTCCATAAAACCCCCAAAAGTGCCAGGGGCAGCGAGCTTCCCGGCCGGCGAACACATGGAGGTGCTAGAATAATGGTGGTCGAGAGGGTATGGAAGCTCAGTGCCCCTTTCTATATATCGTGCCCTAAGCATCTCTTTTATATGGATGCTTATCTGTATCCTTTATCATACCCTTTTATAAAAAATTAATAAACAGTATATAAACTCTTTTCCTGAGTTCTGTGAACCATGCTAGCAAATTAATCAAACCCAAGGAGGGGTGTTGGGAAACCGATTTATAGCCAATCGGTCAGAAGCATAGGTCACAACCTAGACTTGGGATTGGTGTCTGAAGGGGGCCGGCAGTCTTGTGCAACTGATACTCTTTCCACGGAAATAGTGTCAAAATTGAGTTAAATTGTGAGACACCCAGCTGGTGTCACAGAACTGCTTGATGTGGAGAAAACTCCCACAGATCTGGTGTCAGAAGTTTTGTGAGTGTGCTAGCAGTGTGAGAACAAAGGAGGACTCGGATTTTCCCAACTCAGATGGAAATGTGAGCGTTAATAAAAACGAAAACAAAAGACAACTTTCACTCCAATCAGCCGTTCACAGAGAGTAGAACACAAAGGCCATCTCCGTGGAACCTGAAAACTACACTTTCATTGTAATGCTCCACCCAAGGCCTATCATGTGCTGAATGGATGTACTACCAAGAAAAACTTGGGGAAAGTTAATTAGCTAAACCTCTGAGTAAATCTTATTAACTTGGAAGATAAACTAGTAGTTTCTTGTCAATTTCTAGGACTTTCAGCTCTATATCATGCCTAACTTTACTCACTTATTTGCCCACCCTCTCATTCATTTGTACATTATTTAACAAAGACAGATGAGGAGAGCAAAGCGCTGAGCTATGTGTTATGTATATGCTGACATATAAAGACAGATTAAAACAGTTTGTGCTTTAGATGTGTTTATAGTCTTCCAGAGCAGTGTTCCCAACCTTGCCTGCTGGGTGGAGTCGCCATAGAAGATTTGGAACACACTCATTCCTGTGCTCTACCCCTGAGGTTCCGATTTAATTCCTTTACAGTTAGGGTCTGTGCACAGGGAATTTTCAAAGCTCTCCAGTGGTTTTAACTTTCAGGAAAGATTGTGTAACACTGGTCCAAAAAGAAAGATAAGATGGGCGCAAATGGAATACTAAAAGCAGGAAATTTTAGTAAATAAAATTTGCTGGCTGGATGGGTATTTTGTGTTGGCTTTCCCAAGGGGGCATCGAGGGTCACAACTCCCAGGACCCTGTCATCCGCCCCGTTACAGATTTCATGTGGCAATCTACCGAGTTACTCTGACCAAACGTACGTGAATTGTTCTACAGGTCCAGATTCGAATGTGGCCATCTGACTAGGAACTTTATAAGCTCTAATTAGCAGAAAGTGTGTGTCCTTGAACAAAATATCTCTTTACTAGTATTGATGTAATCATTCATGAGACGTCTATGTCCTTGACCTGCTCCTAATTTTTTTACATTTAATTTTACCGTCTCATTTGGTTTTACAAATTACACTGGAAACCCTAACCAGTAATTACAAACCACACTTAGCATTTGATTTTGCTCCCTCAATGTTACTTGTCTTCATTTTAATTATAGTTTCATAATTGTTGTGTTGTCAAATTTGCAATTGTTTTCATTGACCACATTTTATGTTTATTGACTCTTTGTACTACGTAGTAAGTCCTAAATCTTATGGTAATGCCTCCAAGTTCCATACAGAATGTGTTACTTCAGGGGAAATGTCCCCTAGACATTTAATCCTGCCATGATTTATGAGAGTCTTATAAAAATTATTTACCCAAAAAAAAAAGGCACTTCTTTAGGGACAGTTTTGGCTAGACTTTTGAGCTAGTTTTTCTTGAAGGGTAGAAGTCCTCTACATGTTGACTATGGAATTGTACATCTGACAGAGGGATTTATTTTGAAATGCCAAAATTAAAACTAAAGTCACAACATGCCATATTTTATAATTAAATTAATATTCAGTCATTTGCAGGCCTCCTCTTGAATATGAGCTTTCCAGTAATAGCTGATGCCTCAATCTCTCCTGTAGAATAAAGCCTAATTTTTAAAAAAATTCCATTCATTTGACACTTCATATGGGCCACCCTATATCACAAAGCATCTTCTTATTCATGTGTTTATAGGTTTGCTTTCCTGCATGATCATAGGGTGAAATAGCCATGTTTGGCCCTGACTGGTGTGGCTCAGTGGATTGAGTGCTGGCCTGCAAACCAAAGCGTCGCTGGTTCGATTCCAAGTCAGAGCACAGGCCTGAGTTGCGGGCCATGTCCCCAGTAGGGGGCGAACAAGAGGCAACCATGCATTGATGTTTCTCTCCCTCTCTTTCCCTCTGTCTAAAAATAAATAAATAAAAATATTTTTAAAAGTATAGCTATGTTTGTTTTCTTAGAACTTAACCAACACTGAGTCCTTCACATTCTAAAGGTTCGAAAAACATCATTAATGGTTTTGATGAGAAATGTTTAGCTTTTATTTCAATTTACCAGTTAGAATTTACTGTTATGAATTATGCAATATTTTTCTAAAGTTCTTTAAATGGAAAATAGAATGATATGCAATACGTAACATGATGCAATGGGAGAACACAGACCACTGAAGTTTATTTCCTGGGGAGACTGGGGAGAAATGACTAGATTGTAAGTCTCTCAACCGGAAAATAAAGGATTTCAGAATGATGAGGAAGGTTGGAAGGAAATGATATAGTGTCCACAGATACCTCACATGGTACTAAATGACTCATAAAATGCAGTATTTTTTACATAATATGGGAAGTGTGCTATGCCTGTTCATCTCGCCATGGAGTGTGGTACAGTACTTTGATCTTCAACAATCTCCAACATTTGTGGCATAATAGCGATAATAGGACTATTCAGTTATTTTACATGGCAATAATCCAGTCCTCTCTCATCAGGATAAACTGTGAGGACAAATCCTTTCAAAATCAGAATTAGTTCCTTGTGGAAGAGTGAGGCACAATTATCCCTTAAATAGGAGCAGCTGCAACATGGTATCGGCCTGGAGTGTAGCAGTGAAGTGTTTTTTTCCAATGCAATTAAATGGATTTTTTAATGCAAACTAATATTTATAAAAAGTCAATCGGAAAAAAAAAAAGTCAATTGGAAGGTGAGTAGGCATGGAAATGCTGAGATGAAAGGACCAGTCATTTTGCTTACAGAGTTAATATTCCTGCCTTAGTAAAAGCTATTTTTTGGTGAAAATGGATAATCAAGGCTGATATTTCCCGAGAAATGGGGCCCAAAAGGGAACTAGAGTAATAAAGAAAAGATAATTCTGGTTTACTTGTGCACTCTGTGTTTTATTTTGAACTGTGTTCACAGCTATGTTTTGTTATTGTTTTTCAAAGAAGATATGGTGAGTCAACAGCAACACTTCAATTTAAACAGGAAAGATAGCACTTGAGTGGAAAACATAGAAATATAACTCATAGGACTTATACTAGTCAGTGCCTATGTCCAGAGAGAGACAAAGAGGGATGGGAACTTTGTTTTTTTTTACCACAGAGATGATTAAAGGATTGGAAAATAAGACCTTTAAAAAAGATTAAAGGACTCGTCTAGAGAGGGCAATACAGAGAAGCAATGTAATATCTTCAAATCGCATGTCTCAAGAGTTCTTTCCTAAACAAGGAGAGAGCGCCTCCACCAAAGACAGGACAGGAGGAAATGATGAAACACTAGAGCATTGAGATCTAGTCACACTTGGAAAGCATTTTCCCCACTGATCTCTAATGGAGTGCCACAGGAAAGCGCGGGCTCTACATGGAACTAAACTTAAAATCCCTGCACCCAATGAAAGTTCGTCCAGTTACCTGTGCACCTGCTGACGTTCCTCCTGTTCTTGAAATACACCTACTTTATCCACAAAAGACCAAGTGGGCCGAGGGTTTGAACTTAGGTCTAATTATCTAAAGGGTTCCTGTGCTTATACATTTTAGACAGCAGGAAGCGAAGTTCATCTAGACAATGAACCAAGATGTTTCTTGTAGTTCTTTGAAATCTAAGAATTTTTTTTTGAAATTAAATTTTGTGCCTGAGCATTTTCAAGGAATTTGGTTACAAAGAAAAATAGCAAACATCTGATTTTGCAAGAAAAATGTGAACAAATGATATAACCTACGAATTGAAATATTTAATAGTCTAATGTTACTCTATTTTTTTTTAAAGGATGCTCTCACATGATGGAGATGACCTTTTAGGATGATCTCACAGCCAGAGATGAAAGGACAGGCATCCTCCTGCTTTACTATGGTATATTTAAATGTGTAGCCTTCATGTCACTAGTTCAAAAATCACACATTTTTAAGACAGAGAGACGCTTCGGCTCTCATTCAGGCTGACAGTTGTAGTGAATTCCCACTGCTCCCATGAAATCTTCCAGCATTGATTAGGTAAGTGACTCTTCGCCCTCACCCTGCCCAGTTTCCACATGGAGTTCCTGCTCTCCGCCCTGATTAGGTACTCACTGCTTCCTTCCACTATAAATCCACTTATGCCTGACCTTTACATAATGCAATTACCTATCTATGTATTGCTTTAATGTTTCCCTTTTGGTCGGAAGGGTGGTCCAATAAGTCTGTTTGTATTAATGTGTTTGATGATGATTATAAGCTCCTAGAGGAAGGGGACAGCATCTCTTTAAATTGGACTGATGGCCCCTATATTTCAATTCCTTTAAAAATGCTCTTTGCAAGAGGATAACTTAGCATACTTTCTCCTTGGTCTCAGAAAGAGTTAATTTAGGAAGCTACTGGTAAAGATTCAAGATGTCATAATGTGTAAACACTTCCACTTCATTAGGACAGGTTGGAAAAGAGTTGCAATAGTATTATGTTCTCTCTGTTGCCTCATCTGTATTATATAATTGTCGAATATCACTTTTAATTAAGGAAACCATTGCTAAGGGCCCTTTCTGTGTTAGGTGCCCTAAGTAACAATGTATGTTAGTTCTTGTTGCTCCTACCCTCTTGTTCCCTTGGCTACTGGGGGCTGATAAATTTATGTTTTCTGTGTGTCCTCCATAGCATTTCTGTGTGGCCTCTAAAATAGACATTAGTCAGAGAGTAAGTAGAGAAAATCGCATTTTAAACAAACAGAAGAGCATGAACAAAGTCAAAGAGACTTTCAAGACAAAGAAAAGTTTCAGAACAACCAAAACAAGCAATTATGTATTTTCTGTTGTTTTTAGGGTGCCTAGGCGGGGCTCGGGGGAATTTGGAAGGGATAGGAGCAGTGATGGGAGGCATGGAAAGGGAGTTCAGTCACTGAAATTGTCTAACTAAGGGCAGGAACTTTATCTGGAAGAGGTTGGGGAATCTCAAAGGACCTTAAATAGGACCTGACTTTGATATGTTTCTATTATAATACTATATGGACAATGGAGTTTTTATGCACTCTTTAATTTTAATCCTTACTCCATCACAGTGACGGTTCCATAAACTATTGCTAGAGCTCATTACTAAAGGAGAGAGCAGATACTCCTTTTTCTGCAATTTTGTTAATCTGCCATTTTAGTACTTGTGTGGTATATACATAAATTCAGAAAAAATATTAAGCTGCATGTGTGACCCTCTGTGATCTATCTCTCTGTCCAGCCTCATGTTTTGCCATTCTTACAATCTCCCTCCTCTTAGCCCCAATCTCCACATTTTTAAATGATAGAAAATACCAAACTGCTTGGAGAGGGCCACAGCCCCTTAATCTCAATTCTGAGATTCTCTAGCTCTGAAAATGTACTTCTTTTCCTGACATATTTGGTAGCAATATCTAGAGGCAACATCTAACCTAAACTGACAAGAAGCTTTTTATAGAATTTATTGATCCTACTCAGTGAATATTCATACATTGTCTGCAGAAATTTGCTGGTTTTGATTATGGGGTGCTTTTTCAAACCCTGCATCAGGGGAACATTCAGGTGTGAGCAAAAGTAGGTGTACAGTTGTTTGCATGGAAAAAGAAATACAGGTAATGATTATTACAATAGCTTTATTAACTTGAAAGAATGTCACAATGGCACAGGGCACTTACTTTTGCCCACCCATGTATGTAATATAAGGTATACACTTTCAGAAATTCAGAAATTGTTCATTTTAAACACATTTGCCCTGTAGGGTCTCACATAAGGGATTATGGACCTGTATTTGTAGTAACTTAAATACCCTATGATTTCTTTTGAAGCAAATGCATCAAGGAATAATTTATCTACAAAAAAGTCTACTAATTTTAGATGGATAATTTAAAGAGTTTTGAGAAATGCAGATAAGTGTGAACTATTACCACAGTCACATACAGAATGGCTCCATCAGTTCAAAAACTTCCCTTGGGCCCCTTTGCAGGAAATCCTCTCTCCAACCTCCAGCCCCCTGAAACCCTTAATTTGATTTTTGTCACTCTAGTTTTGTTTTTTCTCCCCCAAATGTCCAGTGGAATATTTCAGTATGTGGTCTTTTATGTCTGATTTTATTCCTTACCATATTGTGTTTGAAATGCACCCACATTGTCTGTTAGTAGCCTGCACTTTTTTAGTACTGAGTACTATTCCATTATGAATATAACACAATATTTTTATCTATTTGTTAATTGATGAGCATCTGAGTTTCTTCCAGTTTTAACTATTATGAATAAAACTTCTGTGAAAACCCTGATATAAGTACTTGTATGAACATGTATTTTCATTTCCTTTGCATAAATATCTAGGAATGAGTGCCAGATTTTACGGTAAAAGTATGTTTACATTCATAAGAAACTGTCAAACTAATTTCATAAATGACTACCCTTTTCATTTTTACCATTAATGCATGAGAGTTTTGATTGCTTAAAATCCTTGCCAACACTTGGCGTTATGAGACCTTCTAAATTTAGCCTTTCCATTGGGTTTGTAATGATATTTTACAAATTTACATTTTCGTAATGACTAATGATGGAGAGCATCTTTTCACATCTTTCTCATTAGTATACCTCTGCTGATGAAGAATTTACTAAGAGATTTTGCCTTTATAAAATTGAATTGTTTGTCCACTCATTACTGAGTTGTATTAGCTCTTTTTATATTCTGGATGTAAGTCCTGTATTAGATGCTACAAAAAAAAAAAGCTACTAAAACTAAAATAACTGAAGTTATTTTATCAAGGTTGTAGGATACAAAGTCAATATATAAAAACAATTATATTTCTATATGCTAATAACAAACTATTTGAAATGGAAAAATGTCTATTTATAATAGCATCAAAAGTAGCAAGTACTTAGGTATAAAGTTCACACTAAAAGTTGCAAAACAATACTGAGAAAAATTAAAGCAGATCTCAATACCGAGAGAGCTCTGTCATGCTCATAGTATGAAGTCCTTAATATAATTAACATACCTTCCTGCCTAAAACAACCTACAGGAAATTTCAGTAAAAATCCTAGTTTGTTTTCCTGGAAAATAATAAGTTTATTTTACGTTTTTATGGAAATACAAAGGACCAAAACAATTTTGAAAAAGAATAAAGCTGGAAGAATTATATTACTTGATTTGAAGACTTGCTGTAAAGTTGAAAAAATGAAGACCGCATGAGATTAGTCTTATAGACATGCAGATGGACTGAACACAGTGGAAATCTGGAAATAGACCTATTAACATGTGGTTAATTGATTTTCCACAAAAGTACCAAGGTAATTCAATGTGAAAATGATTGTTTTTTAAAAAAAATTATGCTGGAACAATCAAATATTCAAAATAAGCTTTTTGCACAAACAAATATGCAAAAATAAACTTTTACTTCACACCATATACAAAAGTTAACTCTAAATAGAACACAATCCTAAATATAAGAGCTAAAACTAAAAAAGAAAAGAAAAGAAAAGAAAATATGTAGGATAAAATCATGACCGGGGTTAGACAAAGCTTCCATAGGGCACAAAATACAATGTGATAAATCAAATTTTTAAAAAATTAAAAATTTGCTTTTCAGGAAACTGCAAATAAAATGAAAATGCATTCCACAGAGGGGCAGAAAAAACAAATAACTTGTAACCCTCACTTTTTTAATACTTCTTTGTTTTTGTTCCCACTGTTTCCTCTGCCCAGCATCCCCTTCTCCTTGGTGTTTGAGTGAAAAGCTCCTATTTACCTTTGCAACTCAGGTCAGGGATCAGGTCCTCATTACCTCCAGGAAGGCTTCACAGATCCTCCAACTCTCGCACCCCAGGCTGGTCCTAGTATCGGTCACACTCTACCCTCCCGGTCAATTTACAGGTCTGTTTTCTTTAATAAATGGCTCCTCGAGGTCAAAGACAGTGTTTTCTGTGCTTTGTTGGGCTCTTGGTCTACAAAACACTCACCTTTTCCATACCCGCAAACCCTTTCCCTCAATCAAAACAACTTTCGACTCTGCCTCCCCTTCCAGATACAGCTCTATCTCCTTCTACCCAGTTGCTATGAAACTTCTTGAGACAATTCCCTCTCTCTTCTTTTTTACCTCACCTATTCTTCCTTCAACCCACAGCAATCTACATTTCTGCTCCTGACATATTTTCTATTGAGACCATTCTGTCCAAGATTTCCATTCAATTTATACCTGTCTGCTTTCCCGAGCATGCTTTATTCCTCATCTTCTAAACTTTTCTTGGAGTGTGGAGTTACCTAAGAAAAAGAAGATCAAAAATAGGAACAGTAAAAATGACAGCAAACTCACAGTTATTAACGACCACACCTAAAACAAAAACAAGAGCAAACTAGGCAAACAACTAGAACAGGAACAGAACCATAGAGATGGAGATCACATGGAGGGGTGTCAATAGGGGAGTGGGAGGGGGAGAGGGGGGGAAAGGTACAGAGAATAAGTAGCATAGATGATAGGTGGAAAATAGACAGGGGGAGGGTAAAAATAGTGTAGGAAATGTAGAAGCCAAAGAACTTATAAGTATGACCCATGGACATGAACTATAGGGGGGAATGTGGGAGGGAGGGGGTGGGCAGGATGGAGTGGAGTGGGGGGGGAAATGGGACAACTGTAATAGCATAATCAATAAATATATTTTAAAAAATCGTATCCCATTAGATCGTGAAGCCTCTGAACCAAGGGATCCTGCCATATTTATTCTTGTCGTTAGACAGATGGGGACCACCATGTGAAGAGAACAAATAGGTAAAGGGAACAGCATGACAAGGTACAGATGAATAAGAAAAATCAAGGGGATGTGGAGTCATAGACTCCAAGGAGAAGACCATTCCAAGAGAGAATGGTACACATTCATCTGTTCCCTCATCCACAGACACTACTTGAGTGCTCCAGATGTGCTCCAAGTGTACGGAAGCTTCTCTACACCCTGCCCTGGAGGGGCATCTGTGTTCATAGCTTCAACCACAACTTACTTTCCAGGTCTTTTCAAATCTATATTTCTTTGCTATTTTCTGAGTCCCAGGTGCCTATTTCCAACTGTCTAGAAGCTATATTTGCGTGAACCTTTATAAAGGATGAAATAATTTCTTCAGGCATTCAAACTCAGCACATGTATATACATCTTGATAAATACAATAAATCATTTCATCCTGGAATACATGTTGCGTTTAATAATTATAGTCAATAACCATGGTTAACCATGGCTGTCATAATTTCTTCTTTCTCGCCTGGACTTCTGCAGTAGCCTCCCTCTAGGTCTTCTCACCTACAGTTTAGAACCTATATGTGCACTGTGACCATCAGTCTAAAAGAAACTTACAGCACTCCATGCCTCTGCTTAAATACTCTGAACAACTTTCTGATACCCACACACACACTTGCTCTCCTGCAAATAAATAGCCACATGTGCTTGCTTTATGTTCAGGCATCTGTACCTACTGTCTCCTTGGTCTAGGAAGGCCATCCCACTACTGTGTAGTCACGTGGCAGACCCTGTTACCTTCAAGACCCAAGTTCAATCTTACTTCGGAAAAGTCCTGTTTTGCCTTCCTTCCCCCAACAGACACACTGTGTATTTCTTCATTACTGTGTTGTAAGGATTTGTTTATAAACTCTTCTTCAGTTCTAGATTAAATCTCAATCAGCTTTGTACTTCCAATGTCTGGTATAGAAACAAGTACAAAAAGCTAGTTTTTAAAAAATATATATATATTTGCTTAATCCTTTCAGTTTTTTCTCTCATCTCCCCCAAACCTCTCCCCTCTGAAAGCTAGTTTTGAAAGGGCCAGTTTTCATTTTCTGATTTTGAGGTGACCAGCTTCTATTAGGTATTATTTGGGACTATGTCATTTTTATGGTGAATACAGTAGTTTAGAAAAAGATTTAGCCACTTCCTTAGCAGTGGTTTATCTCTTCCTCAGAAAACACCAGAATGAGTTTTTTAATACAATGATTGAAAAAGTACACTGAATCTTCAATTTAATTATTTCAATTCCTGCAAAAGAGTTCTTTCAGAAAGGCTGCCACTTGGAAAAACGTGATAAAGTTCTAACACATGTTTAAAAATTGTAAATAATTTATAAATTTCCATTCAAAGTTCAATCTGTTATTTTCACATAAGAAAACTCATAAGTTTGCTTCCTATTGATTTAGTATCTTTGGACCTAATGTTTAAGCCAGTATTTACTCTGTTTCTAGAATCTTCCAGAGATGCTTGATACACATCAGTGGTGTTGCCCATTTCTATTGATTTTGGAGTTAACTAAGGACTCCAAGGCCAATACTCCAGACCCTGGCTTACCTTCTTAGTCTTATTTCTCTTAATTTTTGTGTTTCTACCAGATAAGATCACTTTAGAGTCTTCTAACATGCCCTGACTTTTTCTGGCTCTTCTGTGTTTGTTTCTGGGCAATGTCTTGCCTTGCCTCCCCCTTCCTCATGTTATCATCATTACTCTCTTGCTTCTGTTTTTATCTTAATTGACATTGCCTTCCTGAAACTCCCCTTGGTCCTTCCTACTGGATCTGGGCTTCCCCTGCTCTCCTTCCTGAAGTCTTTACTGGTGATTCTTTCATGAGACGTCTTATATTCCCCTGTGCTACAGTGTTGTGTATTCAACTCTGTCTCCCTTCTCAATAAGTTGTCAGGCAGGATAACCATGGTCTATTCATCTCTGAGGCCCTTGCAATGCCAAACACAGTTTCTTAAATGTAACAAGTCCTCCATAATTAATTGTTTAATTGAATGGAGTTCCAATAAGTTCCTTTTCGTCATTATGTGTGGACAAAATAATAATAAGTTCATAAACACAGTAAGCTGTAGAGCCAGGATGTGAACATGGGCAGCTACTGGCACTTTACCCCTGGACTTCGTTGTCCCTGTAATAGAAAGAATAGCTGTCGATCCAGCTATACAAAGTAGGTTTAATCACTAAAACATGAAAGTTGTCCTAATAAGACTGACCGCTTTCTCTTTGACAGTATGTGGGGGAAAAAAAGTTTTATTCTATCTGTGACATTAGTTTCAAACAGTGGGAACATATACCTATTTAAGAACATCCCTTTAATAAATTTATTTTGATCTTATCAGCTATTGGCTATCTGAATTCTTTCAGGATCTGTACATACAGATATGAAGACATATAGGTGTAATCACATTTACTATACTATTGGACTGAGTTGCCCAATGTGAAGACCTGGAGTATGCAGCCCTGCTCAGTGACTCCAAGGTGGCAAAGGTGGATTTAGACCCAAGAATGTGGGATTTGGAATAAAGCTGGCCTAGAGCTCAGGGCTTTATTCTGGGCCTTCAATAAGCTGGACAAAGTAAAGGAGCTGAAAAACTTTTTTAATTTCAGCGTTGGGACTTGAAAATTAAGAAAGGGAGTCTACAATATAACACTAACTTAATCTGTTCCCACATAAAGTAGCCACATGCTCTAATGGGAAGCATTATTGTGCTTATTTGTAGAACCTGGGAAAGAGCTGACTGAGCAATGAGGCAGCCCCAAATCCCCCTACGGCAGTTGGGGATACACGTCAATCAATTTTTTTTCCTCAGTGGCTGGGCTTTTTCTGGGGTACAGACAGAGGAAGTCTCTTTTACAATGCCCTTTAATAACTGTGTCAAAATTCCCCTGAATTATCTGCAATTGTCCCCTATTTGCAGTTGAGTTGAGTTTATTTTTACAGTCTGGTGTTTCAAGTCAGTGTGCACGTCTCCACGATCTCGTTGGAGAGCCACCCTTCAGCTCAGCGGTGCTCTGTTAAAAATATCTTAAGTAGGTTTTCGACTTTACAAACCAGTGTACAGTTTCCTGTCTTTAAAATATTTTGAGACTGTGAGGTTCTGGCAGGATGTAGAGATGACAAATCAGATTAAATAATACCCATTGCCAAGTGATCAGACAGAAAAGGAATCACACAGAAATGAGAAGTCTAGGCCATGTTGGCCTCTCTCTGTGGCCCTTGTCCACTGCCTGCTGAGTGGTCCAGGTCCAATGGCAGTGAGTGCTAGCTGCTTACAAGAATGTTAGCTTCCTTTTCAGGGCTGAGAGAGATCGTACCAAGACAACTTCAGCCCTTATATTTGCAAATAAAGGTAGGTCTACCATTTCATTGACCTGGACAGTTAAGGAAGCTTAGAAGAAAACTGTATATTGAGGAAAATTTTCTCCCCCTCCTCCCAAATAATGTCATCTATTTGGCTTTGCTTTTTTATTGAAACTACTCCAATGCAAGCAACAATTTTTTCCAAGGGAACAGAAAATCTGCTTGTAATCTCTTGGCTAGTGTATACTTTCTGGTGGTGAAGAGGATGGTGTGGAGATTAAGAGCCCAGGCTCTGGTGCCCACCAGCCTGGGTCTAAGCACAAGTTCTGCTATTTGCCAGACTTTGAGAAGTAGTCCTCAATATGACTAGGATGCTAGGCGTATAGTGAATACCTTATGACAGGTAAGTCTTTTCACAAAGACTGTGAAATTTGTTTACAGAAAGAGTAGGCACTGGTTTAAACTCCTTATATGTGTTATCCCATTTAATTTTTTACCCCCTGAGGTAGACTCTATTATTATATCCTAATTTATTGGAGAAGAATTTGGGGCACAGAGAGGTAAAATGGACAAGTAGGGAAATCCCACAGTACGTAAGTGCCAGCCAGAATTCCAGTCCGAGCTGGTGCCTCTGCAAGTCTTCACTATGCAAAACTGCGTTTTCACAGGCATGGCCAAAGTGAATCTTGCTGCCTCTAGAGCATATGGACATGTGTGCATTTAATATGCTGAGTGCTCCTGAGCTTGTGCCAAAAGGCCAAGGGAATCATCCAGGGTTGGCAAGGGCCTGCAGTTCATCACCTGCCTGTGCAGGTCCTGGGTTGGGCGTTTGGGAGAACGCAAAGCCCAGAGGTGAGAGTTGGGCCTCTGCCCCCTTGCAGAGCTTGCTCTTCTCTCAGCTTTTTCTAGAAGCCTGAAGGGGAGATCAATGTTCTTTCCCTCTTTTTCTGGCCTAATATTTCTGCACTTCACTACTCACCATGCTATCCTTAAACAGAATCAGCCAAAGAAATAAAGGAATAGTCGAGCCTGCTTTTTAAGATGCCGTGGGCGGGGAAGCTCTAATGAATGTGTCTCATGTGTTAGTTAGACATGTTTTCTCAGCTCACCTGATGTGAACAGATGCTCCACAAATGATACCGTCATTGCAAAGTCAAGTCTTTCCTCACCTCCTTGCCCTGTCCTCAGTTGTCATTCCTCTTTTGTGATGGCTTCCACGTGCTGCTCTGTATTAGGCATGTTTGTGTGCCTGTTTCAGCCAACCGCTGGGCTATAATCTTCCTGAGGGCAGGGATTCCGACAGGCTTGTCTTGCTGTCTCCTGCGGCATTTAGTGTCTGAAGTACAGGAGCTCATCTATAAGTTAAAAAAATGTAAAGCATTTATAAGTCAGACAAGCCTCAAAAATACAAATGACAGGAAGAAAACCTTTGCAATTTATACCACCAAGTGTTGTTATGCATAATATACAAATAATTTTTTCAAATTAAAAAGAAGAAGAGCAAAAATGATTAAAAATAGATGAGTGGCACAATTTACAGAAGGGGAAGTGCAAATAATAATGGTCAATAACATGCAGAAAAATTCTTATTCTCACTAAAAATCAAGGAGATATAAATGACAATCACCCTGACCCATCCAATATTTTAAAGGTATAGACAAAAGGTTAAAAATATTTACTTCCAGCAAAAAAATAAAATAAAATAAAATAAAGAGCTTCGGGGAGATGTATGTACAGCAAGTAGTCTGAAAGAGGATAAAGGTGTTTGAAAGCACATATTTTATGTGAAATTGTGTGACTGTATCTGTCTGCTAAGGCCTCTATAAGAAACTATCACAGACTGGGTGGCTTTGGCAACAAAGTTTTATATTCTTACAATTCTGGAGACTAGAAGTCTGAAATCAAGGTGCTGACAAGAATGGTTTCTTTGTCAGCCTTTTTCTTTGGCTTGTAGATGACTGTCTCCTCCCTTTGTAGGCATATGTTAATTACCCCTTTAAAGACTCCGTCTCCAAATACAGTTACATTTTGAGACGGGGGTTAGGGCTTCACCAGAAGAACTATCGGGACACAATTCAGCTCATAATAAAAATATACAATAGATATAGATAGATAGATACTTAATAGATAGAGATATGCTTCAGAAGCAAACTAAAAAGAATAAACTCCAAATTGTTAGCAATGTTTAACAATTGGTTGGCATGGGATAAATTGTATTTGCTTTTTACAGTTTTAAAAGATCTGAAATTATTCATGACTGGTTCCGTTTTGAGTTTTCCCGGATTTCCAAATAATAACAATAAAATATACCAGAAATAGCACATAAAGAAAACATCATTATCAGAGGTATAAACTAGTTAGATACTCATCAATATTGTTAGTAATAGGGACACAAGAAAACTACATTTCCCAGCTCCCCTTGTAGTTAGATTGAGCCTATGTGACTGTTTTGAGCAAAGGAATGCATAGAAGAAAATAAACCACTTCAAGCCTTGGCCTAACGATATTTCCCATTATCTCCTTACCTTAACTGTTTCTCTTCTTGGCAGCTTGTTAAATGCAAAAGATTCAGTGAAGGACTTCTGAGGCCACTTTCTGAGGTGGCCAGAGCACTTGGTGGAAGAGGCGTGGGTTCCTGATGCACAGCAGAACTATTCAAGATGGTTGTCTGACATAGACCTAACTTCCTTGTGTTGAGTCACTATGTTTTAGGGTGATTTGTTCCAGCACTGGGCATTAAGTACTCTGCCAAATGTGTCCCCGATTCCATCCCCTGTCTATAAAGTAAATTTAGTTCATGAGAATGAAAATTGTCTACACCATATGAACCATAAATTACCCTTCTAGGAAACAAACTTTCACAACTGAAGCCATGAGTATACAAATATGTATTTGGAAAGATATGCTTGTACTAGGGGAAAAAAGTCAACTATATTTTCACGTATAGGAAATAATTAAATAAATTATGACACATTGACTTAGTGAATCCGATGCAGACACTAAAAGAAGTTATCTAGCTAAATGTACTGACCTAGAAAGATGTTATGACATAGCAAACTTGGAGATAAAGATAGCATGATTTATTTTTATTAAAGTTACATTGAAGGATGTGATGAACTTAAGGAAAAATTAGGAAGAACAAAGTATACAATTTTATCATAAACAATTGTTATCTGTTAGGTAGAAAGGTTTCAAAAATAGTCCCAATTCTTTACCCCTTTCTTATCCATACCCTTTGCAATAGAGCTTTGCAGTTCTTCCCATCAGGAGTTAGAATCTATTTCCACAATTCCTTAAAACTGGGTTATAGTGGATTTTGAACAATTGAAAATCATGGAAACTGTAGTGCCTTAGTTTCAAGCCCAGAATTCAAGAGGCCTTGCATATATTCTTTCTTCCTTTCTTTTCTTTTTTTTTTTTAGCTGTGCTGCCCCTGTTAGAGTGAGCTCAGGGTAGCATCCAGGGAGAAACCAGCGGAGATCAGCGGCTGACTAGAGAGGTACAAGGGAACAGCTGAGACGAGAGGCCCGGGTGCCTGGCCGCCCTGCATATTCTTTCCTCTCTTTCTCTCTGTTCCCCTACTTCCTTCCCACCCTTCTTTTCTTCTTAAATTTTTTCCTCTCTCTTTTTCACTAAATATAAGATTTCTTTCAAATTGTCAGAAATAGTGCAGGCTACTTTGATAGCCCATCACATCTCCCAGGATTAGACCTGTGGTGATTGAGACCAGGCAGAACACTTCTTTTGGTTCTGGCAACCTACAAAGCAAATAGATCCTTCATGAAGCCAGGGCACTGGGGGAAATAGTGTAAAAATGATCATAACAAAACACAAAACGTCCTAAATAAAACAGCTTTTTGGTACAGTCTACTTCTGTCTGCGTGTAATTTTACACGGTCCTGTTGTTTGAAGTGGAAATATATGTAATTTCCCGTTTGTTCTCCGGGGCCGGCTACATAGACAAATGAGATGTGCGTGCGTGTTGTTCCCTTCGCCTGCAGCACGTGCTGAGCTGGCCCCTTGGCTCCGGATGTAAAGACAATAAAGGCGCAAAGCTTTTTATCTGAGATGTGAAGGCACATCCTATTGGGGATATCACACAATTTCACTGCGATGGCCACACTCTCATATGAGTGGTCTCCTGAATGAGAAGTTATCGTGAATAATAGCTCAATGAAAATACAAATGAACAGCTGTTCCAAGGAATGTGTCACATGGAAAGTATCCTTTTAGAAGGCAAAGGTTAATTTCATAAGAATGTGATGACTGAAACTAAGAGAAAAGCTGATGGTTTTGCCAGTTACATTAAACTATAATAGTTCATTAAATGATATCTTAGAATTCCTTTCGGTGACACCTAGCAGATCCTTTCCTAGAGGTAATGGAAACAAGCAGTGGATTTGAGCAAGATGTTGGTACACCCCCAAAGAGTCCTGGGGTACAAAAACAATTATTACCTGTAAAATTGCCAAATTAGAAATCACTTAAAATCAGACTGCAATAGGGCATTTACCTTTTTAATAGAAAGCATGACATTACTCAAAGCCATGAATGAGGAGTTTTATTGATTTATTTACTTTGTACAGCGGTGCGTTTGCTGAGCAGAAGCCTGCATTTGCCGCTACATTTCCTTACATCATTACGTGACTGCTCCCTCATTTGCCAGTTTTTCCATGGGTATTGAAAGGCGCTGGGATGCTGAGCTAATCCTCAGTTTTAACACAATGCTGTGCTTGGAGTAAGAATCACAGATATTTTGAATGAAGACATGAACAAAGCTCCAACTGGATAATTAAAATCACTTGATATTCTCACAAGGAAATTGGTTAAACATATAGCACACTTCGTTAATGTTTAACCTCACAAGTAATCAGTAAATGCACATTAAATCGTCAGTGATACATCACTTTTCACCCATCACACTACTGCAGTGAACTGTAAATTGCTACAATGTTTCTAGAAAGCAATTTGGCAAAATGCATCAAGAGCCCTAAAAGAGTTCATACCCTTTGTCAGAATAATAGCACATCTAAGAATCTATTCTAAGAAAATAATTAAAGATAGATTTTTATACAAGGATATTAGTTCTGACACTATTTATAGCTGTACAAATATTAAGATTTCTGAAATCTTTGTGTCTGAAAACAGAATTCCTAGCCAAATTATGCTACAATTGTATGATTAAATGCTGCGGAACCGATAATAATCACATGCTAGAAGAACACAATGACAGAAAGGTTCAGCTTAGCTTTTGTATTCTGGATTTGTGTGCACGTATGTGTGTGTGTGTGTCAGAGAGAGAGAAATAGAAGAGCAAGAGACAGGTTGGGAGACAGGGGCAGTGGGAGAGAAATATCTAGAAGATCCCCTCCTGGTATGGGCAAAAAGTAAAAGTACAGCTGTATAATATATACAAACAGAAATATTTTTAATGCATGATGGGAGCTTCTGTAAAATATAAAACTTTGTTTAATAGAATTCAATGATTGAATTCTACAGAAATGGCAAGAAAGGGAGAAACTATGTAATAAGTAAGCGCATGCTAGGGAATAGCCTTGTATAAGGGATAAGAAATAAACCATGGGACTGAGTAGGGCTCAAGTCAAACTAGAGAAGCCCACAGAAAGAGAGGAATCGCAGCCCCGACCCTGCCTGCCCCAGGGTGTTTGTCCATTTGTCTTTGAGCAAAAAAAAGTTGGGAGAAAGCAATTTCCTTGAGTGAAGGAATAAACTTGGCTTCCACTTACCTGTGTGGAGGTCTGAATTTAGATGGCAAGATGACTCTCCAAATTCCTAAGTTGTTTGAAGTGTTACATGTAAATAATGACCTCAGAACCCAGTGCTCTATTTGCCTCTTCTTCATCATGTTGGTGAGGGAGGGGTTCCCTTCCCAGGGAAATGAGGCTGGCAGAACATAGGGCACTCAACACTGGATAGAAAGACAGCAATTTATTAGTTACATATACTCACAGCCTGGGGGAGGAGGACACTGTGTCATCCAGGGTCACGCAGGGGTTGCATGTGAAAACAGAGGGAGCAAACAGAGCTGTGAGAGGCAGTCTTAAGAGGATGGGATGACCCTATTTCCTATGAGAGGATGTAACTGGCTTGTTTGAATAATTCTGCGGGCTGGCAGGGAGCTGATGCCCACTATTCAGCAATAAGCGAGTATTTTGCTTGGTCTCCATGATAAGTAAGCGGGAAAGCAGGGGATGTTTGGCCAGGGGACGTTATCCAAAGGATTAATGTGGGGAAGGAGGGTTGCAGTTAGGCCATTTGAAGCCCTCCACGTTTCAGAAGTCAAGACAACACATAATATTGAATCTTAATTTCAGGCCTTAACCCCATTCGTAAGAAGCAAAAACAAGTACTGCCTTGGAGAAATGCACTTAAAAACCAGGTTCAGCTCATTTCCACAGCAGACATTCCAGAAAGTATTTCTAGATACAGGAGAAACCAAGCTATTTCAGTGAGAGTCGCATTAAACAAACAAACAAACAAAAAACCATAGAATCAGATTTTTAATTATTAAATGTTAGTATTAACTGATAAAAATGCAAAACAATATGCTTAACAGATCTTTAAAAAATAAGGCATGAAAACATAAAAAAAAGCTACAAAAATTGACCAGTGAGATTTGATAAATAAAAGAGATTCTAGAAATGAAATTAGAAACTAAACAAAGTGACTAAACCCAAAACTAGAAATAGTTGTAGAAAGACTTAGCAAACTGGAAGAGCTTTCTAAAAAAATGAGACTTAGGAGACTTGTATAACAGAGTGAGATGCTCCAATAAGGGTCTAGTGAGTATTTCAGCATACAACAGAAAAAAATAAGAGAGAAGAAGTATTTAAATCTATGAATATGAAAAGAAAACAAACTTTAAATTTAGGAAGTCCAATGAATCATAAGAAAGAACAAAAATGGGGTTAAAAAAAAAAAACAGTGAAAAGGTGTTTAAAATAAGCCAGGCCAAGTTCTGAGAAGTTTACATAGATTAACTCCTTTATTATCACAACCTGTGAAGTAATTGAATCACAGAAAATTCAAACAGTATGCCCAAGGTTTTATGGCCAGCAAACTACAGTTACAGGCTGGCTCCTGAGTTCACTCTCCTAACCACTGTATGATTCTGCCTCTTGAAGTTAGGCCCAAGCAGGTTCATCTTCATGAAATGGCAGGGTGCCAAACAGATAACCTGCAAAGGAAAGATAATTAAGCAGGTAGCTGGCTTGGCAATCATAATAGAAGCCAAAAGAAAAGGGCTTGGAAAAAAATATCCCTCAATTTTGAATTATATTGTAAGAGTGAAGGTAAAATAAGAACATCGCGGACCAATAAAAATGTAGAATATTTATTATTATCAAGCACACATCAACCCTCCCCAAACCAAAAAGCATTATTTCAAGTAGAAGGATCAATGGTCTTGAGATGAACAAAAGCATATTCGTAAACTAGCAGAGGGAAATGTTGGGTAAGGGCAGAAGCCACAAAAAGTTCAATAAATCTAAACTGAATACATAAAAAAATCTAAAGGATACAAATATTCACCAAGACTGTCAACAAAAACAAAATGGCAGTCAATACAGTAAACTGCCATAAATGTCAACAACAGCCCAAACAGAAGGACACAAAAAGGCTAAAGGTTGGAAAAATATACTCCAGGCAAATCTATGCTGCCAGGAAGTTCTTTGTCTGTTCTCGGATCTGTTCCTCATGCTTCCTCTTGCTCTACTGTTTACCACATGGGCCACTATCCCCAGGTTACTTTGCCCTCTGACTTAGTGACTCGGGCCAATGGGAAGCTCTTGCAGAAGACAAGAGGACAGAAGGAAGGGGGAAGACAGTTATTTCTTATAGGGGTTCTAAAACCCCTAGAAAAAGAACCCCCAGAGGGTTCTTTTCTCTGCAGCTCTACTTCCTTTGGAAAGCCCCTCCCTCTGTGTTTTTAGATTCTGATGGGCAGCTCTTGCCTGATAGAATCTTCCTCTGGAACATGACCTCCCCTCACTATTCTTCCAGTTATAGGGATAGTAGCATCTTTTTGTTGCTGCTAACCTCCAGGTTGTCTCTCTGGCCCCTCTTTGTCTCTTAGTTCTTCAATTACCTGTGCAAACAATTCTTAATATTAAATCTCTTTTAGTCAAAATAGCAAGAGTGTTTTTTGTTTGCTTGGGAAAAAACAAGTAGGAGAAGCTACATTAATAGCAGGGAAAATACTTTAAGGCCAGAAATGGTTACTAGTGATAGTGACTACATTTGATAAAAATAAATTGATTAGAAATATAATAAAACTACATTTGTATGCATCTAATCAAATAACATAATAAGATAAAAATCAATAGAACTTCAAGGGAAGATTTGCAAATCAACTATATAGTGGGTATTGTTAACACTCTTCTTTCATAATTGGCCAAAACAAGCAATTGGGATATTGAGGATTTAAACAACGTAATTAACAGGCTTGAACGAACATTTATAAACTGAACCATAGAGAATAATTATAAAATTTGACCATATATTATGCTATAAATCATGTTTTTGTAAATTTCATTAGTTTTCCAATTTTTTTACTCACTATTACATACATTTGAAAAGTAAGAAAATATACTTTAAGCTCTGGTTCAAAGGAAAAATACAATGCAAATTAGAAAATAAATGTAAATTAATCATAACAAAATACTATATTTTAAAACTTGTGGGATATAATTGAAGCAGTGCTTAAAAGAGAATTAATAGTCTAATTGCTTATATTAGTAGAGTAGAAGAGTTAAAATTTAATGAGTCAAGCAGTTAGAAGAAGTTAAAAAGAGAGAAACTCCAAAAAAGAGAAAGGATGAAAATACTGATAAAAACAGAAAATTAATGACAGAGACAACAAAAGTAAAAATGGAGCACAACTAAAAAACAAATGTTATTTTAAAAGACCTTAGTTTCCAGAAAGACTGATAGGGGGAAAAATAAAAAAATGTTAGGAAAATGGGAAGTAACTATAAGTATATTAGATGATAACAAGATGTTATGAGACCATTAACAGTGTTAATTTGGAAAAATTAAGGTAAAATTAATACATTTTAAAAATATAATGATTCCAAAAATGATTTTAAAATAAATTAAAAACCTAACTAATCTTGTAAGAATTTAAAAAATTGAACCAGTATTTTAAAATATTTCCTCCAAACGAAACCCAGATTTTTAAAAATAGAAAAATAAGTTCAACCAGATATTCACAAATCAGAAAACTAAAGCTTACACAAATTTGTGCAGAGAATAAAAAAAAACGGAACACTTCCTAAATCATTTAATGAGATTAGTGTGAGTTAATATCTGCATGGTGTTGTGGCTTATGTCTGTTATGTATTAAACATCATGCAACATTTGTTACAGAAATATAATTATATAACCTGAATTTCCAATAAAAAAGGACAATACAAGACGGAGCTAAAGTAGATTACACAAAAGAGTTTATTCTCATATTATTTATTCATTATTATGTTATTTTCTGTATAAACAACTGTGAATGTACTTTTGCCCACCCTGTATAAAAATCTTCTTTTTCAAGTATGAAACCTCCCCCAACAAAACCAAATTGAATTTATAAATGTGAAGAACAAGCATATGTAATGATCAAGTAGGGTTTATACCAAGTATATTTCTGATATATGAAGCTTAACAAAGAAAATCCAGTTATGTCAACACCATATTAAATGATTAAAACAGGGATTAATAAGCTTTGTAAAGGGCCAGGTAGTAAATAATAGGATTTGCGGGCAGTATGGTTTCTGCCTGGCTTCTCACGTCTGTTTTGCAGTAGAAAAACATCCACAGACAACATGTAAATGAACAGACATGGCTGTGTTCCAATAGTATGTTACTCATAAACATAGGTCAGGTTTGTCCCACAGGCTGTAGTGTACCAATCTCCAAATTAACTGCTAATGACTGTATCATTATATACCTGCACAGATGTAATAAATGCACAAAGCACGTGATCAAATGCCACCCATTCACAATAAACATCTTTAATAAATTTGATCTGGAGGCAGACGTGCTGCCATTGTGCCACAGGGTTGCCATCTTTAATAAATTTGGATCAAAAGACATTTTCTAACCTGATTAGAAAACCAGCAGTATTCTCTGGCTGGTGTGGCTCAGTGGACTGAGCACTGGCCTGCGAGCCAAAGGGTCTCTGGTTCACTTCTCAGGCAGGACACATGCCTGGGTTGCAGGCCAGGTCCCTGGCAGGGGGCATGCAAGAGGCAACCACACATTGATGTTTCTCTCCCTCTCTTTCTCCCTCCCTTCCCCTCGCTTTAAAAATAAATAAAATAAATAAATAAAATATTTTTTAAAAAAGAAAACCAGCAGTAAACAACATATTCAATGAGGAAATCATAATTATTTTTTTTACAATGAGAATAGAACATGGATTCTATCATCATTTATATTCAGCATTTTATAAGAAGTCTTAAAAAATGCCTACCCTTTGTGACAGCATGGATGGAATTAGAGAGCATAATGCTAAGTGGAATAAGCCAGGCGGTGAGGGACAAATACCATATGATTTCACCTTTAACTGGAACATAATCAACAAAACAAACAAGCAAGCAAAATATAACCAGAGACACAGAAATTAGGAACAATCTGAGAGTGTCAGAGGAGAGGTGGGAGGGGATGTAGGGGAGGAAGTGGGGAAGGGTTTTCAGGGACAACTATGAAGGACACATGGACAAAACCAAGGAGGGTAGAATCAGGGGTGGGAGGTGGGAATGCCTGGGGTAGGGGGGAGAATGATGAGGGGTAAATGCAGACAACCACAATTGAACAACAATAAAATAATTTTAAAAAAAGAAGTCTTAAAAAGTACCATACGACATGAAATATTAAATAAAATAGATACAAGTTGCTAAGAAAGAACTAAAACTGTCATTCACTCACAGTATAATAGTCTGTATAGAGGCTCCAAAGTAATAGAAAATAGTAATAAAACATTTCCAAATTTTAAGCACTTTCTTTTTCTCTCAATTTACAGTTCTCCTCATTTTACAGTTTTAATGCCCATTCTGATAATTTTGGAATTAATTAAAATTGTGTTTGTGGCCTAAGTATTTGTAACTAGTTTGTGGATTTTTGAAAACAAAATATATTTTCAGAGTACAAAATTTAATATGGGCATTAACCACAAGGCCTAATTCTGTATCTTCAGTTTTCATTTTGATATGACAAAGACCAAGAGAAGCATGTTAAACTCTCCCAGAAAATTTGTTTTTCAGGGTTTTCTTTTACGATGAGTACTACATACTGTGACACTATTTTGTATAGTACGTAGTATGTCTTGTGCGTAAACGTTCTTTGACATTTATATACCCCTCTTTATTTTAACATTTTTGCCATGAATTATAATCCACTGGAATTAATCATGCCATTGGCTCCCTTTTTTGTTTACATATGCCTTTTCTTTTTTGTCACCATCCATTAATTTTTGATTTTCAATAAAGACAATACAACTGATGTTGGGTATAAGCTCCTGCTGCTTTGCATTTTCTGATTTTATACTTAAACATTATTTTCTTTGTCATCTGTTTTATTTATAGAGTATACTTTGCCTAACTTTGATCATCTTTGTGATGTAGAAGGTTCATGCCCTATTTTTAATTCTACTTGTGGTTACCTTTATGTTTCTAAATATGTATTTCATAAATTTTATTTTGTTCAAAAGTCCACTTAAGGGTAAAGACCTTTCGACTTCTCTGTAGAACTTGATGAAGTTTGTGTACCTTTCTAACCCATTTTGTTACTTCTCAGCATTATTTGGGGCCAGATAATCATATTTCAATTAGATTGTTTTATAACACATGTAGTCTCTTTGGAATATGGTTTTTATATTTACTTTCAATTTTATACCATTTATATAACAATTTTCTGGATATTCAATGCTAGTCCTATTTACTGAAGACCTCTGTCTTGAGATTTTCTTTTTTATTATCACATAGAGTACCCCTTTAAAAATTTTTTTTTATTTTTCAATTACAATTGACATTAAATATTATTTTATATAGGTTTCAGATGTACAGCATAGTGGTTAGATAATTATAGAATTTATACTGTGATTCTCCTTCCTCAATAATTCAAGTACCCACCTGGCACCATATATAGTTATTATAATATTATTGACTAAATCCCCTAGGCTGTACTTTATATCATCATGACTATTTTGCAACTACCCACCCATCCCTTCAACCCCCCTCCCATCTGGCAACCATCAGTTTGTTCTTTTTATGAGTCTGTTCCTGTTTTGTCCTTTCATTTATTTCATTCTTTATATTCCACATATTAGTGAAATCATATGGTATTTATCTTTCTCTGTCTGATTTATTTCACTCAGTACAATATCCTCTAGGTCCATCCATGTTGTTGCAAATGGTAAGGTTTTGTTCTTTTTTATGGCCAAGTAATATTTCATGGCATATATGTACGACAACTTTATCCACTCATCTACTGATGGGCACTTTTGGGGGTGCTTCCATATATAGGGAGCCTATCCAGGTGGTATGGGAAATGTAGCCCAGCCCCCACTTGGAAAGGCCAGTGAGGAGCAAGGTCCGGCACACAGGAACCACGCTCACTGATAGGGTCTCCCAAGGAGAATCAGGCCTGCATTGTTCCTAGACTGCTATGAGACTTGCTTTTGCTAAAACTCCCTCACCCTGGATTGAGGCAACAAATTTTTACTGCATATCACCATTGTGGTCCTAGAAGATGTGTGATATGATTTCAATGTTCTTCAGTGGAGACTTGTTTTCTGCCTTACCAGGTAGTCTATCCTGGGATATGTTCCACGTGTACTTGAAAAGAATGTGTATTCTGCTATTTTGGGGTAAAATGCTCCAAAAATATTAATTAAATCCATCTGGTCTAAAGTATCATTTAAAGCTGCTGTTTCCTTGTGGATTTTCTATTGGGAAGATGTATCCATTGATGTCAATGGGTGTTAAAGTCCCCTACTATAACTGTATTATTGTCAATCTCTCCCTTTATGTATATCAATATTTGCTTTATATATTAAGATGCTGTTATGTTGGTGTACAAATCCTTACAAGGGTTATTTCCTCTTGTGGAATTGATCCCTTTATCATTTTGTAATGTTCTTCTTTGTTTCTTAATATAGCCTTTGTTTCAAAATTTATTTTGTCTAAATAAAATTTTATTTTGTTTATTATAAATAAAATGTTTATTTATATTTCTACCCCATCTTTTTCACTTCCATTTTCATTAAATATGTTTTTCCATCCCTTTGCTTTCACTTTGTGTGTGCCGTTCTTCCTGAAGTTGATCTCTTGTAGACAGCATATATATGGGTCTTTGAGAGAAGCCCTGTCCAGTGGAGTCCTCCCAGTCATGGATGAAATGAGTTGGCCCAGACACAATCTGTCTGGGGCAAAAGAGGCTGGCAATTCTCTCTAGTGAAGAATGCCCCAAACGCTTCCCTCAAGCAGCTTTTATTGAGATTGGTATGTGCAGGGGTATACAGCATACCTGCATAGCTCATCAATCAATGTCAAAATGCTATAGTTACAGAAAACAGATATTACTTATAGACAACAACTGAAGGAACACAGCAATCTACCTCAGGTCGGGGTCTGTTAGTCATGCTGAGGCCAGATGGTCATTAAGGCATGGCTCAGGAGTTTACTCCCTTATGCCTTGAACTTAAACATCTGGTTTATGCCAACAGGGCTATACAAAGCAAAGCAAGCTCAAAGGGTGCAATGCACTCGTCAGGCCTGATTTCACATGGGAACCCTCGGTGCTAGCATTGGGTGATGTCTGCCTCCTGCATTCCCAGTTTTCTGGTCAAGTCTTACAGGCCTCTTTCAAGGCCTCGCTTGTGCGGGGCTATAGTCTCCGATACCACACAAAGTGGTCCCCAACAGGTCTTGTTTTCATATCTATTCAGCTACCCGTATGTATTTTGATTGGAACACTTTGGTACATATTTATTGCCTTTTATTCTTTATAATTATATTCCTCTTTTTGTTTCTTTTTCTTAATGAAGTACATTTAACATTTCTTCTAATACTGGTTTGGTGGTAATGAACTTCTTTGGTTTTTTCTTGTCTGAGAAGCTCTTTTTTTCTTCTTCAATTTTAAATGATAAACTTGCTGGGTAAAGTAGTTTTGATTGTAGGTCCTTGCTTTTCATTACTTTGAATATTTTATGCCAATCTTTCCTGGCCTGTAAAGTTTCTGTGGAAATCAGCTGACAGTCTTGTGGGAGCTCCCTTGTAGATAACTGTCTTTCTCTTGTTACTTTAAATTTTTTTCTTTGTCTTTAACCTTTCCCATTTTAATTATGAAGTATCTTGGTATGGACTTCCTTGGGTTTATCCTGTTTGGGACTCTTCTGCACTTCCTGGACTCGTGTGTCATTTTCCTTCACCAGGTTAAGGAAGTTTACAGTCATTACATCTTCAAGTAGTTTTCAATCACTTGCTCTCTCTCCTCTCTTTCTGGTACTTGTATGATGCAAATGTTGTTATACTTGATGTTGTCCAAGAGGTCCCTTAAACAATCCTCATGTTAAAAAATTCTTTGTTCTTTTGCTGCCCTTACTGTGTGTTCTACCTTTTCTTCCAAATTGCTGATGAGATTTTCTGCTTCATCTAACCACTGTTGATTACTTCTAGTATATTCTTCATTTCAGTTATTGTAGTCTTCTTTCCTGATGGTTCTTTTTTTATGATTTCTATGTCCATTTTATGCTTGCAGTCTCTTTGTTGAAGTTCTCACTAAGTTCCTTGAGCATTCTTTTAACCATTGTTTTGAACTCTATATCTGGTAGAATGCTTGCCTCCATTTCCTTTAGTTCTTTTTCTGCAGGCTTTTCCTGTTCTTTCTTTTGGAACATGTTTCTTTGTGTTACCATTTTACCTGTCTCTCTGTATTTGTGCCTGTGTATTAGATGGAATTGCCATGTCTGTCAGTCTCGGTAAGGTAGCCTTATGTAGTAGGTGTCTTGGGGGGCCCAGTTGTGCAGTCTTCTGGATTACCTGGGCTAATTGCTCCAATAGTGCCCCTTGTAGGGGCTATGTGTGCCCTCTTGTTGTAGATGAGCCTTGATTGCTGTTGGTACATACATGGGTGGGGTTAACTCTCAGGCAGTCTGGCTGGCTGTGAGGATTGGTTACAACCACAGTGTATGAGCTGTTGTGTGAGGGCTGACTCCATGAAGCAGAATTTGTCCCAGCAGGGTCTGGTGCCTGTGGAGACCTCCCTTTGGGTATGGCACTTGTACAGAAAATGAGGTGGCGCTCTATTGTAGTCTGAAGCCAGTCATCTGGTGTGTTGGTTCTGGGTCCTCTTGGGAAAGACTCTGGTGAGAATCAGTGACAGATACATTCTGAGGCTGCTTGTTAGGAGCTACAAAGTGACTCATGGTTGGTTGCTGTCTGTGCAGGGACTGTGTGCATATGAATGTGAATGTGGCCAAGCTGTGAATTGAGGCTGGCTTTTACCAGTACCAAGCCAAGGGCAGGTCATATAAAGGCGCTAGGCATCCCAAGACCCACCCCCATCTGCTGGTTGCCCACAAGACTCAGCCTTTGAAAGAGCCTCAGGCAGTATAAGAGTTGCATGAGGCAGGGTCTCAAGGAGTTACCAAGAAGAGGAGAGTGGTGTTCATGAAGTTAACACAGATTTAAACTCGGTGTCAGTGCTGGGTCTGAGACCACTCAACAAAAGTCTCAAGGTACACCAAGGCCAGCCACCATGCACCTGGGGCCTGCAGACCTTTGCAGTGGGGAGGGGAATTCACCTGGTTAATACAGATTAAGATTTGGTGGTATGAAGAAAGGGCTCAACATAGGAAAGGTGCTGCATGTCACAAGAGGGGCCTCACTGGATGATGCACAATTGAGTTTTTCCCTGTGGATCTCTGACACCTCTCCAACTTGACTGACATTCCTCAAGAGGTTTTTTGGTTTCTTTTTTTAAAGAAAAACTGCAATGGAGGCCCAGGATGGTTGCCTCTGACAGTTCCTTGGGCCATGCATTAGCTGGGTAATGCTGTGTGGGGGTGGACTTAACACAAGGACATTGACAGCTCTCCTTCCAGCCTTCTCCTTAAAGATACACAACGCTGCAGCCTCTCCCCGTACGTTTCTGACACTCCTTGAGCAGCTATCTCTTTTCTAGGTGGAGTGTCCCGCAAGTGATAATTTGTGTATTGTCCCTTTAAGAGGCACCTGGGTTTCCAGCAGCTTCTTTATTTCAACCAGAAGGACAGAATCCCCACTGATGTTCACATCCAGATTTATGTGGGCTTCTCTTCCTGCCACTGTTGTTCCATGCTGGGGAGCTCAGTGTGGGGCTGAGACCCCTTGTTCCTTAGATTGGACCTCTGAAACTGTGATGTCCCTCTGGATTTTCAGCTGCCACACATGGATTCAGGGCCAGCTCATCTTGTGTCCCCACCCCTCCTGCCTGTCTCAACATGGCTTCTTCTGTATTCATAATCACAGAACTTCTGCTCAGCTAGTATTCAGATGGTATCCAGGTTGATTGTTCTATAATTTAGTTGTAATTTTGCTGTGGTCATGAGATGAGGTAAATACAGCTTCTATAGATTCTGCTGTCTTGATCAGTTTGTAATAATGTGATTTTCTAAAAACACTCAATCATTCCCAGGAATCAGATTTACGTAGAGTTTATATCTTACATCTGTCAAGCTTTTGCCACTTTATAATTTTTGTTTAATCTCTGTAGAAGTAAGTTTACTTCTGTTCTGCCTTGTTCTCTGTGCAATCTTGTGCAAGTTATTAAAGCTTTCTGCTCCTTGGTTTCTTCATTTTAAAATATGCCTTAAAGTATTTACTACTGTTACAGTAATCAAACGAGGAGGCCAATAGACTGAGGTGGCTCTAATTTCATGGTGACTTGTGTAAGCTGTGATTCCCTTAGATGAAAACGTCACTTTTGGTGACAAACCCAAAAACACGCATGCCACTGTATGGTTTAGTGATTCCTTCCAGTTAACACATTATGCATGTCCCTTGAATCAGTAAGTTAGATATTATCATTTTTTACTTCATTGTCACTATTATATAGGTGTTGCTCTGCAGATAAACACAATACACTTAAAAAATCAAACAGAAAATGCATTATTCTGCCTACGAGAATGAAGACGTCCATGCATCATAACAGGTGAATTAAATTTTTAAGGACAAAATAAATGGCAATGTGGAAAAAATTGGAGAAAAATGTGGAGAAGATCTTCATCTTATTTGAGTGCAGACTTATCCAAGAAATGAATGTCTTTTCTTTTCTATATGTATGATTCTTTCCAACTATTTTTCTGGAATAATACAAGATTCACACTCATTATGAATGAGAAAGAGCAGTTCAGGGAGCCAGTCTACGAAAAGGAAATGTGCAGCAGTGGTGATATTTATTTCACTCATTTAACTACTATATACTGAGTGTCTACCATGTCCCAGAAACTGCTCCAAATGCCAGCGATGCTATGGAGACAAAGACAGACAGACAAGGTCCCTTCTGTAATGGAGCTGGTGCCTAGTTTGGAAATATACAGTCATCAAATAACAAGGACATACAGTAACTTCTGATAGTGATAAGTAAAAAAAATAGAATGTGGAAGGAGACTCACATTTTAATAACATCTTTGAGAAAGGCCTTTGTGAAGAGATGATACTTGAGCTCAGATTTGGGTCACCAAAAAGCTCCAGATGTGAGGATCTGAGAGAAGAGTCAAGGCAGAGACCAGGTTTTGGAGAGAGCTAAGGAGCTTTAAAGACACCCAAGGAATCTGTGCACTGGAGCTGGCTGTGTGAGTGGGAGAATATTGGGAAGTGAGGTTGGTTAGGTGGGCAGGGCTAGAATTCCTAGAATACTGTGTTCCCTGATAAGGACCAAGTGTGGCTGTGGTGATGGGCCTGCTCCAGCAACAGCTGCCGAGATTGGAGTGGAAGCCTGCAGTGGCTCTTGCAGACAAGCCTTAGGACAGCTGAGACCAAGGAGTGACAGCAGTCAGTCAGCAGGTTCTCTTGGGGACACCAGCAGCTCCCATCCTCCTGATCGTGCATGTCCACCAGGAGAAAGGAGTTCCAAGCAGGGACTCATGGGAGCTCAGCTGGGGGTAGATTAAAGTCAAGGACCTTTGTGAGCTTAATAAATCACGTAATCTCTAAATCACATAATAGAGAATATGACCTTTTCCTGCCTATATTGGTGGACTCTAGAATGCAAACTCTAGGAAGGTAGGACTTGTTTCATTCATAGCTGTATGCATAGGACACAGAACAGTGCCTGACATCTACTATTTCAACAAAAGTATATCAACCAGTATGCATCAAATTAGCAAATAAAAGAATGATAGTGGTAGCTAGGATCCCTGATTTTTCCTATTACTAATGTGGAATGGGAATATAAGAGTAAATATCATTTTGAAAGACAGATCTTCTTTAATTTAGCCAGATTGCCAATACATATATGAAACACAGCCAACTGTTCCTTTTTATCTAGTCATATCTTACCAGCATCAGCTGAACACAAAGCCTCGTGGTTGAGATGTTTTTCAAGAGAATTTTCCTTTAGTGAGAATGAAATCTGAAAACGAGAGTTCTGTCAACTTCAAGACTTTCCTTTGTTAAAATGTATCAGAGTCTAAGTTTGGTTTCGGTATAATTATTAATTAAAACTTCCAACCAAGGAAGTAATTTTTCCCCTGTTAAGCATGATTGAATTGGGAAATGTAAGGAAAGCATTTAAAACATAATAAGAATGTCACTTGGTAGTTTATTAAGCTTTTGGCTCTGATACACAGCCCAGAGCAGTCATTCTCTGTCTTCATGGATGAAAGGACTAGAACTGACAGAATTCATGAGCATGAAAATGTCTCTGTCAGGCTTTGTGGAGGCCAGTTACTCCGTCCAATTTCTAGTACTAACTACTAGGAGGTAGGGGATGAACATTTTCAGAGTAGCTGTAAATGCTCAGGTCAGCTCTGTTGTCTTAGCGTATTCCTGCCTGCGACATAAAAGGAAGCAAAGAACATCTCCACTCTCGATTTAAGCAGAGTTACATGTCTGAACCATTTCAGAAACACCATATTATTGTTCAGTCAGGTTACACGTGTAGATTTTTAACAGCTTACAAAACCATATGCTACAAAAACCAAAATTATTAATGACTGTCATTTAAAGGGTTCATAACATTATTTTTCAGCACAACTAATATTAACTGTGAGTCTGCTTAAAACAATACAGTTTTGATACTTTTGAAGTAATCTCTATTTATTCTTTTTACTTATGAAAATCATGCCATACATGTGAACGTGAAGTAAATCTTAGTCAATAAGAGTAATGATGAAACCAAAAAATGTTTAGATATGAGCAACATTTTAATGATTGTAGTGCCAGTCTTACTATATCAAGTGCTATTCTAGAACTAGGATACAAACCAGGTAATCCAATTGTGCAAAAGCAGATGTTTCAAAAACTTATAAATTTTGTACAATAAAAACAAAATTGTCAACGTAAACCGAGTGCTGAAATTGGTATAGAAGTGAAATGCTCTTTCAAGCATTTAGAACCTTCTCTTTTGTGGTGATAAATGTAATTCCTATTGCACTGCTTCTCTTTTGGCGTTGCATCAATATGAATCATGAGTCAAGAAAACACATAGTAACTGCAGACGGGAAAACACGAAAGCACTCACTGCATTATTAGCAAGTCTGTACTGAGGAAAAAACTTGGTAGTGGAATTTCTCAGTCTAAATTTGATGTGGGAGGAAAAAGTTATCACCTGTCAAAATATATTTGAATCTGTCTAGTTCTCTCTCCTTCTGCATAAAAAGCCTGGTCCTAGCCACTACCACCTCTACAGCAATAGCCTTTTAACTTGTCTCGGCCTCCAGTCTTGTTTCTCCACTGTCCATTCTCCAAAAGCAACCAAAGTCATCCTTTTAAAATGCGGTTTAGAACAAGTCCCTTTCCTGCTTAAGCCGACTGTGTCCCCTTCACACAAGATCCCAACTCAGATGACCTCTTGACCTAGAAGGTCTCATCTGAACTGGTCCCTGGGAACATTTCTTACGCCCTACCTGTGTCTGTCCTGCTCACCAGATTCCAGTCACACTTACCTTTTTCTCATCCCCAAACACACCAGCTTCTTACATGCCTCAGGGCCTTTGCATTAGCTGTCACCTCTGTCTGCAAGGTTCTCCTTCTCCCTAGAGCTTCACCAGGCTCCCTCTTTCTCTCCATGTAGCTCTCAGCTTAAATATCAACCCTGGCCTCACCATCTGAAGCCACTACATGGACGTATCACCCTAAGGTATTTTTATCATAGCTATATTGCTACTTGCATTATTTCTTGCTTTTTAAACTGTTTATGTATTTCCTGTGTATCACACAGATTAGATATTTAGTAGAACACCATAAGTATAGGAACACAATATACATTTTTTAAGCCTTTTAAAAGCTGCAAGATCTGTAGTGATATCCCCTATTTAATTCTTGACACTGGGGATTTATGCCTTCTCTACTTTTAGTCTTGTCAGTCTTACTAAATAAAGACTGTGATTTTTACTGATTTTTTTCACAGAATCAGCTTCTTGTTTCATTGATTTTATCTATTGTATTCCTATTTCCAATTTTATTCATTTCTGTTCTTATCTGTATTCTTTCTGCCTATTTTCTTTCGGTTGATTTTGCTCTCCTCTTTCTGGTTCCTCAATAGGAACTTAGATGGTTGATATGAGCCCTTTCCTTTTTTAAATGTAAGCATTCGGTGCTATAAATTTACCTCTCAGCACTGCTTAAATTGCACCCTATATATTTTGACACATTTAGTTTTCATTTTCATTCTATTCTATGTATTTTTAAATTTTTTGGAGACTTCCTCTTTGACCATAGAATGATTACAGGTATGTCTCTTTCCATGTGTTCAGAAATTTTCCTGTTTTCCTTCTATTTACTTATTTCTATTTTTACCCTACTATGATAGAGATCATACTCTGTATGATCTCAATTTATTTAAATTTGAAGTTCATTTTGTGGCCCAGGATATGTTCTGTCTTGGTAAATGATTCATGGACTCTTCATAAAATATATTTTGCTGTTGTTTGGTGAAGTGTTCTGTGTATTTCAATTAGATGCTACTGGTTGTTTGTACTGTTCAGATCTGCCAGTTCCACGCTGATTTGCTGTCTAGCTCTGTCAGGAACTAAGAGTGGGGATGGGAAGTTCCAAGCATAATTGTGGACTTACCCATTTTTTACTTTCAGCTCTATTTCTGCTTCATGTATTTGGAGGCTCTTTTGTTTGAATATGCACATTGAGGAAAATTATGTTTTCCTGGTGGATTGATCTTTTCTTATCATTGTAATATAATGTTCCTCTGTACTAGTAATGTTTTTTTGAAATCAACTGAATGAATATTAATACAACAACTCCTGCTATTTTGGTAACAGCTTTACTGAGATATTATCCATATGTCATACAATTTACTCACTTAAAGTACATCATTCAATAGTTGTTATTATATTTATAGTATTGTGCAGCCATCACCATAATCAATTGTAGAGCATTCTCATTGTTTTAGAAGAAAATCCCATACCATTTAGCCATCACCCCACAATTGCTTTATTCCTTTCAACCTGCACCTCAGTTCTAGCAAACCGCTCACTTACCTACTTTCTGTCTGTACAGATTTGCCTTCTGGACATTTTATATAAATAGAATAATATAATATATGGTCTTCTGTGATATATATATTTCACTTAGCAGAATGAATTTAAGGCTTATCCATGCTACAGCATGTTATCAGTACTTCGTTCAGTTTATGCTGAATAATGTCATTGTATGAATGTACCATGTTTTGTTCATACATTCATCAGTTGGTGGACTTGTGTTGCCACTATTTGGCTATTATGAATGATGCAGCTATGAATGGTCATATGCAAGTTTTTGTGTGAGCAAATCTCCTATTTTCTCTTGAATATACACCTAGAAATAGAATCGCTGTGTCAAAGGGTAACACTATGTTCCATTTTTGGAACTGTCAGCATGTCATTTAGAATGGCTGCGACATTTTGCATCGGTGTTTGAGGGTTCCAGTTTCTCCACTCCCTTACCAACACTGCTATTGTGTCAGACTTTTTGATTCTAGCTGTTCTACTGAGTATGAAGTTATATCTAATTGTGATGTTGATTTGCATTTCCTTAGTGACTAATAATTTTGAGCATCTATTTGTGTGTTTATTGGCCATTGTATATCTTTGGAGAAAATCTATTCCAACCCTTTTCTTATTTTTATATTGACTTATTTGTCTTTTTTTCCCCATTGAGTTGTAAGAGTTCTTTATATATTCTAGGTATAAGTCCCTTATAATGAATGTATTTTTATATTTTATATTATATATATAATTTTCAAATATTTTCTCCCATTCAGTGACTTACCTTTTTAGTTTATTGATGTCCTTGGAAGCACAATGTTTTTGCTTTTGATAAAAAAAATAATTCATCCATTTTTTGTTGTTTATATTTTAGGAATGGGAAAACTGGATATTCATATGCAAGAAAATGAATATGGACATGCTACCTCATGCTATACCCAAAATTTAACACAAAATGATCAAAGACCTAATGTAAGAAGGAAAACTCTTAGAAGAATACACAGGTAAGTCTTGGGGACCATGGATTTATCTCGCTTTTTTCTCACCATAGTTTAGAGCTCTTTGGTCATCTCTTACATCATTTCAAGGGTTAATACTTGTGCTTAGCAGGGAGAAATCAAGGAGAATTTCTTTAACCTAGTAAGTACTTTTAAGATGATCTAATATAGCTCATCCAACTGTTGGGTCTACCTACCTGAGAAGCCTGTGCTGAGTCGTTCCCATTGAGTCTATGTCTCAGCAGCATTCTTTCGGGTTTGATCCATCCAATTATCTTCCGCTTAAAGGACTTTATCTCGGGTCACGAATAAGCTTTGTGATGGGTTATCAGGGAACCTCTCATCTCCAAGGTCCATTCCAGTTAAATTCTTTTTGTTCAAGAAAAAGCTATCAATCATCACTTTGTCAGGAACGTGGGAAAGGAAAAAAGTCTTGTTCCTTCTGGAGTGAGGGTTAAGGTTTGCCAACTATTGTGACTCTTCTCAGATAATCCACTCCAATTGCTGCAATCCCTCACGGCCAGTCAGTGTATGGATTCACAGAAAGGGGGCTAGTCAGAGAATTTAGTATTTGCTAGGCCATGGTTTCCGTATTTGGAATGCAGAAATCTTGTACTTGTGGTAAATATTCTTTGAATGTATATTAGACTGTAAAGAATGAGATAGGAATGTTATACATCTAAACACATTATCTTTGTTTTGTATGATTTGCAGATTAACATGGTTTTCAAAGTAGACACATTATGCTACAGTGGTCTTATGCTTTGTTTTGAAAACGTATGTCCCAGTGCAAAATTAAACATTTGTTTTTTAGGATAGTGTACAAAGACTTTTGTAATACAAGCCCAGCTTATCTCCCTAGACTGTATACTTCCTTTGTATACTATTTACTTTGTAAACTATTTTTAGAAACTATTTCTATTTCTCACCCTCTTCTTTATCCTGAATCATTTTTATATCTTATTCCATTTCTCAGAAATATCCATACACACATCATTATTCAGTCTCCAAAAGATATATGTATATATTTTGTTTAATTTTCTTACTAACCAGTACATTACTATCAGAATTTAGAATGTTTTCAGTGGAGCTTCTTTCTTAGATGAGTTTTAGAATCTAAATCAATAATTTAATTGATACTGGAATGTCATACTATGATATGGAGTCATCTTTGAACAATGGTTACAACACTATAAAATATTTGCACATTATTCAATCATCTGCATGTTAATGTATGAGCCAAATATTTAGGTCTAGCAATTCAGACAAAGGCATAAAATTATATATGTTTTGTGGTAGACTGGATATATGTCAACCAAACCCACTGCTTCTTTTTCAGCACACAATTGCTTTTCCTACCCTCCTAGAATTTAGGTAGGACCACGTGAATAGTTCTAGCCAATGGAGTTTGAGCAAAAGTGATATGTCACTTCCGGATTCAGGCAGATGAAAGAAATTGTACCTTCCCCACATACCATATCTCTGCCCCTTCTCCCCTACCACTGCCACCTTTAAATCATGTGGTCAAGATGGTGGAGATATACATGTAACAAACTAGAGTTGATTGGACCGCAGGCCCCCCATTTTTCACAGAACTACACTGAAATGCATTGAGGTTGTTTTTAGCCATTAACAGAATCTAATCCACGTTTTAGTATTTATTCAAATACTGTCTTGATTACTATCTTTCTGGGGATATAACCTGTGGTTTGGAAAAATGATGAATTTTCTCATACTTTTTATAAATTCTACACAAAGCTATAAATATTTATTAGTTCTCAATATTACATGTGATTACCAAATACCAAGTAGGAAGAATCAATTCCCTAAGGAGTTTTTGCCTTCTAAAGAGTAACAAAATGTTATAAAAATATACTCTCTTCCTTGATTTTAACCAAACTTCTCTCAAGATGCCACAAGATGTCTAGAAACCAAAGTCACGTGGTAGTTTTTACAATATTTTTAAAGAAAGTCTTGTTCAGAAGCCCCATTTCCTTTCACCAACTGAAGGACACTCTTCCAGCAATTTTCTCCTTCTGTACGATTCATATTTTTGCATTCTGATGGACCATTTCATTATTATACTAATATGCTGTTCTTTAACTCTAATATAAAAATTCTGAACATTATATTTGCTTAATTTATATAATCATTTCTTGGCTTTTTTTTTTGAAAGTGAACTTCCCAAATAGTGGTTTATATTTGATTTCCTTCAATTTTCCTATTAACATTTTCACTTAATCCCCTCTACATCAAACTTTTACTCCTACCAAACTCCTGAGTGACTCTTGTCAACATCAACAAAATCCTTCATGTTGCTAAATTTGTTTGCTGGTTCTCTGTCCTTGGATTGCATGCTCCTTGTCAGCAAACTTCCTCACGTGGCTTCGAGGACATTACTCTCTTAGGTGGTCTTCTTATGTCACTGGCTACTGCTTCTCAGATTCCTGTTGTTTGTTTATTGTTTCCTTCACCATATCTTAACATTATAGTTCCTTAGTTTTTGTTCTTGATCATTTCTTCTCCATTTACTCTTACATATTTGGTGATCTTATCTAGTCTCTTATCTTTAAAACCATCTACATGCTAATAGTTCTCACATTGATGCCTCCAGGGCAGAGCTCTTTCTGGATTGCAGACTTATACATCCAACACTCTGTGATGTCTCCACTTGGGTGAATGAAAGATAAGACATCTCAAACTCGTAATATTTACAACTAAGCTCCTGATTTTCCATTAATTCTCTCTATTGAGAGTTTTTCTTATCTCATTTGAAGGCAACTCTATATTTCTGATTATGCAGGGAAAAGACCTTGGAGTTCTTCTTGAAACTTCTCTTTCTTTAACACTTTACCAACAAGTTTTCTGGAACCCCCCTTGGCTCGATCTTCACAATATACCCAGAGTCCAAATACTTTTTACCATCTCCACTCTTACAGTATTTCCTCGCTGACCTCTCTGCTTTTATTCTTGTGTCTCTACACTCTATTCTCAACAGTAGACAGATTAATTCTTATAAAATTGAATTAATCATGTTACCTCTCTCTTAAAATCCTGCCAGTGGCTCCTCACTTCCTTAGAGTTAAAGCCAACATTCTTACAATGGCATATAAAATCATAATTTTTATCCCCCTGTTTCTTATTTGGCCTTATTTTCTACTTTTTTTTCTTATTGAGTTTGTTCTATTCATTTTGTCTTCCTTGCTTCTCTTAAACATGACAGATATTGCCTTAGTCTGCATACTCTCTGTTCCCTCTGATAATAATGCTTTTCCCTCAGTTATCAAACTCCTTCAACTTCAAATTTTAACTCAAATGTCAACTTTCCAAAGTGGCCCATGCTGACTACCTTATTTAAAATTGCAGCTACCCCCTCCCCTGTTCCAGCTCTCCCAATCACTTATCCTGCTCTATTTTTTGCCCTGTACTTATAATCTTATAACAAACTCTATAATTTGCCTACATATTATGTTTACTATTTATTGACAGCCATGGTCCACACTCCCCCACCACTACTAGAATATAAAGTCTACATGCAGAAATCTTCGTCTGTTTTGTTCACTAATGGATTCAAGGCCCCACGACAATGCCTGGCACACAATATATACTTAATATGTATTTATTAAATAAGTGAATAAAGGAAACTTTTATCTGAGAAAGTCAAAATCATCATCCAAGATACTGAAAATGATCATTCTTAAATTTTACAAATTAGTGACTTTGACTTTATTTATATAAAAAATGTACCATCCAACAAATCACGGAAAGATTCACAGAAACAGCACAAGACGTAGACTGACAGGCAGCTGGTAGACAGCGTTGTTTTTCTAATCTGCATTAGAGGGACTTTACCAACAACAGAAGGTGTCTGACACTGAGGCGTAAATGCAGCTAACACTCCAGCTAAATTAGATTTTGCAATTCAGAATATAAACAAATCAAGTATTTATGACTATTTTCAATACTTATTAAAATACATTATTCAAATTAATATTGTAAATCATACTAGGAATGTATTCTTGATTTGCCTTATTAGCCCTGTGGTTGCATAAATATAACTATTGATTGCTTTTAAATTATTATCTGAAAATTGCTTCAACTTGTAGCTTCTAAGCTAATGTTTCTCACAGTATGTTCCAAGAAATGTTGACAGACGTTTTATGAAAATGTGGGGTCCAAGTCCAGGTAACTTTGGAAGACACCAAGTTAGGAAGGTTTCTTTACTATGGGACTACATTGTGGGTTTGAATTTCCAAGTTTGGAGGGCAACATGTCCGAAATTCAGAACTTGTTCATCAAGAGCTATCTTGTATTTTGGATAATGAAGCTATGCACAAGTGAAAATGTGATCAAGTATCAGATTTATGGTCGTGTTTGTGATCGTGTCATTCATTTGTTCACAAATAATTAGTTAGTGATGGCATTCTTGTACAATATCAGCTGTGAGTAAGAAAGGTTTGCCAAAGTCTGGAGAGAAGACATACGAAAGCTGGGTAGAAAGGTAAACATTAACAGAACACTAAGGTAGAGGGCCTGGGTGTCATGAACTTGAAGGGAACCATAAGCAAAGAAGGAACAGAGGCTGAGGGAAGGATAGAGAGGCAGCTCAGAACCAAAGAACCATAATTAATGCTTTTAATTCATGATACCCAGCCAGAATCCAGACTTGAGGCCAAAGAGAAAGACCTGTGGAGGCCTGTGAGCTTGTGTTGTGTTGGAAGTAAACGAGAGTGGGGACCCTGCTCTATACTTCATTTCATATCCCTTACATGGGTATTAAAATGATCAAGAGTAAGCAAAAACACATTTCATACAACATGGTTGGTTTTTTTTTCCCCTAAAAATAAGAGCAAATAGCCTCAGGAAATCAGATTCTTTTGACATTTATTACTCTTTACCACTGAAATACAGTGTTTGTTCTGGGGTTCTAAAGGACACCTGATTAGCAACGTGTGACATCATTGAAAACGCATAACTTATGTCATGACATATTGCTTAAAGACGGTAATAGGACAAAGAGGGTTTCTTATTTGGGGAAAGAGGTAAGGCAATAAATCTCAGTCAGTCATTAGTTTCATTTATTGGTGAAAAAGGAAAAAATCTACTTTGGCTCAATATTGAACAAGTTTATTTTTGGGCCACAGAATGGTACCATATTGAGATGTCTCTTAGTTTAGAAAATGTTGTTAAATGTCTATAAATAATTACATACATTTGATATTTAATTTGTTCAACTAACTTATCCTGTTTCTTAGGATGATCAGTTTTAAGCAGGTTTGCTTTAAATTTATAAAAAGAGAGTATTGGGGAATGAGTCATACTATTTAAGTAAAAGCTATATTCTGACCAATCGTTTCACATCATTTGGTAGTTAATTTATGTAATTTATCAGGATACTTACTTAGTTTTGATATCTATTATTGGATTAATATTTTCAGAACTTTTGTGCAGATGCCACTGAGAAATATAGTCGGTTGGGTGCCTTTTCTTCATTGGTCACTAGCCTTAACAGTAGCTTCTGCAGAGTCAGAACTTTCAATGGAAAGGGCCAGTTTTCCAGCCCAGTGGCTGCTGCTGGGCTGTAAATAGTAGGCTTGCTTTTAAGGGAAAGAGACTGTAGCTACAATAGCTACTCCCAGCTTAGTTCATTGCTTCTGCCACCTGCCTTCTGGCTTAATGTTGGAAGCAAGAAGCATGCAATTAAGTATGAGGAAATGAAAATAAATGACACTGTTCATTGCACATTACAAAGTGCCTGGCAGAAAGAATGTTGTTTGTAGAGACCCAGTGGCCCTGAGGAAAATGTGCTTCTGTCTGAGAAAATGCTGGAGCCTGTTGCTGTGACCCAGGTTTTCTCTTTCACCTACTGTTTCTATAAACCAAATAATTGCAGGTACAACTCTATAAATGCCTAGGACATTAACAGTTTCCTAATTTATAGATAGTCTATCATTAAATTTGAATATAAGAGACTATAGTCACAGTGAGATGTTTCAGCTGATTTTGTAAGGTACATTTTGTAAAAAGTAATGACTTTTAAGTGACTGATTGTTTTCTGAATGACCAATCATTTGGAAATCATTTTGTAAACTAATAAATATTGAAGGCCAATTCATTTTCAAAATAATCTCTTTCAAAGCACTTAAATGAGTTGCTCTGGGTTTACTTAGTGGAGGAATGTACAGTTCACTTGTGCTAAGCAGACATCAGAGAACTGTCCTGGACAGGTGGGTATCCCATTGGATTTTGTCTGTGGACAGCTCTCCCTCCTCTCCAATGAGGAGGTGAGGGCAGAAAGGGCATTGCTCTTGGACATACAACCTGGGAGAGCACGGTTGGTCTGGCAGAGAAATCTCAGAAAGCCTTTAATTTCATACTAAGATTTAATCCAGTTAATAAAGGCACATTTGAGATGAGTATATCATTTCAAGAAGAGAATGGCATTACAAATCATTCTACCATACAGATTTAGTACATGCTGCAGAGAAACCGCAGAACAATTTGTTATATGTGATATTTTTAAACTATCAAGAGGGCTGGGGAATTTGTAGAGTATTTAAGGAACTGAGGAATGGCTTTCATAATGAACCCATCATCACTATTTGGAGGAAGCCCAGGTTACAAAAAGTGGTGCATGTAGGTCTTTTCATTTCACAGAAACATGCCAGCAGGCTGAGGAATAAGCTCTGCCCAGCATTCCCGCAATGATCTGCATGGCAAGTGGTCTCTCTGAAACGGGAAGGACAGAATACTAAAGATTCAGTAGTCAGTTAATACTGGCAGTTTTACATACTTATTGTAATTCAAATTGCTTATGCCAACACAGCTAATGTCAGTAGTAATCTAATATTTCATTTTAAAAAAACTGTTTATTGTAATTCATACTTTCCTGTCAAATTGCTCAGCCAGTGGAGAAGTTAAGGATCTATGTACTGGACGCTTTGATGGGCTGAGGTGTGCTGCCAAACCTCTTCATCAGTGAAGAACTTTTCCCTGCCAGGAGTGCTATGGGAAGGTAGCTCTCTGCTGTAGCTCCTCTACCAGGTTAACCTTGGCTCAAGACGCCTGCCTCACTGGAGAACATATCTCCTTTCACTAACTGATTAATGGTGGTATATAAGGGCCTGACTCACTTGCTCTAATTGAGAACTAAAGATTTGGAAAAATGCAACTGGACAATCAGTGACAAGAAGATCCGGGAAAGGTGCGTGTACAGATTTCTCCAAATGGTCGCAGAATGTGAAGATACCTGTGTTCCATGTGAGTGCTCACCACTGGTGACTTCAGCAGAAGTAGATAAGATGACATGTTTTATTTATGTAAGTCACATTTCTCTACCTACTTGCCCGATGGGCTCATGAGCAAAATGGCCATGGTAGCAGGGATGGAGTGCATACACAGGCACAGCAACGTGAACGATCACTCACCAAGGCTAACCTGGCTACAGCCACTGCTGAGTGCCTAATCTGCCAACAGCAAAACCAACACGGAGTCTCCAGCATGACACTGTTCTCTAGGGTGTTCAACCAGCTATTTTGATAGCAGGATGCTTGCATGGTACCACTTCCATCAAGGAAGGGGCAGTGTTTCATTCTTGATGGAGTAGAATCTGACTCTTGATGTAGATTTGCTTTCCCTACCTGCAATGCTTCTGCAAAAAACATCATTTGCAAACTTATAGAATGTCTTGTTCACTGTCATAGAAATTCACAGATTATCTCTTCCCACAAAGGACGTTATTCACAGCAAAAGAAATGCAACAATGGGCCCTTGCTCATGAAGTTCACAGGTCTTACCTTCCCCCGCATCCTGAAGCAGCTTGCTTGATAAAATGGTGTAGGAGCCTTTTGAAGAAGACTCAATCATGGCACCCATTTAGGTGGCAATGCCCTCATACACTGCTCCAGGAGGCAGTATATGATTTAAATCAGCATCAAATACATACATTGTACTCTCCTTCCCATAGTGAGGATTCACATTTCCAGGAATCAAAGGATGGGAATGAAAGTTGCTTCACTCACTACACACTATGGTGCCCACAAGCAAAAGTTTTGCTTCCTATCCCTGCTGTCCTGAGGTCTTGGTTCCAAAGGGAGGCATGATCCTCAGGGATCCAAGAATGAACTAGAAGTGGCTTAGGAGGATTTGTGAAATTCTAAATTTATTCTCTTTCTTGGATGCAGAATTGTCTTCAATCTCTTCGACCTCTAATCAATATGTTTGTTTTCTGCAACTATACTTATACTTGCATATTTACGCATACAGGGAGAGAGAGGAATATGGAAATGAGCACACTCTGTCTTATCAGTTTTTAAGATAAAAAGCAACATCATTTCTGTAATTCATGGCAGCAGCTATGTGGCAGGAAAATCCTAGGTTTGGAGCCAGATGGGCAGCTGTGTTCAAATTCCAGTTCCTTGCTTTACTAAATTACTCAATTTTCTGAGACTTAGTTTTCTCATCTGTCAAGCAAGGATAATGATACTGCTATCCATCTATGGTGTGAGTATGAAATAATGAATCAAGGCCAAGTGTGTCACAGACTCAGCATGGTGCCCAGTTGGTCATCAGGAGGCGCCATCCTGGTTTGTGCTTGTTGTCTTGGGATAATTATTTATAATGATATTAATTAGTTCTTATAACTGTATTAGCAATTATAGTAATTACTAATACCACTCCTTTTTTTGAACAGAAACAAAGTAATTTATTTTATTTTTTGTAGCAAAATCTAAACAATTCTAACTTTATTTTTTTTATTTTTTTATTGTTGTTCAATTACAGTTGTCTGCATTTTCTCCCCACTCCTCCACCCGACCCCAGCCAAACCCACCTCCCTTTCCCACCTCCCTTCCCCACCTCCACCCTGATCCTTGGTTTTGTCCATATGTCCCCCATAGTAGTTCTTGAATAATACCACTCCTTTTAACTCCAGAAGTTAGTATGATAAATTTTGTGTTCACTCTAATCATTGTCAAATGTTAGCTTGCATTTGGCACTTTTTTTTTATTGCTTGTGGTTGAGAAGATCAGCATTACTTAAAATTTAAAAGCAGTGCTACCTCTATCTGTTATACTCAGGTTTTAGCGGGTAATTGCAACTCCTAATATTATGGTAAGTAAAAAAGAGTGTAGGTGTTGAAATCTGTCTGATGATCAAAGTGCAAATTGATTATCTTATTCAAGAGTCGGCTTTATTAAGGGGGATGATATAATACCCCTTGTGTCCCTATAGAGCTCTTGAAGAAATCTTAAAATAAATAAAGTGTAATCCACCATTTAAACATTATGATATGAAATATTTGTTTAAAAATTAGGAGAATTATTGTGGCCTATATTCTAAGAGTATATTCTATACTTTCACCTTCTGAGTCCTTATGCCTTGTTGCACACAGAGTAGTCTAGTGCAGAGAGCCTTCAATGGCTTTTGCATCATGCTCACCTAGAGGTGGAAACTCATCTCATCGCCTTCTTCGTAGCCTCTGCGGACACATACCCATTCTTTCATTGCTAGACAATTAAGAGAGGAGTGATCTGTCAGAGTATTTATAGAAGCTATTAGCGTGAGGAGTGTAGTCTACAGATAACTGATGGCTCTTAAAAATACAACCTTAAGAAGAGAAAGAAACTTGTACGGTGGGTGTCTTTTCCGAAGAGCGCATTGCTATATTGGAGTGGCCTGAGGGTTATGACAAATGTCAAGGACTGCACAGCCCATAAAAACAGCTCATTAGAGCTGCACACACAGGGAGCCATGTTTAAGGCTGAGTGGCAGATTTTCTTGCAAACACTAATTTTCAGATTATACAATTTGAAAATTTTAATTAGCCATGAATCCTTCTAGGGGTAATTTTCCTACATCTCTTTATAATACATTAAAAATAAGTCAGATTCTGCTCCAGCAATCCGACAGCTCAAAATAAGGGTTTCTCTGTGATATTATTTCTTCCTCAAATGTTAATTTTGAAAATTCATGTTTCAGAAGAATTAATGGCCCAATCCTACAGTCAGTCTGCATTTCTGAATGTCATTAAAGTCAATAAACTCTGAAAAAAAATGTAAAGAATAAAGCCCTTTTTTTTGGTTTGACTGCAATTTTACTGTTTAGTAACATACGATCGAGTTACTCACTTAAAATTGTTGGTGGGTGACATGCGTCTTTTAAAAGGCAGCTGAATTCATACAAAACATCTTTATTGCTGGGAACACAGCGTGGACAGCATGAAAACAAAGTAATAAAACTTCATTTAGTGTACTAGCTGCTTAGACTTAATACCTGTCATATTTGCAGAATGCAAAAATTCAGTGAATTGCCAAAACACAATTCCTGGCAATGGAGGCATTACACAAAAGACTGTCTTCTTAGAGATTACTCCAAAAGAGATTTTAGTGTGTGCATACATATGTATAAAATATACAAATAAAAATATTAAAATATAAAATATATATAATTAGAGAATGGTAAATGATGCAGATAATGCAATTCTTCATTATACATGCAGTGTTTCAGATGGACTATTAATAGTCTTGTCTCATTTGTTTAACTTTCACATTTTTCTCATCTATTGAGTAGGTAATGGCAAATCACTTTCTCCTATACTGTGTGGAATCACTTTCTCCTATACATATTTTCCTCTGAATTTCTAATGTTTCTATAATTTTTTTGGTAGGCTTAAAGGTTCAGGAAGCCAACATTTGATTCTTTAAGCTTTTTCCTTGTGGGCCCTTCTAAACCTGCACCATCTAAAACAAAAGATATACCTATAAACAGCGCTGTGATTCATTTGTTAGAATCTGCATTTTGCACATGGGGACATGCAAATGTACTGAGGTCCTGAGAAACCACGTGCCTCATCCACGGTGATGCTCTAAGTTGTAGACAGCAGAGCTGGGGCCCTGTTTCGGGGCCTGGTTCATGATCAGGCTGCTCCCCTACTGTGCTCTCTGTGTTGAATAATCTCCAATAACGTTTTATAGTTGCCTTATTTGTTAAGCATTCTTCCTGAGAAATATGAGGTCTGTCCAGAAGGTATCCAGCCATGTAATATGAAAAAGAGAGACATTTACTGAAGAAGAAAAAAGAAACTCATATCAATGGGAATCCACCCACAGTTCCCTTAATTCTTTCTAGCTATTACAGTTGGCCCTTGGGAAACATGGATTTGAACTGAACTGGCTCACTTATACATGGACTTTTTTCAATAAATATGCAGTGTTTTCCCTACCCCTGCGTTTCGCATCCATGGATTCAGTCAAGTGCATATTGAGAACAGAATTTTCCGCCCACGGTTGGGAATCCATGGATGGAAAGGAGGGAGTGTGTGCAGTGCTCTGGGCCGGTTCGTATACGGGACCAGAGCATCCATGCAATGGACAGTTGCAGAGGGTGGGTCCTGGAACCAACCCCCTACGGATACCAACAGACAAGTTAAGTTTGGGGGACTCAAAGCCGTATGTGGATTTTCGACTGCACGGGGCTCAGTGCCAGAGCCCCTGCTTCGTCCTATCGCCAGCTGCAGGTTAAGCTGTCTTTCCATCACAGCTTTTCCCCCCTCAGAACTGGCTAAATGAGTCTGTTTTATTTGTTGGTTAAATTGATTTTTATTTTTCTTGGACCGAGCCACCACTAAACAATGGTTTGAGCCTCTATTATGGGCTGAGTTTCAACTGGCTTTATGGTTCTGGAAAAATTAACTTCTCTGAACTTTTATTTTTAAGGAAAGATAATAATCATTCTTTTGTGATGATAAAATAATATATATTTTTACAGTGCTTAGCATTGTGCCTTGAAGTTGGTAGTATTGTCAGTTATTATTTCCCTTGTTCTATTATGAACAAGGATACTAATAAAAGTATCTTATATTTCATGATTTAATTGTTCAGCTAACTACCTAGTATGCCTCCAGCACTGGCAGATGTATAACATATTTTTTAGAATTGCCTGTATACATATTTAATAGACATGTTTTAACATTTCTTATAGTCAGTCCTGCACCTCAGTCTGGCAGCCCTCGTGACACTGAGCTGCAATCAAATAAGGAATTAAGGTTCTGGATTTCTCTCTCGAGCACATTGCTTTCATTGCTGGCTATGTTTTGGCGATGATTTGTTTTGTCTCTTGATGATCGGATTCTGCCCTTTAGACTCCAATTTCTTTTAGAAAGACTGTATTGATGTAGTCAGACCCAAGTAATTGATTGTCTCTGTTATGTCTAACAGTAACAAAAGCTGTTAGCCGACCCTGCAGGGGGAGAATATGTAAAGCTAAACTCTCAGTGTATCTAATATTTTTATATTCCTGTTAGGGCTAAATGTTAAGTAGGGCAGAATGACAAATTGCTAGAATTTGTTGTTTTTTAGTATTTTCCTAAGGAATTTTTTTCATTGGCCTTTGAAGGAGAGGCATCTTCTCATTTCAATAAAATCCTGAATGACTAAAATTAAATTTTGTTGCACAAGGCCATTGCCATTGTGTGACATAAAATAAACTCCACTGCTTCTATTTGGATCTGCGCCACTGGTTTGATATGATAATAATGATGGTAACATATTTGGGCAGGGTGGGTTAGAGAACCTGTACTCTACTTGAGTTAGGGGCTGGAGTCCTGGGCTTGATTTTATTTCCAAATAGCCCAGTAGAATAATCAAGCAATTAACCTAACAAGACCTTCTTTTCCTCACCTGCAATGTGAGTAGATTATATGTTCTCCAGATTCCTTCCAGCAATATAGTTCTATAGTTTTGTTAGGTATTTGGTGACTTCAATTTCAGTCTTGACCTGCTTATATAAACTCAGAAATGGACACAATCTTTTTACCACACTGTATACTAGTTTAAAATGGCCATGCTAGAATTATGAGGAAGAACAGTGTGACAAAAGACTAGTGAATAGTTTTTCTAAAAAATATGTATTATTAAGAATCAAACTAATAGGTGGGCACACTACAAACACCATCAAACTAAGCAACATTTTTTTTGGATTAAAGTCCTTGATGGTCTACTATCATAATAAACAAACTCAAAAAGCGAATTGAACACAATTGTAGGAAAGCAGTTAAAGCTGATAAGACAATGTAGCTATATTACTATTTGATCGTTAATGTTTACCGGAAATCAAACCAAACCAAACTGATGGGAGCAAAGACAACAAATCATGAAAGTTCTGCACTTTCAGAAATTCCCTCTTCACAAGTGTTTCATTAGAGGTTGCTTCAGCCAAAGACATATGGCTGAAGCCAAATTCATACTTACATCTTTCAGTTCAAGTCCCTACATTGAGATATCTCCGGAGAGAGCTGCTATGTACCACAAAGATTCGAGATTGTTCAGGAGAGCATCCTTATCCAGGATCTTTGTTATGTCCTAGAGAAACTGTCTTTGTGCCTACCAAACTCATTGACATAGGGAATCTTTTTTTCTTTTTTTTTTCACAGAATTGTTAATTTGGAACACAGTTAGGATCAAAGTGCATTTGCTGGGTATGATGATGAAAGCAGTATATTTTCTTATACATAAGCGATCCGGTTCGTTGAGTCATAGTCTATGCTCTCCTTATAAACAGTGAATGTTATAACATTCTTGACTGCTCAAAAAAATAAGTAGAGTTCAATATATTACACTTTCCACAAATTCTTCAAAAAGAGCCTCACTGAAATTTTCTTTACACATAAACATTGTACAAAATAGCATTATTTTGGTCAAGTTGCATGCAGTGCAGTCTCCAAAATCCCAATGAAAATGCTATGGCACTTATAACATATTTTAAATGTATGACCTGAGATTCACAGTATAAAGAAGTCAGTCTATCAGTAATTCAACACATACTTATTTAAGTGCATTATGTTCTAAAGATGGTGAAGATAAAACCCAGAGCTCAAGACACTTACATTCTAGTGCGAACCAGCCAAATAAATATCAATTGTGCGGTGGAGTCACAATCGTTAGAACACAGGTGTGACCAGCTAACAATTGTTAGTAAAGAACCGCCCCGGGCTTTCCTTACATGTTTATAACAAAGATGGTTCTGGCTCAGTCCACTTGTTTCTTTCTTTCTTCTCTAAGGGGAGCCTGCTTATCCAATGAGCTCTTGGGTTTTTGAGATAAAACAACGTGAGAAAAGGAGGTAGGGGAGGAGGACAAGAACAGGGTTATAGCGATGAAACCCAGAAGAGTTATTTTTGGAGGAAAATAGTTTGAGGAAAACAGCTATAATTTATAGGCCAATATACTAGGGCTAGGAAGAAAGGAGATTTTTGTGTGTTGCTGGGAGATGATATGTTTCCTAAAGGTGTCTGGGGGGGGGAAAGTGTTGATTTTTTAAAATATTACTTTTGAATACATGTATTTTTTTAACCACTATACTTTTTTTGGAGTTGAATTAGGCAGGTCATAGTTAATCCTTTATAGTATTTATTGGTAATATAAAATAAGCATTACTGAATATAATTGAAGCCAAAAGAGCAGCACATTCCATAGTGCTTGTGGTATTAGGAACTTCCTAGATGTATGAATGTGTCAACTGAACCCCAAGGGATGAGTATAAGCTAATCACGCATAGTGGTGGGATTGGGCATGGTAGTGGGGACTCTGGGAAAGAATTATCAAAGAAGGAAAAAATGCAAAAAGGCTGGAAATAGACCAATAATGTAAAATAAAAGAGTTACTGAATTGTTGGACTTTGGGGGATTTTTCAGGCTTTAAATACTTATATATATAGTTTTGCATAATAAAAATGCCTCAATAATCGCATGTGCATATTGAGTTTCTTTATAGGATAGTTTTTCTAATAGTGGATAAAAGTATCAAAGAACATGCATACCATTTTTGTTCACCATGTACCATCAATTCAAAGAGCGTGCCAGACACGGACTATGTATGTTTCACACATATTGCTAGATAAACACATAAAGATCAATAGGTTGGAAGGCAGAGAAACCACAAAGTGTCATTGAAAACAGAAATATTGGGAACATTTTGAAAATATTTCAAGGCATTATTCATGGAACTTTATGACCAGCTGGATGGGAAAGGAAAGAATAGAAGAAAATTCTGAACATCTTTCTTATGAGTTAAGTATGTATACATTTAACTTTTAAAATTAATTCATAATCTACTCATAGAAAGAGCAGGCATTTGTTCATCAAGGTGGATTTTTACAAACTGAAGATATTTATGTAACCAGCATTCAGGTAACACATGACTTCTAACCCACTGACTTCTAAAGTAGAGATTAGCCATGTGAGTGGGATCAGTTTAAGTGGAATGTCTTTATGGAGCAGTTGTATTAGTTGATTCTAATGTTGAATAGTCTTCTAGGTGGTATGAATACACCACAATGCTTCCGTCATTCTGCTGTTGGCCATTTGATTATTTCAAATAGTACTGCTAGTTGTTGTCTAGTATGTCTGCTATGAATTTCCAGTAATTGTCTCTTGGTGAACAAATGCAGACATTTCTTTTGGGTATATACCTTGGAATTGAACTTCTGGGTCCTAGGGTATTCATGTATTTAAGTCAAGTAGATACTGACAAGGATTTTTGCAAAGAAATTGTGCCAATTTACTCTCCATTTGAAGTGTAGGAGAGTTCCCCAGTAAACATGTATCTTCATTAATACTTGGTATTTTTTGCCTTTTTCATCCAAACATTATTGTAGATGTATTATAATATTTTACTTTGTTATTTCAAGTTTTAGTTTAGTGTTTATATGATTATCTGCCACTTGACTATCTTTTTTTTTCAAGTGTCTGTTGAAACTTTGCTATTTTTCTACTAAGTTACATGTCTTTTCTTATTGATTTCTAAGATTTAAAAAATATAATCTATATAGAAATTCCTTTACTACTATATGCATTGTGAATATATTCTCTCATTTATCAGTTACCTTTTTATGCTCTTAATGGTGAAGCTTGATTTTAAAATGTCTTTATTTTGGTCTGATTTAATGATTCTCATGTATTTCTGGTTACCATCATAACCATTTTAAATCTGTACTTTATAGTGTGAAGTACATTCATCATATTGTGAAATAGCACTCCAAAACTTTTATTTCATTGAATTTTAATTGACATGCAGCATTATCTTAGTTTCAGGTGTGCAACCTAACGCTCAGACTATTGTACGCATTGCAAAATGATCTCATTGATTTTCTGTCTGAATGTTCTATTCTTTGATAAGTGGGGTATCAAAGTTTCCCACTAGTATGGTATTGCCATCAATTTTTCCCTTTATGTCTGTTTATATTTGATTTATATATTTGGTGCTCATATATTTGGTACATATCTATTTACAAATGCTATGTCTTATTGTTAGATTGATTACTTTATCTTTATGCAATGCCCATCTTTGTCTTTTATTACAGTTTGTGTTTTAACATCTACTGCATTTTGTGTGATAGAACTACTGCTACTCAAATTCCTTTGTTTTTTATTTGCATAAAATAAAAACTCTTTCCAATCTTTCAGTCTGTTCATGTCCTTATATCTGAAGTTAGTCTCTTGTATGCAACATATGATGGGCCTTTTATTTAATCCATTCACCTGTATATGTTTTTTGTTTGGAGAATGTAGTCCATTTACATTTAAGTAATTATTGATAGGTATGTCCTCACTACCATTTTGTTAATTTTTTTAGCTGTTTTTTTTTTAGTTGTGCCCTGTTCCTTTCTTCTTTTCTTACTTTCATCCCTTACAGTTTGATGACTTTCTGTAATGTTATGCTTAGTGTCCTTTCTTATTATCTTTTATGTATCTATTAGGAGCTTTTTGGTTTGTGGTTACCACGAGGCTCACATAGAACAGCCTCTGTATATAATAGTCTATTTTAAGTTGATAGCACATTATATTTTAATGAATTCTAAAACTCTGCATTTTTATTCCCTTCCCCAGCAGTTTATGCTTTTAATATCACACTTTGTATCTTTTTATTTTGTGCATCCCTTAACTAATATTTGTAGCTGTATTTATTCTTACTATTTTTGTTTTAACCATTAACCTAGTTTTATAAGTGATTACTGTATTTTTCAGACTATAAACACACTTTTCCCCCCACCAAATTTGGGAGGGAAATGGGGATGTGTCTTATAGTGAGAATGTAGCTTACCTGGTTCACTACAGGATTTCTGCTTAAAAGATGTTATTAAATATTGTACCACATTTTTTTTTTCAAAATGTTTTTCCCATTTTCCTCCTCTAAAACCTAGGTGCGTCTTATGGTCCAAAAATACAGTAATCTACTTCCTTTACTACATATTTACCTTCACCAGTGACACTTTTATTTTTATATGTTTTCTTATTACTAATTAGTGTCCTTATTTTCAACTTTAAAAAGTCCCTTTAACATTTCTTCTGTGGCTGAGTTAGTGGTGATGAACTCTTCTAGCTTTTGTTTGGAAAATTCATTTTCTCTCACTAAATTCTGAATAATAGCTTTGCTGAGTAATAACTACTTTTCTTGGCTGGAAATAATATTTTCTTTAAGCTCTTTGCATATATATCTTGCCAATCACTTCTGGCCTGCAAAGTTTCTGCCGAGAAATCTGCTAGTTATCTCATGGTGGACCCCTTGTTCATACACATGTTGATTTTCTCTTGTTGCTTCAAGATTCTCTTTATCTTTAAGTTTCAACAGTTTAATTACAATGTGTCTTCATGTGGGTCTGTTTGGGTTCAACTTGGTTGAAACTGTCTAAGCTTCCTGGATCTGGATGTCTCTTTCCTTCTTCAGGTTAGGAAAGTTTTCAACAATTATTTCTTCAAATAAGTTTTCCTCCCCTTTTTCTCTTTCCACTTCAAACATAGTTAGAGTGTGAATATTATTCTGCTTACAGTTGTCCCATAGGTTCCATAAGCTATTTTCACTTCAAAATAATTATTTGCTTTTGCTGCTCTGTTTGAGTGAGTTTCAGCACCCTGTCTTTCAGGTCACTGATTCTTTCTTCTTTCATCTAGTCTGTTATTGAACCCCTCTAGTGTGTTTTTCAGATCAGTTATTGTATTTTTCAGTTTTGTGACTTCTGTTCGGTACTTTCTTTTATATATATATATATATATATATATATATATATATATATATATATATATATTCTTTATTGAAGTTTTTCTCTCTGAGTTCATCCACTCTTCTCCTGAGCTTGATGAGCATCTTCTAAAATTAAAAATATATATATATATTGATTTTAGAGAGAGACAAAGGTGCAGAGAGAGAGAAGCACTGATGTGAGAGAGAAATATTGGTTGGTTGCCTCCAATATGCTACCTGACCAGTCATTGAACTCACAGCCTATGAATGTTCCCTGACTAGGAATCAAACCCCCAATCTTTCGATGTACAGGATGACGTTCCAACCAACAGAGCTACACTGGCCCTGGCTTGATGAGCATCTTTATGACCATTATATTGAGCACTTTATTAGGTAAATTACTTATCTTTGTTTTATTAAGGCTCCTTTTTCTGGGATTTTACCTTGCTTTTTTTGTTTGTGTCATATTCTCTTGTTTTCTAAAATACCTTGATTCTCTGTTTTTGTTTCTATGTGTTAGAAGAAACAGCTATTCTTCCTACTTTTCTCATAGTGGATAAAAGCATCAAAGAGCATGTGTGCCATTTTTCTTCATATCTCATCAATTCAAAGAGCGTGCCAGACACATACTATGTATGTTTTCACACATGTTGCTAGATAAACAAATAAAGATCACAGGAGGGCCTGTGTAGGAATGAACCTTATCATTTAACCTTGCTCTCGTGCTGTGTTGTAACATGAACTGTCTCTCTGATTATTTCAGGCCAATGGGACCTAGAAATGCAATCCCTCCTGGCCTCCAGATTCTGGCACTCAAGTGCCTTCCCTACATGGACTATTCATCACTGCCAGCTGTGAAGAGGCCGTAGGAGCAATGTTGGGGTGGGGGCAGACATTCATTTGTTGCCCTCACAGTTTATAGTAAGAGTGCAAGAGTGGCACTTGCAACACTGGCACTAGCAAGATGGAGGAAAATGTGAAAACGGTGCCCAAGAACACTTTTGTCCTTGGAAAGTGCCTTATCAGGCTTATGCCCCTCCGGCAGATACTTTAAGATTAGCATACAAATCTCATTCACGTATGGTCTAGACTCTTTTCAAATTGTTGCTTGTGCACTGGGTCTCAGAATGCCCTTTAATTGTGGAAACTCCATTCTCTACAGTCCAGTGGTTCTACTGGATATAAGCCCTGTTCATTTTCAAAGCCTAATGTTTTGCGGGCTTGTCTCTCAGAGAAGGTCAAGGTTTGTGGTGCCTGATGTGGGCCACCAACCCTTTGCTCCTCAGGGAGAAACTTGTTTTTCTGAGGTCCCCCGGTGTATAGGGGTTATTGCACCAAAAGTTGTTTTTGGTTTTTGTTGTTGTTGTTGTTGTTTTGGTTTGGGGTTTTCTTTTGGCAAAACTGCATCTCTGCCTCTTCGACTAGTCTTGATATGGTCTTTTTATTCTCTGTTGTGAAGTAGCTGTTCAATAGTCCTCAGGTTCTTTTCAGAGCAAATTATACCATATGTAGCTGTTGATTTTGTGTGTTTGTAGAGAGAAGTGAGTTTAGGATCTGGATCTTTCTATGCCGTCATCTTTGACCACCTCCCAGAACATTTTATCTTGTAAATCTGAAATTCTATATTCATTAAACAACAGATCCTTTTTCCTCTCTTCTCTACCAACCTCTGCAACCACCATTCCACTTTCTGTTTCTATACCTTTGACTACATTAGATACCTCATTGAAGTGAAATCATATAGTATTTGCTTTGTCTGTGTTAGGTTTATTTTACTTAACATGTTCAAGGTTTATCCATGTTGTAACATGTGACAAGATTTTCTTACTTTTGGAGGTTGAATAACATTCCATTGTGTATATATACCACTTTTTTGTTTATCTATTCATTTGTCATTAGGTATTTGGGTTGTTTCTACCTCTTGGCTATTATGGATAATATTGCCATTAACATGGGTGTGCAGGTATCTTTTGGAGACCCTACTTTCAATTTTTTCAGATACATACCCCAAAGTGGAATTGCTGAATCATATGATAGTTCTATTTTCAACTTTTTCCAGATCCTCCCTATGGTGCACCATTTTAAAACCTTAGCAACAAAGCACAGGGTTTTCAACTTCTCCAAATTCCTTCCAACACTTGCTTTTTTTTTTTTTTTTTTCAGTATCTATTCTAACTGCTGGGAGTTGATATCTCATTGTGGTTTTAACTTACACTTGTCTCATGATTAATAATATTGAGCATCTTTTCATATGCTTGTTGGCCTTCTCGTGTCTTTTAAAATCATCTTTGATTATTCCAAGATTGCAAATTTGATCTATTTTCTTTTCTTGTAACAATTACTTTTGTTTTATTTTTATGATGTATAGGAATCCAATTGACTTTTCTATTGATTTTGCAATCTAAAACTTAGCTAAGTTTTTGCATTAATTTGAGTAGCCTGTGTGTAGATTCATGTGATTTTTTATATACACACCCTGTTGTTTTAAATAATGATGGTTTCATCATTTTTTTATATATTATTCTTGTTTTGGTACAGTGACTAAGATATCCAGTAAATTGTTGAGTAGAAGTAATTAGAGTGGTGGCCATTGACTTCTTTCCACTCTCAGAGGAAGTTTTTAAGATTTCATCATTATATTTATTGTTAGCAGTAAGGTTTTGGTTTGTTTGGTTTTAGATCATTCTTTCACAGATTAGAGTTACATTCTCTTTCTAGCTTGTTAAAATCAATGTTGTATTTAGTCAAAGGCTTATAAAACTAATCATAGAATCATATGATTTTTTACAGTTGTTATATTTCTTATTTTGAAAAATATATTCATTAATTACTATTAACTCTACATCTACATATGGTTGAAATGAAGATCATCCATAAACAGCCTAATGGAAGAATAATCCATTTATAATCAAGAGAGTTACATGGGTTTTTTTCAAGGGTAGTATAAGTTCCTATTATTTTGGCTCAACCGTCGATATTTTGGCCTGGGAAACACATTAAGAGCTCTATTCCTACTGATTTCATAGAATTGATTGTATCTATACCTTTTGCTGGGCTGAGAAAGCTATGCATCTCTTGAAATTTAGCTTTATCATCAATAATCCCCTGTGTGCTCTGTGTCCCCTGTGCGTTCTATATTCCCTCTATATATTTTCTGTTCATATCTAGACTTGACCTTGGCTGTGGTCTAGGGGAGGGGAGGGATGGCTTGTTTTTACTTGAACCTGCCTTTGTACCCTTTTTAACTTAAAGAATAGAGCCACACCGGTATTATATGTGTATCACTATATTGCATTTTTAGACTAAATTGTCTTGTGACAGATTGTGTGTTCTTAATTTTCTTCCCTTTCTCTTTATTTTCTTTCCTTTTATTTTATTATTTTTTCAATTCTTTTCTTTTTTAAATTTTGCATGATAGAGAGGTTAACAAAGCTTGGTTTCCTTGGCTGTGGCCCTGATCCCCTGCTTTGTTCATGTTAAATTTTTCTCTTTGAGCTCTAAAGGCTATCTTGGTCTCTCCCTATTCCAGAGTTAGAAAGGTCTCCCCAAACAATGATATCACCACCCTTCATGCTGCAGTATCATCATAAACAGGTTTGACCCCTTATAGATCATACCTTTTTAAACTAAATGCACCTAACTATAGCCGTGCTTCTCTAACTATTCTGATTTTGTTACTGGCTATTTGGGGGAGAGCCAGCCAACAACTGAATTAATCACCCTAGACTTGGTCTTTTCTTTCTCTTTGCACACCAGAATTCTTTGTGGTCTCACATGTTTTTAGATAAATTTAAATATTTTAAAAACAACCATCAAGTAAAGATTCATAAGGCCATCGAGCAAAAACCACAAAGAAAAGGTTTTCCTCCACTCTACAAGATCATAGCAAGTCCACTTTAGTTTGACTGATAAAAGAGTGTCTTTTAATACATGGAATATCCAGCCTCTTTATGAATAAACACATGGTCTGAAATTCTTGCTTCTTAGTCTATGTAGCTGACTATAATAAAACTAAAGAGACTGAAAGAAATGAGAAAGAAGCTGGTGGGAGGTACCTTGCCCTGTAAGCGTCTTTCATTGTAACATTTTCATTTTCTCCTAGTGGCACTTAGTGGCACTCATAATTTCCAATTTCTGGAACCCCTTTCACTTTGATCTGATCTTATAATAAATAAGACTAAAAATTTTTCTTCCTATTGAGATACACCTACAATGGTCACTTCTGAAGCCTTTCAATGGTACCAAAAAATTGATTAGGATTTGGAAGATTCCTCCATAGGGTTTTGAAGATTAGGTACCTGTTAGTTATAAAGGCCATATAAGTTGTCAAAATATTCATTTTTTTCTGCCCTACATTTTATTTTATTTCTGTTATAAATATACCTTAGCTCCTAAAATTATCAGTCTTGCAAAGATTTTACAAAATTGAATGCATTTTTATCGCTGTATCTATTTGACTCACCATAATCAATTCCTCTTTTAAAACCATGTGAAATTGAGATATTTACTCATGTTCAAGAGTAATCTCCATATCAAGAGTAGTTTTGTTTTTGATTTAGTGTAATTATTCACATGAATGAAACCATGTAATACTACCAGTGATTAATTTTCTTTAGACTTCTCACACATTTCCTTAGAAATGTGAACATTTTATGTGTAGAAACTTTTATTATAAATAATTCTGATATACTTTCTACCAAAAGAGAAGAGAATTACATTCCTAATAGAATATGTATCCTGTGATGGAGTAGGTATCTTCTAAAAGCTAAATAAATAAAAAGTAACACCTTATATTTACCTTGCTGGGGGTGAATAAACAAAGTGACAGAGAAATACACTATTTTCCTGCCACCTAAGTACAGAGCTGACCTTCTTTAACCAGGTGATGAAGCAATAGAGCAATGCTTATTTGTCTGTCAGCTTCAGTATGGCAGAATCACATCTCCGGGGAAGTCAGCTTTCGACTCCAGATTTATAACATCATATCATTGCCTTGTGTTTCAATCCATATATTCCCTCCACAGTTATTTGTTTAGTTCCTACTTAAATATTATGTCTTGCAAATATTTTAGGACCAAATTATAAGACTTTATGATCAAATTACAAATATCTAGAGATATGTTATGTTAAAGCCACAGCACATTGTTACACATATCTATGCAAGACTAGCAGATTTTGTTTATTTAAAAGTCTTTTTAAAATCACGATTTAAAGAAGATACATTTTTTTGTTATTATTTTCACATTGTTATACCTGTCTGTGTCTTTTTTTGTTTTTTCATTCTTATTTTTTTAATGTGTTCTTAAAATATTTTTTAAAAATATATGTAAGAAAGTTTACCATTTAAACCAATGTGCCATTTGGTGGCATCGAGTACATTTATATTGTTGTGCAACCATATTGCCATTCTTCAAAACTTCTTTATTTCTAAAACCGAACCTTCACATTCACTAAATAATATCTCCTCTTTTTCTCCTCCTTCCCAGTCTCTGGCAACCACCATTCTACACTCGTTGTCTCTATGAATTTAACTAATCTAGGTACCTCAGATAGTGGAATTACAAAATATTTTCTCATTTATGATTAACTTCACTTAGCATGATGGATGAACGTGAAGCCTCATTCGTGTTGCAACATGTCTCAGACTTTCTTTTCGAGGCTGAGAAACATCCCATAGTATGCATGTTCACTCAGTCGTCCTCCGACGACCCTGTGTTGCTTCCACCTTTTGGCTATTGTGAATAAAGCTCATATAAACATGGGCGTACGAATATCTATTTGAATCCCTTCCAGTTTTTTTGTGCGTATACTCAGAAGTGAGATTGCAAGATAACATTATCATTTTATGTTTAATTTTTTACAGCTTGATATATAATTGGCATATTACATTGTATAAGTTTATGGCATACAGTGTGTTGATTTGATTCATTTATATATCACAATATCACCACCGTAGCATTACTTAACACCTTCATCACATCGCATCCTTATCATTTCTTTTTGTGATGAGGACATTTAAGACCTACTCTCATAGCACATTGTAAGTATATAGGACGGTATTATTAACTCCTGTAGCCCCCACTTATTTGAGGGCGGAAACATGCCAACTCCCCCAATGGATGCCTGAAACTGCAGATAGCATTGAACTCTAGATAGACTGTTTTTTCCTATATTTACATGCCTATGATAAAGTTTAATTTATAAATTAAACACAGGAAGATTAACAACAATAACTACCACAAAATAGAACAATTATCACAGTATACTATAATAAAAGTGGAGTGAATGTGGTCTTTTGCAAAATAGCTTATTGTACTCTACTCACCCTTCTCTTGGTGATAATGTGAGATGATATAATGTCCATATGATGAGGTAAAGCGAAGCGAATGACGTAGGCATTGTGACATAGCATAGGCTAAGGGGCTACTGGAACACAAGCACTGAGAGACCATGAAAGTCAACCAAATAATAGAGACTGTTACTACGTGACCAATGAGCAGGTAGCATATGCAGCATGGATACTGCGGACAAAGAGACGATTCGTATCCCAGGCAAGATGGATCAGGCAGAAATGAAATTTCATCATGTTGCTCAGAAAGGGCACACTATAAAACTGTGAGTTGTGTGTTCTGGAATTTTCTATTCCAGAACAGAGGAGAGGAATTCTGTCCTCTCTTTCTAACCCTGGGCAACCATTAATGTGTTATCTATATTAGTAATTTTCTAATTTCAAAAATATTGCATTACTTTAATAATACAGCATGTAATCTCTTAGGATGGGCTTTTTTTCACTCACCCTAATTTCCTGGAGATTCATCCAAGTTCTGGTGTATGTCAATAGTTTCTTTTCATTGTTGAATAATATTCCTTGAAGTGGATATACTAAAGTTTAGTAAACCATTCACCCTTTGGAAGGCATTTAAGTTATTTCCAGCTTGGGGCTATTATAAATAGAGCTTCCATGAGTATTTGTGTGTAGGTTCTGTGAACATAACATTTTCTTTCTCTGGGATAAATGCCCGTGAGTGAAATTGCTGGGTTTCGGACAGCTGAATATTTAGATTTATAAGAAACTGGCAGACTTTCTGCAGAATTATGTGTACCATTTTACATTCCCATGAATAGTGTATGAATGGCTCAGTTTCTTTGCATCCCCTCTGTTATTTTTTGTTGTCATTGCATTTTATTATGGTAAATGTGTAGTGACACCTTGGTTTTAATTTCCATATTCTTAAGGCTAATAAAGTAAAACATATTTTTATGAGATAATTTGCCAGTGGAATGTGCTCTTTGGTGAACTGTCTGTTCATGTTTGTGGCTTATTTTGATTTGTATTCCTTTTTTAAAACAAGTATTGAATTTTGAAAGTTTACAAAGGGGACCCAAAAAACCCAAACATTTATTTGTAAAAATTTGTGTATTTATTCTGACATGTTTAAACATCAGTCACCTTCAAAGTACTCTCCTTTTGATGCAATACACTGTTGAGACATTTTTTCCACTGCTCAAAACAGGCTTGAACTTGTCGATTTTGAAGCCTTTCAGTGCTTCTGCCGGTTTTTGTTTCACCTTTTACACATCGCCAAAATGTTTCCCTTTGAGGGCTTTTTCATCCGGGGAGATAACAAAAAGTCCTTCTGGGGAGAGATCGCATGAATAGGGAGGGTGGGGCACAGGGGTCATGCCCTTTTCGGTTAAAAACTGTTGAACGCTCAGCGTGGTGTGGGCAGGTGCACTCAGTAAATCATTCATCAAGAAATGAGCAAAGGAATCGAAAGAGTCTTCAAAAAGAATTCACCAAAGCCAAAAGCAGCCTCTCACAACAATGCCAGCTGATACACTGATACAGATGGGTTTTTAGAACACTCCCCAAGCTGAGGAAGCCTATGCTACAAGAGTCCCCACACTTCATGAGATAACTACAGTTTTTTTGTGGGTCCCCCCTCATATATATTTTAGATTCTAGTCTTTTGTTAGATATGTGATTTGCAAATGTTTCCTCCTAGTGTCTAACTTGTCTTTTTTAAAATTCTCACCTGAGGATATGTTTTGTTGATTTTAGAGAGAGAGAAAGGGAAAGAGAGAGAGAGAGAGAGAAGAAAACATTGATGCGAGAGGGAAATAATTGATCCGTTGCCTTCTGTATGTGCCCCAGCCAGAGAGGGAACCCACAGCCTAGGTATGTGCCCTGACTGGGAACTTCAGCACAACCTTTGATGCACGAGCTGATGCTCCGACCACCTGAGTAACCCAGCCAAGGCTACCTTGTCTTTTTTATCTTCTTAACAGGGTCTTTCACAGAGTAAAGTTTTTTACTTGATGAGGTCCCACTAAAATAACATTTAAAATTAGAAGTGGACCAGGAACATGATATGTAATGATTTTTTGCTTAAAAAAATGGAATGAAGAAGTGAGAGAGGAACTAGAAAATTCACTTTTAATTTGTTTTTGTGGTATTGACTTCTGATATCTTTATCATTGTTAGATCTGAAAAGAGTAGCATCTCAAACTTTCTTTTCATTTATCTCACATTGTACAATGTATTGTAGGAGAACATAGGAGGAACATTTACCGTGTTTTATGGGTCCAAGAACTAAAAAAATAAAAAGGCATTAGAAAAGAGTGGAGGATATGAGGGAATAAGAATGAGCGGGGGTGAATAGGGTGCAATGCTCCAATACAGCATTCCTCAGAGCGAAGCCTGTGGATGACTTCTGAGATGTGCAAGACGTCACATGCCTTTTGCACTTCATTAACATTTGCCCTGACGGTACTAAAGCAATGGTTGGTGCAGAGGGATGTGGCTGAAACTGCTGGGACTTTAGCATGAATCAAGCTAGTGACACAGAGTGTACTAGAAATCATTATGTTCTTCACCAGCATGCAGTTGCAAAGGAAAAGAGCTACTTTCACTCAAGAATAACCTTGCTTAAGCAGTAAAAATTCTTATTTTCATTAAATCTCAGTTCTTGAGTACACACCATGTTTACACGTTCTGTGTGATGAAATGGCCCTGTATAAATAAGGTCTCCAGGGAAAAAAAGCACATTTGTGATTGTTCTGGTTGCAGACAGAATGAACTATTTTTGCATGGAACACCAATTTTTTAGTTGATATGACAACTTACAGAAAATCTATCTTTTCAGCATGGGTATTTGGTAGGTATTGTCTTGAAAGTGATCAGAGTGTTCACAGAGTGTCTGTACACGTTAATTAAAAGAGGCCTGTGCGCCCTGACTGGTGTGGCTCAGTGGGTTGGGTGTCATCCCACAAACTGAAATGTCACCGGTTCGATTCTCTGTCAGGGCGCATTCCTGGGTTGCAGGCCAGGCTCCCTGGTTGGGGACACCCAAGAGGAAACCCACTGATGTTTCTTTCCCTCTCCCTCTTTCTCCGTTCTCCTCTCTCTAAAAATAAATAAATAATATCCTAAAGCCAAAAAGAAACCTGTGTTCTATTTCACCCTGTACCACAGCTTTATTTCTCCCGTGTTCTAGATACCTTGTCATGTTAATGTTTGAAGTTACTGAACCGATAGCTTTGATAACTTCTGTTTACTTAATGTCCAACCAACAATAGTAGAAGAATTAAACTTTTCTATCACAGATTTTCATAGTGACTTCCAATATCATATTCAGAAGGACGTAGGGGAATTTAACAATTTTTGTGAGGTCAGAGAGGAGTATACAGAAAATATCTATTTAGTAAGCATGTTGGCTTTCAGGCCACCTTGTAAATACCCATAAATTAATGATTAATAATAAATATTATTTTAATTGCCTATGTACTTGTTGCCTTTGTCGCCCTCTTGGAAGGCAGGGGGTGTGACTTATAAACCAGGGCTTCTCCTAAAATTAACATTGAGCTTGGCACAGAGTGTGTGTTCGACATTCCTTTGCTAAAAGAATGGAATGCAGTGACAGAGGGACTACTAAATTTACTCCTACTTGTGTTTGTGGTATCTACTGCTGTTGTTTTGATTACTGCTAGTTTTTAAAATATTAGCAGCTAATTATTTTTAAAAATATTTTGTTTCGGAATGTATCACCCTTTTGGCTAATGTTTGTACTAACCAGATATGCTTTGATTCAGCATGGTATTTGGGGAGTGGCAAATGTGGGCAATAATATTTTATAGGAATATGATAAGATTAATTATATGTGTATATACATACATACACACATATACTCACATACATTTAGTTTATAACGCAAGTATGATAACAGTTATTTTCATTAGGGCTGCCATGGACACTGCAATGAGAAGAACCCCCGACTGGCTCTGCTTTTACAGTCCCCTAGTTTAGAAATTTCTACTTGGAATGTTCGGATAAGTGATTTAAGGAAAACAAAATTACATGAACTCTAACCTCTATGTTCTAATTCTGACATCCCTGTACCAAACCTACAATAGTACAAATTTCCACACTTTAAGAAGCTATGATGAAGATGACTGTGAGTTACAGTCTTGGATCTAAGAATATTGTGTTTATGGCTTCATCTGGTTGCTTTCTGGACAGGTAAGCACAAGCAGCAGGATCACAAGCCGGAGAAGGGTACCAGCCATCTCAACACCCGGAACCCTGATGCATCCGACGTTATCGGCAGAACGTAAGAGAGACAAGATTATGGACTTGTACCCCTTTTGTTCATTGCTCTTTCCCCAAAGCATACCTTGGAGGGTTTCAATTCATGTTTATTAACGATCGCTTCACTGTTACTTAAATTTCAATATTTGAAGAATTCCTCCGCACTAATGCTTATAGGCTTTTATTCAACGTTCTATGATAGAGCAAAGGGTATTTTTTAAGGTAGGAGTTGGTGGTGGTAGGAGTGAGGCATCCAGAAAGAAGATTTTGTTACCAGTAGATAAAGGATAAAACGTCATTTTAAAACATCTTGTAGAACTTGCGTTACTATTATAAAAGTGTGTCTAAATGGCGGTGGGTGCCTGGGTGAGAGGCAGGAGGGATGAACAGGCCGAGGGCACAGAGGAGTTTTAGGGAAGGGAACTACTCTCTGTGATAATACGATGGTGGACCCCTGCCATCACAAACTTGTCAAAAGCCACCGTATGCACGGCACCGAGAGCGAACCGATTGTACGCTGTGGACTTTGGATGGAAATGATGTGTCGATGCAGGCTCCTGGGGTGTGACTAACATACCGCTCTGGCGGGGGGCGTTGCTGGAGGGGAGGGGGTGTGTGTGGTGGTAGGGGGCATATGGGAAGCTCTGTATCTTCCAGTCTTGCTGTGAACCTAAAACTTCTCTGAAAAATAGAGGTTTTTAAAAACCAAAGTTAGGCTAATGGTAACCTCATGGTAAATCTTCCACCAAGCATTATAAAATAAAAACCACTTCCCCTGGAAAAATAATAAATGAGGTCTCTTTGGCTTTCCATCTTTGGTAACATGGCTTAATCATTTCAGCTACAATGGAAAATTTTTTTACTTTTATTTTCCCAGAAATTGTTTCATTTTATAATAAATGCACAAAATGGTGTATGAAACTATGGTACTTTTGGGCTCCATAAGTCCAACTACATATTAAATAATTACTTTGTTTCATAATTAATTTAGAATCGAGATTTCCCAAGGTGTCACACCAAGTGTTTTAAGAAATGTAAAGTTTTTTCAGTGATAATCTGTTTCTTCTGTGAGGCAGCTTACTGTTTGCTGAGCATTTACACATTTTTCCTTTGTTTTTCATAGCACAGAGCTTCCGAAAAGGAAGGGGAAGGTCTCAAACTCCCACCTGAGAAATTTCTATTAATAAAAATATTTATACAAATTTTAAAATTTGAAATTAAATTTTAAAATATATATTTTTGCACAATAAGGAAAATAACCCTTTGACTATCTTAGAAAAATAACTTTAATTTTTAGGATGTTATTTTTTGGAGAAATCTGAATGTTATCTGATGAGTCGTCACTAGTGGGCCAGAGCTGGTATTCAGAGACACTTTTTATGAAAGTAGAAAAAGTTACCAAAGTTAGGCTCTAGAAATAAAATGTGTTAACAGCATCTTTGGAGAAAGCTCCAGCGGTCTGCAAGCCCTTGTCCAGTGACAGAGCAAAGGAACAGAGCTGGCACCATTAGAAGTTTTTGTAAATATATATATATTTGAGGCAAGAACAAGGGGACTTAAGAACACAGTTGTTAAAAATGACTAGGTAGAGGAAGTCTTTTGAAAGGTTGCACTTTGGATACCTCACATTGATGGCCCTGGAGAGAGAGCCCTTCCCCTTGTTAATGTTCCCTGTTACAAACCTCTGCCTTACAAAGAAGCAAATAGGAAAAAGAGGAGGAATAACTCGTGTCTAGTTAGTTCTGCCTTGGAGAAAGCCCTGGGAGGCATGGAAGGATGAGCTCATGAAGAATAATCTTTCATGTAAGGGCATACGAAAGCTTCCGAGGACAATGGTTGTTTATCCCACTGATTTTGATGGGCATCACTGTTGATTATAAAGCATGGATTGCCCATCCACGTTCTCTCTCCTAGTCGATCAGCTTGGCTGTCTGGGAGGAAGTTTGGATGGTAAATGTTGGTTGCTGGTTTTGGAGAAACTGTAGAAGATTGTTTATTAGGTGAGTCTTCTTGTTTCTTACTAGTAGCTGGGAAAATTAGGCTGCAAAGTATTTGTACAAAGTAAAACAAATACTTAGTTTTGCACTTTAGAGGACAACTAGATTCACTAAAAAGTCAACTAAAGTTGACTAATTTTATAATAATTATTTCAAATCATTGTATCATATTTTAGATGTTCTGCATTTTACTTTTTTCTGAATGAGTTCATATTTCATAATTTTTATTATACATATTAATAGCACAAACATTTTATAGTTTATATTTGTATATAGATGGTGTGAACATCTTTATGCTGTACTATTACATGAAAAGTGGAGTTGGAAATAAAAATTCTAATGTAAGACATAAGTGAACAAGCTTCAAAAATATTGCTTTTATTTTAATTTCCTGCTACACATCTCAGCTCAACTGTCATGTCCCCAGGAAAAACTCTCTTAACCCAGCAGTCTAGTTCAGGTTCCATTGCTACTTGATCTGAGCAGACACTGTTTCTTTCTGCACAGCATTTATCTCATTTCTACTCTCAATAGACTCTAAGCCTTATAAAAGCCAAGGCCATATCTGGTGTTGCTTACCATTATATTTCCAGACACTATCACATTGCCTGAAACTCAACACTATTTATTAAATGAATAAATAAACTGCATTTCCAAAATTCAAATGGGATCATGTTCTTCTCATGTTTAAATCCCTTAGATAACCTTCCAGTGTGGGCAGGATAATGTTCAAACCCCCTAACATGGCTTGTAATTCCCCTGGTGCTCTGCTTCCTGGTCGTTTCCCAACCTCGTCTCGAGTCATTCTCACTATACCAGTGTTTCCTGAGCCCCCAGCCTGCACCTGGTGTTGGCGCAGAGGACTCAGTGAAGAACCGGGCAGATACTGTGCTTGCACTCGTGGAGATTATGCTTCAAGACAGACATTAAACGAGCAATGGAAATTCTGATGAAGCACATGTTATATAAGTTATAAAAACACTCCCTGCCTCACACTTCACGTGCTGGCCAGCCATCACAAGTTATATTGCTGCCTAAAGGTACCACGGTCACTTATTTTGCGGGCTTTGCTCATGTTCTTTCCTTATCTTTCTCATACTGGCACATTCGGATTCCTCTACTGACTTTTCACTTCTCCCGCCACACTCAGCTTGGCCTGGCTTGCTCTTATTAAAATTAATTCTTTTCATTCTTGTACCCTTATATGAGCACGCTGTACTTAAACTATCTTCAAACATGCAGTTCTGAGAGTGTCTCTTACTTAACTACATGCTCCAGGAGGGCAGGCTTGCATCTGGCTTGCTCCTGTGTCAAATATAGAACACATGCTCATTAAATACGTCTTGACTCAGTAAACTGGATCAGACAAGTGTTTTGGGGGTTCAGAGTAAGGGTTATTACTATGTTACAAATGAAGAATGATTTATGCCACAGTTAAGATGCCTGTTGAACCAGAAAAAAACAGAAAACATTTTATTTGAGCTCCAGCTTTGTCGAAAGCACATTTAGAACTACCGATGTTTGGTTTTTTCCCACTCAGGCCATGATTGTGAGTTGGCAAGGAGATTTCAGCTGTCAGAAAGGATGCTGCTATCAGGGTCTTTTCTAGCACACTCCTACCATCACCTATCCAGACTGGGTATATTTTTTAAAAGTTTAGAGATTCCTGAGTAAGAGCTACATAGAGGCAAGTATACTGGTGTCCCTACCCCTGACTACACAGCATTACATCATGTCCCAATAGGATCTGTTAAGGTAGCGAACAGTTTTCCTGGATGCATTGAATGAGGTCATTGTTAGAATCACTTAGCCCTGCCAAATAGTCATGGAAATAGCTCATCTTTTCTCACTGATTGAGCTTGAGAGGGTGTGGGAAACCTGAGCGCAATTCCTAACTTAAAAAAACCCACAACATCCAAAATATTGTAATTGTGGGACAGGAAGTAATGCAACACGTACCTTGTGGATGTTGATGGGAGTCGGAGGCAAAGGAGGGCCTGAGTGGCGCTCGGGGAATTCCTTATGGAGGGAGGTACAGATAGTTTGAAAACTTGGCTATTTTCGTTGTTTGATTTTTCCTCTAATTATTTTTATTTTTTATCCCTTAGCATTAATGAGTTTCTCTTTGAAAATATCAGCTGGTCCCAAAAGTGCCATGAGGTCCCAAGGAAAACTGTATGTTTTGTGTTGTTAAAAGATTAACTGAAGTGTGTTACATCTTTGGAGAGTCCATTTGAGTATGTTAGTGCCATACTGAAAGTGGCTAGGGGTACCCCGCCAACAGGAGTTTGGGAAAGGCTTCTGTAAATCTGATGTAGAAGCAAAGCAAGAAAATTATTTGATTGGCTAGAGCTTGGTTGTCAACCCTCACACACTTGCAGGACTTGACTCTGGCTTAGGTTTTGATTTGTTTACTTAGGCTACCAAGGCATTAGAGCCACTTCAGACTAATGGCCTCCTTGTTTAATTACCTTAACAGTGTTTTCTTCTGTTTGTTTTGATGTGTGTTAACAGGTCTTGTCGTAATATTAAAAGGAGTGTGTTCTTCCTGGAGGGTCAAGCATAAGGGCGGCAGCAAGGACTGAGTGAGAGGATATTACATAGTAGCATAGTAAGGGGAGGGCCAACTCTACCTGTTCCACCAAAGGTTATTCAATCTTAGATACTTCTTCCCTCTACTTCATGAGAAGTTTAATCTGAGGCTGATATTGCAGTGCGATCTATAAAGACCACATACTTCAGAGTTACTTCAGAGTCTGATGCATGATTTTTTTCACCATGAAGAATGTTCCCAGGATGATGATGGTGATGTTGAAGAGAAAAAAAAAATTATTGATGTTTTTAGTTACAGCTTCCATGTCTGACTTAGAGTACTTTGAACTGTTATTTATTTATTTATTTATTTATTTATCACAGATCTTATTACATGAACCGGCTTATTTATGCTTCTGGTATTTTGGATAAACTTTATAAGCCATTCAGAGAGAATTTTGTGTGCCATTAGTCAAAATAAATAAATAAAGGATCGTTGTACCATTCTCCAAAATGAAGTGTATCAACTGTTAGCCAGCAGACATATAAAACAGTCTGCATTCAAATGCTCCTAACTGTGTCAGAAAGCCTGACGCCCACACGGCAGGATCTTGCTCCTCTTTAATTTTCTCTAATTTGTGTAGTGAATAACCAAATACTCATAATGCAATTAGAAGATAATCAAGCTTGTAATTATGTTAATTGTTGGAGACTTACATCCATCCTCCAGCAAAGTGATAGGATTTCAGGGGAACTATTAATATGGCAGGAGAGTGCGGGAGGGACCAGGACGGGAGAGCGGGTAAATTGACGAACAGCTTTGACTTGTGTCATTTCACAACACGGAGAAGACAATAGAGCCTTACATGAAAGGGGCTGTCAGAGGAGCTACTCAGAAGACAGGGTTTCAGATTACAGAAAATCAGCCCCTTTTGTTGCTTTTTCCTTCCCATAAATAATCGCATTGTCCACCTATATTTATCATAAGAAGCCTAATTGAAGGAAAACAGATAAATCGGTGGCAGAGAAAAAGTGAGAGAGAGAACTACTAATCACCCTTTACCCCCGTCTTCCACAAACTGAAAACAAAGACCAAAACAAATCCAGACCTTATTACCACCCATGCTTCAGCACTGGGAGTTTCCTTCTCTCGTGCAATGGTGACCAATGGTCAAGCGATGACTGTGGAATCTGTCTTTAGATTGCCGCTCACCTGTTCCATCTGCACAGCCAGGATTTTGGCTTAGTTCTAAATACAGTACATTCAAATATTTATTAGGATTTTCAAGTTTTCTTTGGAGCCCACGGGAGCTTAGCTGGATATTTGGAGCCTGCTCTAGGCCTGTGCTCTGGCCTTCCTCATGAGCGAGAACAGTCCAAGAAGCCTGCCTTTTCCTCTTATCACCCACTTTCTTTCTTTCTTTTCTTTTCTTTCACCCATGTCTGCCGTGTGGTATGGCAGGTGAAAAAGGCCTGTGGTGTGGTTTAACTGCTACTTAAAAAAGATTTACGACACCATGTATTTATTACTTCATGATGTTAAATTAAAATTACCTCAGAAAGGGGTGTGGAGAGGAGGAAACCATGTGCACTGTTGGTGGGAATATAAATTAGTGCAGCCACTATGGAAAACAGCATGGAAGATCCTTCAAAATTAAAAATAGAACTGCCAAATGATCCAGCAATTCCATTTCTGAGTATACAATCCAGCCACGTAATACAAAAAATAGAGACATTCATTAAAGAAGATACACGGTACAAGAAACATTGTACATAGGACAATGATGTCTCAGTCCCCTTCAAAGTACGCACCTTGGGACCTCACACAGTTCTCCTAATCGCCATCAGCTTCCCTGTCATATTTTCCTCAATCCTATGGATGGTCCGAAATCTCTACCCTTTCAAAGGTGATTTTAGTTTGGGGAAAAGCCAGAAGATGCAGGGTGCCAAATCTGGGCTGTACAAGCCCTGAGTTACCTGGGTGATTTGATGTCTCGCCAAAAAACCCTGTACAAGACATGATACCCGAGTGAGTATGTTGTCATGATGAAGCTGCCAATCACCAGTTGCCCAAAGCTGCGGCCTTCTGAATCACTGGAATAGTTTCTGTGGAGGAATGTTCAAGCTTAACACAAAATTTGATGCTGATTCTTTTCTCTACTCACTCAGTCATTTTGAATGCAACAGCTACACAGTACACATGTGCACTCAACAGTGTCTACTGCCCCCACAGGCTAGTACAGTGAAGTCGTCATTGTTCACACATGTACATTCCAGTCCACTCTCCTTGGCTGCCACTCTCCTTGGTTACATCAATGTCTCACAAACCATTCTTGTTATATTAACAATGGCTGGACTTTTTCCGGATAGACCTTGTATATTTGATGGAAAGGACATCATTATCTCAAAGAGATATCCACACCTTCATGTTTATTGCAGCATGATTAAAATACCCAAGACACAGAAACAACCTAAGTGTTCATCAGTGGATAAACAGATAAAGCAGATGTGTGATATGTATATATATAAAGGAGCCATATTCAGCCATGAAGAAGAAGGAAACCCTGCCATCTGCAACAATGTAAATGAACCTCAAGGGCATTATGTCAAAAGTGAAATAAGTCAGACAGAAAATGACAAGTACTATATACTATCAGTTATATAAGGAATTTTAAAAAACCCTGAACTCTTAGAAACAGAAAATGAGTTGGTAGTTGCCAGTGATGTGAGGTGAGGAGCACAAAAAAATGTACAAATTTCCAGTTGTGAGATGAATAATACTGGGGCTGCCTTGTACAGATGGTGAGTATAGTTAGCAATTATGTATTATATATTTGAAAATTACTTAGACAACAGGACTTAAATGTTCTGATCACTAGAAAAAAAATTGTAATTATGTGAGGTGATAGATGTTAACTAAACTAATTGTAGTAATTATTTCACATTATATGCATATATCAAATAATTATGTTGTACAACTTAAAATAATACAATGTTTTCCATTGAATCTTAATAAAACTGAGAAAAAAAGAATAAAGGGGAAAAAAAGACCTCAGGTCATATATTAGATATAGTGAGTTTGGTCAGAACGGATGCTAAATTATACTTAATCACCATCAGCTTCCTTGGTCAAAAGATGGAAAAAGATTTCCTCACAAGGTTTTGTTTATTATTTGAAAGTAAAAGATGAGGAGAACTTCTGAGCAGGGTTCAGTTGAATGCCACCTATCAATTATAATGAAGGGCAGTCAACAGACTTCTGTTTTCAAATGTATGGAGACAAAAATGGCCCCATGCAACAAAAGTAGGGCCATAAAATCCAAATCTCCCCCATTGCTATTCAGTAAGAATACAAACAAATACTCATTTGTGTCATAGCTTATATTTTATATCCTTAACGTCAAAATCAAGTGAAAAATTTTGGCTTGTAGTTCAGCACATATTTATTGCTTCTTGGAGATTTGGGAAACATATTGGCAATATATATAATTAAACTGTGAGAATGCTATAAGCTGAGGTAGATAAGGTGCCTTTCATAATATTTGCTAAATTTCTGCTACATTTTTTATTGTTAACCATTCATGCAAACACAGGTTCTTAGAGTTGATGAAAATCTGAGTCATTAAAATGACCCACATGATTAGATTCTATCAAATTCTATTAGATTCTGGAAAGTCAGAGAGGAAAATAAATGCTGAACCCAGAACTTTTGTAAAGGAAGTAGTTTCTCGAAAGGTGTCAGTCTACAGGCTATTTACTTGGAAATAGGAGGATATTGCTATCATCAATAAAAGAGTAACCACCAGTTACTAATACTTAAGAATAAATGAGGGATTTGAAAAAAGGCCAAATTTCATGAAATGGAATGATAGGAAAAATATATTACTCATAGAAACTAGAAACTTTTCCTGTAACTTATTTATGTTTGGCAAATTGTCCAAAAACCTAATTAGACAAGCTGATGTTCTTGGAAGAAATCTCAGACTAGCTCATTACATTAACTCAATAAATTTGTTCTTTCAGAAATCCCCAAGTAGGCAACTAATCATAGAGAGAGTTTCATGCTTTTTCTCATTCTTTAATTTCCACTTCTGTTATTGGTTAGAATTTTATTGGTACTGAGCACAGAAGTAATTGACCCAGAAAAATATATTGCACTTATAAACCATCACTTCAAATCAGATGCAGATTTGGAGATAATTCAGTTAACATTCTACAATGATTTCTCATTAATACAAAAATCTGAATTCCATCTCCAAATCTCTTTAGTTTGTAATGTAAAAATAGAATTTATGATAGCATTGTTACATAAGGAAAGAAAGGTTCTTAATCCTAAAAACTGTACTCTTTCAGATTTAAATTGTTTTATAAACTTTTGGGGGGGCCCTGTCAAGGTCTCGGAACAGTGGATGTGCTGCTTTCAGGAAGAGCAGTCTCAGTGTCTGTGGTCCAGCTCAAATGCACCGACGGCTTGCGTTCGAACTACATGGAGGTAAATACACACTATTCTTAGCAACTTTCTGTGTAATGTTGATGGAATATGGTATTTTCTGTGTTAACGTCTCACATTGTAGGCCAATTAGTTTCATAAAATATCAGAAAAAATTTAAAAATACTTTGCTTAAAGAACACATATGAATGACCCAGAGACATGGACAACAGTGTGTGGAATTGACTATGGGAGTGGGGGTGGGCTGCGCAGAGGAGGGAAAAGGGGGAAAATTGGGATAACTGTAATAGAATAACAATAAAAATGATTAACAAATAAATACTTTGCTTTCATATGTTTTCCTCTCTCTTACCACTGTTTTTTTCATGTTCCAATGTCCCCCATAATTAATAAATTTAAGTCTGTGCAGATTTTTCCCAAATTGCATCCAGGTTTCTATAAACTCTGTAGCAAGATTTTAACTTATCCCACTTCATGCTGATTTATTTCCTTATGTGTTAAAATATTTCAAGAGAGTGATTAATGCAACGGAGAATAGCTCACACCTATATTTAAAGTTTAAAAGATTACTGGGCCCAGGCATCCTAAGAGTATTAAAAATTTGAAGTAAAGTCACTAGACATGAACACTGAAATTGCTTAAGAACTGGTATTTGCCAAAATCAAGCTGATGGCTGCGGACAGGGGCATTCGAAGCATGTTTTAAAAGTAAATATGCCAGTTGTGAAACCTGAAGTCCTCTGTGAAAACTCAAGAAAGGATTGTCTTAAAGTGGGACTAAATTATTTAAGGCTTGTCCCTTTTGAAATTTTCCTTGTATCCCTAAATGATATTAATAGTCAAGACATGAAGAGTTGAAAATTAGTGTATGCTATTTCTATGTTTTAAAAAAATCTAGTAGTATGTTTGTGTATGAACATGAAAATTATTTGGTTTGTTAAAACCCAAAAAGATATGAGAGAAATTAAGGATTTTCCCCCCAAGTTTAATAACTACAATCATTTATTCTGGTTAGTAGATGGCTCAAAGTTTAGTTAAAGAATGTGGATTGTTGAGGGAGAGAGAATGTCACCTTCTCTAATGGGTTGAGAATGTGAGTTAAATATGTGGTTTCCACTTACAGAGTAAAAATTGTTTTCAAGGAAAAAATGCAGAAATAGTAAAAAAAAAAAAAGCTTTTGAAAAGATTTAGATAAACTGTGTGTGTGTGTGTGTGTAGGATTTAAAGAGTCTTTATAAGCACAGAACTATAGATGAAATTTTGCCTTCAAATAAACCTTTGATCAAAGGAATTTAGTAGTTAGGTGTTATATGGTCATAGAGGTGGAGATATTAAAGTGAGAGAGATTTAAAAATGCATATGGTAATGTAAACTCATTAAACACACAGTTAGTGATGTTTGGAGCATATAAATCCTAAATGAGGAATTTATTACAAAAGGGGTAAATGAAACTATAAAAAATCTGAATTTAAACCAAAAATATGCCATAAGATGGAAACAAATCTTATGTACCAACACTGCATATAAAGGCTTATATAAATAAAGCACATAGGGCATTTTACTTCACAAAAATTCAGAATATGCCGTTTTGCAAATGGCATTATAACTATGGAAAGGTGGAAAGGTGGACCCTCTCCTTTTCAAAAGTGTGTGGTATGAAATAACAGAGTAATTGTAATCATGTACACATTTGCCAGTTATGTTAAAACCGAATGAATGTTGGGCCACAAAAATTTATGTTTTATAGGAGTGACAATAAATCTAAGTTATTTACGAGTTATTTAAATTCAAATTGCCAAATGATACCTATAGAGAAATTCTAAATAAATGGGAAACTAAGGAAATAATTAAGCCATCAACTTATGATGCCACCTTTGGGGAGTACGGATTGACAAACAAGCTTGGTTCATTTGACAGATTCCCCTAAAGGGACTGAAGAGAAAAGTGTCCTTATGGTGATTCAAATGAATATTTTAATTATTATTTTTGTTAAAAACTATACTATAACTGGTGTGAAATAAAAAAATCCATAAAGAATTTTGATTAAGCACACTAAAATTGTTTCCCCAGTTAATACAGGAACTGAATTAGAATTTATTGAAGATAAAAATGTCACTTTAGATGTGTAATAACTCCTGTGGTCTCAAATGAATGGTAATATCACAAATGGATGATAAAAGATTAAGTCCATTTTACATAATAACTCATATAATTTAGAAAGGAATTGACTGGGTAGAAAAGGGCTCTATACCCCTGATTTTCCTGTAAATGGAATAGTGCGCTGGGGAAAATAGAACCCTAAACAGTAAGGAACTCTTGCTCCTCGAAACTATTTTACTTTTCAACGAGTCATGATTTGTAAAAGAAACTCTCAGTCACGGTTTCATCTTCAGGATTCCTAGTAAACTAAACCACTTTTCTCTGTTACCTCGAGGTATATTTTTCTTCCTATTTTTAATATCCATAAACAAGTTCATCTTAACCATTAATCTTAACTTTTAGATTTATAAAAGGTCTCCATACTCTTAATCTCACCTAAGTTAAGTTCAGTACAAATCATCTTTTTTAAAAGGAAAAAATAATGACTTTAAAGTTTAGAACAAGTTTAGATTTACAGAAAAATTTCAGAGAAATCAGAGAGTTTCCACATCCCTGGCACCCAGCTTCCCCTGCCTTAATGTAGTGATAGGGCACATTTGTTATGATTAGTGAACCTGTATTGGTACATTATTATTACCTAAAGTCTACTGTTTATTCAGATTTCCTTAGTTCTTGTTCTCCTTCAATATCCCATCCAGGATTCCACATTCCATTTAGTCATCATAGTTGCTTGAGCTCTTCTTGGCTTAAGCGTTTCTTAGACTTTCCTTATTTTGATAACCTTGACAGTTTTGAGGCATACTGGTTAGGTTTTGGAGCATGCTTTTGACTGGAATTCAGCTGATTTTTATTCATGAATAACCTCCTTTTGTTATTCTCATTTACCGCTGATTTCTCTTCAAAGCCATCACACATTTTTGCTGTGTACAAGTAGGTTCTTCAGGAGAATTTTATTGCTCATAGGTTTTCACTTAAGTCTTCTATGCGTGCAAGGGGATGGTTTCTCTTCCTTGATAGAGAACCTCTGCATGTATTACTGAGATAGGGTATGTGGCAAAACAGCTGTAACTGATAAGGGCTACAAGGACTATCAAGGAGATAGTAAGACCAACCCCACATGGATTTATGGCTTAGAACTGGCAGAAGACCAGCTTAATTCAACATGGCAACTGATTTCATTTTGTGGTAACCCCTAGCCTCATTATATACTCATAGTAGTGTATTAGCATATTAAACAACTCACCCCATGCAGCCAAGATTGGAAACAGAAGACACATGTAAGGATACACCATGGCCACTGGGGCTCTTCTGAGAAGTCTGCACCCCTTTCCTAGGAAAATCTTGAAACTTCCTTTCCTTTATTGACTACTCTACCCCTTGATGAAATGAATCTCAGTAAAGAAGTAAATCCCACTGGAGAGGGGCTGCTTTGTCTATGGAATAGCCCACTCTCTGTCTCACTGCTTCACAAATAAGCTCTCTGTCACCTCAAACTCTATGGTAGCTCATATTTGAGTTCTTTCCTGCTCAAGCCAAGAGCCCACAGTGGCGTGTGGGCATTTGGGTCCCTGGACCTCTGAGACGGCTGAATCGTCACAAGCTCCTTCTAAGAGTGAGAACGACCAAGCACTCTGTCTACCTTGGGCATTATGTCCTGTTGTCTTTATTATAGATTTAATGGCCCCGCTTCACACACATTGCTGCAAGCTAGTTTAAGACATAGGGAAGAGGAGCTTAGTGTTATACAAATCAAGGTTACCTAAAATCATAAAATAAAATAGAAAAATGAACAATATTTTAACTTTTCATCACATAGTCAGAAGTGTCTCTAGTGGGTAGCACTTCTTATATTTAGCAAAAATCTATTTCTGAGTAATGTTATCATTTTCTCCTTTCACAGGATGTAGTATTTTTCTAACAGTCACATTCCTTATGAAATAAAATCTTTTAAATAGCCAACTATTCAGCACATAATGGGCATTTAATAAGTGTTAACTAAGTAATAACTAATTGAATAAATGATGAATAATTTGTTATTGATTCATGTGACCTTGGGCAAATTTTATTCATAGATCATTGGATTCTCTCTTTTTTAAAATTTTTTTGGTAAAAAGGAAAGGAACTATTTATTCAAAAGTTATACAGGTTCAGAGTAATGGCATACTGTCACTGTTAAAAATCCCAAAGTTCCTTTAAAATACCCACAAGCCGCATATACAGTCCTTCCTTCCCCTCTTTGCCCAACCAGGCCAGTTAGGGGTACATATCTCAGGTAAAATAAATAGAAGTCCTTAGCTCGACTAGACTTCTGGCTCCTCCCAGTAATCCATGTTTGGGTGGGCAGGCCTCCCACAGTCCCCAGCACCACCAGCTGTGCTGCCGCTGAGATTTCCAGTTCCTAATCCAAAACCACGGGACACCTTCTCACAGCCCACCAGCAAGAGCCCTTTCACCCCTCTTCTTCCTGCATGGTCTCGTGTTGTCCTCCCTCCTTGTCCTGCACTGTCCCCCTGATAGCCTCCTGTATTCTTTCACTTTTCAGAGAGAGAGCTCTGCATGGCTGCTACATCCTGCTGTCCTGCTTCCTATGCCTCGTGGTCAAGGTGGCCCTTCTGTGCTCCCAAATCCCTGCCATTCAGCCCCAGCATGGTTGCCACACCTGGGTTTAAATACTGGCTCGAATCTTCCTTTGAAAACCCATTTCCGACTCCTCCCACAATCGCCTACTCCTGCTAGTGCTTCTGCAGTTTCAGCCCTTCTCGGTTGCCTTAGTTATTCCAGGCAGGTGTGGCCCCATAAGAGCAACCATCTCCAAGCTCTGGCAAAGGCGAAGGCGCTGTAACCAGGGGGAGCTGCCTCCTAGTTACAGCATGGGTTTAAATCACACCCATCTCCCTAGCTACCCTGCTGTTGATACGCAAAATAACTGCTTTTGCATATCAGGTACGAAGCCGGCCAGATATTGCTTCTTGCTTTGAGAAAACCACTGTGATAGGTGGATTAAGTGAAGCAAAGATGACAAAATTTGAAACAATGTAGCTGCTTGTGCTTTCTTTGGGTTTTTTCGTGATCTGTCTGTCCTTCCTCACCTTTTCTCTCTCTTTTTCTTTTTTTGAAAGTTAAACATGTTTTCATTTTTTATGCTGTTATACAGTCATCCCAATTTTTTACCCTTTGTCCCCTCCCCCTTCTCCTCCCCCTATTCCCATAGTCAATCCCACACCATTGTTCATATCCATGGTTCATGCATATATGTTTTATTTTCCTTTCATCTTCTTTCGACCAGTCTCACCCTCCCCTTCCTCTTCTATAGCTGTCAGTCTGCTCCACGTCACTGTGCCTCTGATTCTATTTTGCTCATTAGTTTATTTTGTTCATTAGATTCCAGTTATAAATGAGATCATACGGTATTTGCCTTTCTTCTACTGCCTTATGTCACTTAGCATAATAGTCTCCAGTTCCATCCACCCTGCCCCCGAAAGTAAGAATTTCTTCTTTTTTACTGCTGTGTAGTATTCCATCGTGTAAATGTACTATAGTTTTTATCCATTCATCTACTGATGGGAACATAGGGTGTTTCCAAATCTTGGCTCTTATAAATAATGCTGCTATGAACATAGGGGTGCACATATTCTTTTGAATTGATGTTTCAGAATTCTTAGGCTATGTCCCCAGCAGTGGAATTGCTGGGTCAAAAGGCAATTCAGTTTTTAATTTTTGAGGAAACTCCACACTGTTTTCTACAATGGCTGCACCAGTCTGCCTTCCCACCAACAGTGCGTGAGGGTTCCCATTTCTCCTCATCCTTGCCGGCACCTGTTTTTTGTCGATGTATTAATGGCAGTTATTTTGGCGGGTGTGAGGTGGTATCTCATTGTGATTTAGTTTGCATCTCTGATGACGAATGATGTTGACATTTTGCATATGTCTGTGCTAGAGAAACCTGACACTAAGATTATGGGCTTGGGGATCCATATGCTCTGCTGTTTTCATCTCAGCAAAATATTTCACCTCTCTGAGCCTCAGTTTCATCTTATGTAAAATGAAAACTTTATTGTGAGAATTATATGAACTAAAACATATGAAGGGCCATGTCCAGAGCCCTGACCTTGGCATATGCTCCTTAATAGCAAGTTTTCCTCTGCTTTTGCCCTTCATTCTTCTCTCAAGCCCTCTTATTTCCCTAAGTGTTTTTATCACCCTTCCATATTTTGGTCTCACTTTAAACCTTATTTTCATCGAATCCATACACATTATTACTCTTTGGTCCACCGCCATAGTATGTTTGCTTCCATTTCCTGTCTCCTTTATCATGGTATCAGTCTGCGTTTGCATTGCAAGGTTTGTTTTTTGCTTTTCACATACAGTAAAACAAACATAATGCAACAGCAAACTCTGAGTGTAGGATAATAAATAAAGTCATTGAATATGGCTGTCAGAGGAGTTGCGAACTTTCAGGTGAATGAATGGTAGTGGCAGAAACCAGAGTGCGGAGCCCCAACAAGTGACCAAAGAGTAAAGAAAGGCAACTGGACAGTGTGGATTATATTTTAAAGATTATCCGAAAAAGGAAATAAAGAAAGGTGTTATGAGAAGTCCCTAACAAATGAGAGTATATAAGGAGAGTATATACGTACGTAAGGTATGAAGAGAGAAAGTTAATTATTCATCCTGGAAGTTTTAATTGAAAGGTCCAGTACACAAGTAGAATCAACTCCTACCTGCCTCAGGTCCTTTTTTTATTTACAAAATGTATGGAAAAGTAGAAAAATGTTTTATTTTAAAAGGGCAGAACAGTCCATTCACTGTAATCTTTCTCTTGATTGTAAAGTTTATATAGAACACAAAAACAAATAAAATATATATGAATCGCTTAGTGAATGGTCCATTTCCTTCACGATAGATCGTGGACTGCCACGCTAGGAGCCCTCCTGCTCTCCTTTCCGGTTGCAAGTCACTCTCTTCCTCCAGAGATTCCCAGTTTTCCTTGTCATTATTATTTTCTTGCCTTTTGTTGTGTTTTATGTTTATTTACTTGTACACATGTATTCATTTATTTTTGTTATTAAAAGAAATGTTTAATTTGAATATTTAATTATTTAAAGTAACTAAGTAATGAATATAAAGTAAATATTTGTAACATTTCTTCATCCCTTAGCACAAATATTAATAATCCAATTTCACATGACAAATTCAAGTTATTTTCCATTCTAAATAATGGTAAAACAATAAGAGTTATCCTTATTGATTATTATCTGCTAGGCCTTGTGCTAAGTAGGTAGTTCAGAACTATCTTCTTGCTTTTTTGGTATTTTTATTGTAGTAAAACATGTGTAAAATTTACCATCTTAACTCTATTTTAAGTGTACAATCCAGTGACATTCAGTACATTCACAAGATTGCTCAGCCAACACCACTATCCATTCCCAGAACTTTTTTGTTATCCAAGCAAAAGTTCTGTACCTATTAAATGATGACTCCTACTCCCACTCCCCTCAGACCCTAGTGATGACTATTGTTCTTTCTGTCTCTTGAATTTCATTATTCTTACCTCATGTAAGTAGAATCACATAATATTTGCCCTTTTGTGTCTGGCTTATTTTGCCTAGAATAATATATTTTTTACTTCAAGTAACTTTTTACTTTTTAATTACAGTTGAAATACAATATTTGCCAGGTTCAGGTGTACAACCCAGTTATTGGACATCATATAACTTACAAAGTGACCACACTGATAACTCCAGTACCCACCTGGCACCATGCACAGTCATTACAATATTATTGACCATAGTCCCTATGCTGTACTTTACCACCTGTGTCTATTCTGTAACTACCAATTTGTACTTCTTAATCCCTTCATCTTTGTAGCCCAGTCCCCCATCCTCCACACCCTTCCGGCAACCATCAAAATGTTCTCTGTATATTTGAGTGTGTTTCTGCTCTGCTTGTGCCTTGCAAGGGGCCACCCGGCCTGAGCTACAAAGCAGTCTGCAGATGGCTGCTCCTTGTGCTGGGCATGGAGGTCCCCAGGAGGGGCCAAAGTGTGAACCAAGGCTGGTTTCTGCCAGTGCCTGGCCTGGGGCCACTTAACAAGAGGTACGCAGCACACTGAGGCCAGATGCTGCTTGTTTGAGAGATTTTAGGAAAGTCTGAAGCATTCGCTAAGATAGGCAGTTCCTATGGAAAAGCCACTGAAGAGGACTTGGGTTGGGCTGGAAGTTTGGGTGGGGTGGATCTCAGGGGATCACCAGGGCTGAGTACACTGTGTCAGTCAGGCTAATGGGACTCAGATGTGGAGCCTACCTGCTGCTCTGTGGGGAACAATGGCCTCTGCCAGCACTTCTGTCCGGGAGAAGGCTGCCCCTCTAGCTCTACCTGCCCCCCTTGCCACAAAATTCACTTCCTCCCTATATGTCCCTGGTGCCTTTTGAGCTGCTGCCCCAGCGCTAGAGCTCAGAGGGAGTGAGTCCAAGTAAATACATGCTGGGGCTCTTTAAGAGGAAGTGCCCTGGACTCCAGGGCCCTCTGTCTTCCTCAGCCTCAATCCTGTATTTACTGTGAGACGTTACAGGACCTTCGCTTCCCAGCATTGGGCCCTGGGCTGGAGGGCCTGGTGTGGGGCTGGAACCCCTCACTCCTCGGGGGGGACCTCTGCATTCAAGGTAACCCTCCAAATTTTTATCTGCCACACCTGGGCGTGGGACTAGCTTGTTACTTGTCTCTGCCCCTCCTACCACAGCCGATGTGGCTTCTTCATATCCTTAGTTGTAGGACTTACATTCTGCTATATTTTAGGTGGTTCTGAATGATGGTGGTTCTGTAGTTTAGTTGTAATTTTGATGTGGTTGTGGGAGGATTCAAGTGACGCATTTACCTATGCTGCCATGTAGACTGGAACCCCATTTTCTTGCCTTTTAAAATACTATTTACAACTATTTAAACATTCTTAAACAATATGCTTTAGTTTTGAGAGATTTTGAACTACATAACATTGGAGCCAAATATATATATTCATGTTTTGTATTTCTTTCAGTCATCATTGTGCCTGTGAGATTTATTTATTTTGTTGAATGCAGCTCATTCCTTTGCATTGATGCGCAATACTTCTTTGCTGAGTATAGCACAATTGGTTTATAATTTGTTTTTTATTGTTGTTCAATTACGGTTGTCCTCCATTTTCCCCTCATTACTCTTCTCCTGCCGTGCCTACCCCACCACTCACATCCAATGCTCCCCTCCACCGTTGTCTTTGTCCATGGGTCCTTTACACATGTTTCTTGAGGAACCTTGCTCTTTCCCCGTTATCCAATTCTTATGTCAGTGCCTGTTTGGGTTTTTGGTAGAATTTGGTATTATAAGCATGCTGCCATGGAAATTTTTGTACCTGTCTCTGGGCACCTGTGTGTCTGTTCCTTTAGGTTCTCTTCCTATGTACAAAAGTGATAGGAATAAATAAAATATTTTTAAAATATTATAAAAAACCAAAAGTGATAAGACCCATGGAATGTGAATCTTAAATTTTGCTGGATAATGCTGAATTTTCTTCTGTGGTGGTTAGGCTGATGTGTCCATATATTTTCAGTGCCTGAGAATTTTCAGACTTTGATTTCAAGTTGTACTGACCTAATTACTCATAAAATTGAACACGTTATCATGTAATGGCCATTTGAATATCATCTTTTGTGAACTGCCTGTTCCAGTTTTTGGATATTTATTTACTTGTGTAATTCTCTATATATTCCAGATCCACCCCTTTGGCTATTTTTATTGTAAATAGCTTCTCCACATGTGTCTTTTGTTTTTACTCTCTATTTGGTGATTTTGGTAAATTTTTTAGGTTTAATGTTTTAGAGTTTATTAATTTTTTTCCATTACAATTTATTCCCATATACTGATTTCATGTATTGTCTCACATTTATTTTTATAATCTTATAGATATTTTAAGGTTTATGTCTTTAATGCATGTAGAATTCTCTTGTAATTGCAATGAGGTAAAAATCTAATTTAATTTGTTATTTCTTGGTAATTTTTGAACCTCTTCATCTTATTATACATATTAGAAGCAAATTTATGTTCCATAAAATGCCTTTTGGAATCTGATAAAGTTTTAAGACATTCATAATTAATTTGGGAAAAACTGATATTTTTAAAATATTGAGTTTTCTAGTCATAAACATGGAGCATCTCTCCAAATACATAGATTTTCCTTAACGATTCCTAAGAAGGTATTGTAATTTTTTCTATGTATATCTTGCAGGTCTCTGTGAGATTGATTTGGTACTTAGTAGCTTATTGAAACTAATATAAAAAATGAGGGAAACTAAGTATCTTTTAAAAAAAATTTACTCACATATTCACTAATTTTGTGGTCTTTAGTTTTTCTTGAATTTCAATTTTTCTATATGGTATCATGTTCCTCTGTATAAAATAGATCCTTTAGAATTTTCCTTAGTGAAATCTTCAAGTGACAATCTCAGTTTATCAGAAAATGCATTAATTTCACATATATCCTTTAAAAATATTTTAACTGGGAGTCTACAAATCTTTGATTCTACTGCAGATTCAGTTTTATTCCCTTGCAGTTATTACTGAAGCTCTTTGAAGTATCATCCTTCAGTTTAGTCATCACTATTTTCCATGCTACTAAAAAGTATTGTCTGGTCATTTAAAAATATTCACATGGCCTTTGGTGTTTGGCGATTTTACTGTAATGCATCTAAGATTATATATGTTTTTAAAATCTTGCTAGTGTTTTTTAAGAATAATCTATAGATTGATGTCTTTTTATTTTCCTTTTTTAAAAAAAAGTTTTATTAATTTACTTTTAGAGAGAGGGGGAGGGAGGGAGAAAGAGAGAAACATCAATGTATGAGAGAAACATCGATCAGTTGCTTCTCACACTAACCCAGCTGGGGACCTGGCCCACAACCCAGGCATATGCCCTGACCAGGAATTGAACCTTTCTGTTTGCAGAATGATGACACTCAACCCACTGAGCCACACCAGTGAGGGCTGGATTAGTGCTTTTCATTAGTTATGAAAAATTCTCAGCCCACACCTCTCAAAATATAACCTTAACACTTCCCCTTCCTTTTCTCCCCTCCCCCTTATCCCCTCCCCTGTTTTCTTTCTTCTTCTTCTCATCCTCTTCCTTCTTTCATTCTCCTTCTGTTTCTGTTTCTCTCTCCCTCTGCCTTCTCTGTCAAACTGCAGGTCACAGTATGTTAGATAAAAAGTATTTCATGTTTATAATAAGAAAATTCAATATTGTTAACATGTCAGTTCTTTCTAAATTTTTCTATAGATTCAACGCAGTCTCAATCAAAATCCTAAGAAGTTATTTTGTAATTATTGAAAGACTAAGAATAGCCAGCACAATAATGAGGAATAAAAAACTGGAGGACGTTACCCAATTTTAATACTATTAAGTTACAACAGTCAAGACGAGGTTGTACTGGCAAAGCAATAGACACATAGATCAATGGAACAGAATACAGAGCCCAGAAATTGACCCACATATTTATAGCCAATTGGTCTTTGTCAAAGGAGCATAGGCACTTTAATGGGAAAGGATAGTTTTAAAAATTGGAGCTGGAACAATTTCACCCGACTTGGGTGCCAAGATAATCTTTCTTTTAATCCATCATGTGTGTGTAGCTGTGTGTGTACTTCTGGTTTATCCTTTTACCTCAAGCATTTAGCACTTTGAAAATCGTGCATAGCAAAAAGAGATTTTCCTATAAACTTCTTATTTTGCATGGCCACTGAGCTTTTTCTTCTATCTGTCTCACCTGATGAGGTAGCCAAATGCAAGCTTCAGTCTTCAGGGAGCTGCAAATTCTTCAGAAAAGTGGCTTCAGTGTTTTGGTTATCTGCATCTCTCTTTGTGTCTCTTAATCTCCTTATAGTTAGCTCAGTAGTATTTTACTCTTTTATGAAAATTTTCTTGCTTTTGGGAAGATACTTTCAGCACTTTATACTGTGCTTTAGTTTCCAGAGGGATATGTGGCTTGATAACCTGGTCCATGTAATAAAACACTAACCCACAATATATCTCTTAGTAAATATTCAGGTGTTTATTTTGTTCCCAACACTGTTTTAGATGCTGGAGAGGTGGCCCTGAAAGAGACAATAATCTCTGGTTTTGATACAAATTTATATGTGATCAACAAAGACCAAAAATTAAAAAAAATAATTTAACTTCAGATATCATGGTTAGATGATGTCAATCCTATTGGGCAATTATAATTCAAGGACATTTCGCGAATGTGTATGGATGGATGTGGGATTGGTGAGCTCAGTACCCTTGGGAGTTACTCAGTATGAATGACAGGATTTCTAAGCAATAATATGGGTGCAAGTGAATTTAAATAGTATGATTTAAAATAAATTAAATCAGTATAATTGATAATTTTCCTACTAGTTTTTGGCTGCTCAGGAACAAGCAGTAGGAAAAAGAGAAGTTTTTACTGCTTTACGTAGTGGTATGACGTATACATTTCAGCTCAAAACATTTTGAGTGCAAAGCTAGCTGATAAAGTACTTTTTTTCACAATGCCACACATAAATATCTTTTAAATTTTATCATGGCCAAACTGTCCTAAATTTTTATTAATTACTTTCTTTCTTTGTTAACCCAGATTGTTATGGGCCGGATACTATGTGGGTTTAGGTGAAGATATGATAATACTTACTAACTTTATTAATCCTTCAAACACCAACTTCTGTTCATTTTTCATATTAATTTTTGGTACTTGTATTACAATAGTACTTCTATTACAATGATTTTTCCCTATTATTTTTATTATTTTATTCTTTCTACTTTCTTTTGCTTTTTGTTTTTGATGTGAAATCATAGATTATTGATTTTCAATATTTTTTTCTAAATATATTTTTCAAAAGCTGTAATTTTCATTTAAAAATTCTAGCTGCATTCTGCAAGTATTGAAATATAGTTTTATCATTTAGTTAAAAATATTTTGTTATTTTGTCCTGGCTGGTGTGGCTCAGGGGGTTGAGTGCTGGCCTGCAAACCAAAGGGTTGCCAGTTCAGTTCCCAGTCAGGGCACATGCCTGGGTTGTAGGCCAGGTCCCCTGGGTTGTAGGGGGTGCATGAGAGGCAACCACACATTGATGTTTCTCTCCCTCTCTTTCTCCCACCGTTCCCCTCTCTTTAAAGTAAATAAATGAAAATCTTTAAAAATATTTTCTAATTTTCCTGTGATTCTTTTTGATTTGTGTGTTACTTCGAAAATTGCTGCTTAATTGCTAACAGTGGTGATTTTCTAGTTTTCCCTCACTAATTGCCAGTTTATTCTCTCCATTGCACTGTTCCTAGTTTGAGTGAAGTCAATCCTTTGAAATTTTTAAGGCTTCTTCGATAATGTAGTATATGATTAACTTGGTAAATATTTCATGTATAGATAAAATATGTATTTTGTGGTTGGTGAAAGCAATATTGTATATATTTCAATTAACTCAAATTTGTTAATTAAATTTTCTGTCGATTTATATATTTTTATCTTTCTGTTCTATCAGATATTGAGAATGTTTTGTCTCTCACTATGAGTGTGGATTTATCTACTCTTTTTTAATTTATCAATTTTGTTGCAAATACAAGGTCTGTTCGGGAAAAGTGCAGCCATTGTTAAAATACAGAGAACAGTTTGCATGCCATTGATGTAACCTGGCAGCCAAGGCAGTGGACGGGAATGCACATGCGTGAACAATGACGATTTCACTGTACTAGTCAGTGGGAGTGGTAGGTGCTGTAGAGTGAGCACGTGTACTATATGGCAGTTGCATTCAAAAGGACTGAGGGAATTGAGCAATCAATCTGCATCAGATTTTGCTTTAAACTTGAGCATTCCTCCACAGAAACTATTTGGAAGATTCAGGAGGCCACAGCTTTCGGCAACTGTTGATTGGCAGCTTCATCACCACAACACACCTGCTCCTGCATCAGGTCTTGTACAGAGATTTTGGTGAGACATCAAATCACCCAGGTGACTCAGCCCCCCTACAGCCCAAATTTGGCACCTGCAACTTCTGGCTTTTCTTCCCTAAACTAAAATCATTTTTCAAAGGGAAGATATTTCAGACTGTCAGTGAGATTCAGGAAAAGACGACGGGGCAGCTGATGGCGATTGGGGGACCTGTGTGAGGTCCCAAAGCGCCTCCTTCGAAGGCGACTGAGGCATCGTTGTCTTATATACAATGTTTCTTGCGTCTGTTAACTTCAATAAACGTCTCTATTTTTCATATTACATGGCTTGATATTTTCTGGACAGACCTTGTATTTTCACATTATTGAGTTCATATTGGTTTTAAATTATATAACTTTCTGGTAGATTGATGATCTTACCATGATGAAATACTTCTTTTTCTTGCTAGAAATGCTTTCTGTGTTAAAATATGCTGTGAAGTTAATACAAAAATAGATTTCTTTTGGTTAGTATTGTCACTGTATATATTACTATTTTCCATCTCTTTACTTTTAAATATGTTGTTTTTTTATATTTAAGATGTTTCTAAGTAGCATTTGTTTTTATTTTAATTTAATGTATCTTAATTTAAATTTTAATAGTAGGAATCATTTTCCTTCTTTTAGTATAGTTTTGCTTCTTTTTCTTAGCAGAATCTTATATTTTATTTATTCAAAAACATCTTTATTTCCACATTTTTATTGAAAACTTAGCTCCCTGCCTAACTGTTCTTCTTTGAAACTAATTTATATTTTTCTCTTGCTGCTTCACCTCTTCTTTTCTGTCTGTCTCATGTCATTACATCTATGTCTCTGTTTTCCTCCTCCCCCACAATCTATCAGCAATCATATCATGATATGTCAGGTGGAATTTTCTTGTGTTTGTTTTATGAGGTTTACAGACATTCTTAAATCTAGACTTGATATCCTTCAACAATTTGGGGAAAAAATTGCCATTATTTCTTCAATCTATTATAAAAGCCAATTTAGATACTGAACATTTTAAATTTTTAATCACCATTTGCTTCTCTTTCATTCCTAATTTTTGGTGAAATTCTCTCCTTATTTTTATTCACAATTTTCTACATTTTATTTACTATATCAAGATCAGGCGTGTTTATTAACATTTTTGACTGTTAACTTCACATCTAGATCACTTTTAATCGTATTTCTACTGCCATTTTTATTTACATTGATTAATTTTGCTCTGTCCTTTGGCACATAAAGTTATAAAGGCTCCAGATAATATAGAACCTCTCTTTCTTTGCTCGAATGATTATCCTATCGGGGCTGTGTGAGCCAAGCCAGGATTGAGGTTTCGGTAAGCTTGGGTTTAATCACTTCTGGTTCATCCTATGATTCTAGGGCCTACCTCTTCGGGGTTTTCAGGTGCTAAGTGCCGCAGTCTAAAAGTCCATCTCCCTGTGGGTCTTGAGTTCTACTCATCAGTTTGCATAGCTTTTTATATCTCCTACTTGCACTTCCTCACAATTTTGAAAACGTCTTGAAGGCAAATATGGTTATATGTTTGATATCTCTCAAATCTCCAAGTTATCTCTCTGGCCTTATGAGACTGCCAAAAGCACAGATATTTCTTTCTTCCCCAGAGTTGGTCCCCTGCTGGGACAAAGCCCAAATCACCAGCCTTCTGTCCTGCACACAGAACCAGCAAAGGCCTTCAGAGAAAAAGAAACTGCAGGCCATCCACTCACCTCTCTGGTTCTTGATTTTGCTAATCTTTGCTTGGATAGGTCTCTGACACCTTTAAACACATTATTTTATAGCATATTCAGCTTCTTTTTTTTTTAATGTTCTTGGTCAAAGGGTTGTTATACCAAAGCTACTCAAATATATCCAGAAGCTCATAACATTTAGACATGGATCTGCCAAGGACAGTAATTTGTCCCTGCAAAACTGGGATGTTTGGTTTGGAGCATATCAGAGTCTACATTAGAATCTTTCTGAGAGGAGAGTGGGGAATAGTATCATTTGAACAAACTCCAGGATGATTCTGAGACTCACCTCTCATCTCTCTCCTCATGTGGTTGAGGCCTTTGTGTGTTGGTTATTTTCTATTGAATACTTCTCTCCCTCCCCTTTCAAAGTCTCACAGACAAATGGTTACTTTGTAATGCTTTCCCTTACTCCCTACATTTTCTCTCAGGATATTATCACAGTTGAATGAAAATGATTTAGGAGAGTTTCCTGGTTGTTTTTAGTGTGCTTCAAATCTTGTGTACACAGTGAGCACTCTGGAACAGATATTATTATTACAAATATTATGGCAAACTCTAGATTGCTGATAATTTCATCATTATTAATGCAAACAACGGCTTATCATTTACTTAAGAATTCGGTATTTTCTTGTATTGAGGGTGGGGTTAAATTTCTGGTCCAGGTTTATAACTTTTAATTACTTAGTTGAAAGCAACCCTCTGCCAAGTCTTAAGGATACTATTTTGACAGATCCTCAACTCAGCGCATAACTGGAATTTATGTAGGATTTTCTGGCTGCTTCTATTGCACCTTTTAGTTTCTCCCTCCCACACCTTAAACATTGTTAACTATTTATAGATAGTATATCAAAAGTGCTTTCATATTTTTCCTCTCAGCTACTATTTTTCATCCTCCAGTTGGTTTGGGGATGTCTTTAGTGGGGTCTTCCAAATATCTAAATGAAAAGGTTTCAACATTCCCTCAAAACTCCTCCCATTGCCCTTGCTTCCTGGTACTGATCCTTTCCTTTCCCCTGCCTCCCCCGGAACTGTTTTAATCCAGTTTGACTATTCCTAAGGAGATACTGTGAACAAGGCAAGACTACTTGGAGATAAACAAGGAGACTTGCCTTTATTTACAAAATATCACAAATATCATTGAAATTTGTTTCTGCCCATGGCTATTTCTACAACCCAGGCATGAATCTATGAGGAGGTGGCCTCAGGTCTCTAAGAGAACAAACACATGCCAACTTCTCATCCTCCTCCCAGCCAGCTTCTCTCCCCTTCTGGCCAACTCTTTCTCAAGAATCTACTAACACATTTGAAGTTTTAGTTACTTATTTTATGTTTACTATTTTTAGAGCTATTCCAGAACCCAGCATAAATCCAACAGCTACTAATAATTACTTTCAAATACATGACATTTTTTTGCTTTTGTTTAAATTATAAATCATTTGTTGTACCTTGAATACAATTACAGAAAAAAAAGCAACTAGGTAATTTCTGTAATTAATTATTTGCCTTATAACTACATTTGTAATTTCTGTAATAAAACCAAGCTAGTCTAATGTTCATTTGTTAAAATATATTTTAATTGTCTGACTTCAGGATTGTTACTTTTAGGGTGAAATCCAACTCAGAGTTTATCGTTTTGTGCCTCAACCTCCAAAATATCTGTAATCATTTTTTGTCCGGATCAGAAATAGAAAAAGACCATGATTAAAGGATTGTCGATACACATTTAGGTATAAATGTGCTTTGTTGTGCTCCCTCTCCCAGAGGGCATAGCCTGAAGCGTGTCTAACAAACAGCAGAGTTACCTCCATCCTTTCCTGTACTGCCCTCTTCTCCTACTTCATTGCCGCTAAACACATACCATAACCACTCGCAGATGACAGTGAATAGTTTTCCAGCATTTGTTTTATTTTCACAATATGATTTTTAGCACGATACTTTCAGTTAAAAGCTTTAAGGGTTTATTCTTAAATTTTATATTGAACATTAGAAGTATGTGGCAGATTGGTATCTTCTGCAGAGATTGGCAAGATACAATGTTTAAAGATTTTTTTTCTCAGTCCCTGAATTGTGGATGACATTTGGTTAAATGAGAATAGTAACTCATTTCAGGTTGCATTTACAACTACCTGATATTTGTGGAGATTACCCTGAACAGGCCCAAAGAGCTTAATTCCGGCTAACCCAGGCTTCTCTGGATGGCTGTTAATCTGTTGGTTACATGATGGTTTAGGCAGCCTCCTGAGTAGAATATAAATGTACCAGTGAGGCTGCCCAATTCTTAGGGTCAGAGGAGCGACACTGATCACCTCTAAATGCTCTCTGAAGGAGGAAGGAGTCAGGGTTCACAGGTTTAAGTTGGGCAGGCTGGTTGGGTGGTGAGGGGATCACTGATGCTGTTTTCTCTCCAAGATCTAGGAAAAGGACCCCTAGCTCCTGTTTAGAAGAGTTGGGAGAAGCAGGCCGTGAAGGTGAGAAAGGAGGATTGTGGGGATATCTCCAGGTAGTGTAGTGCTAAATCATGTCATCTATCCAGTGAATATGTAGTGAAAATTTGTTTTTAGAACTGTGCACGATACTTGAAATCCAAATGTAAAAATACACAGTTACTGTCCTGTAACATGGAATTTTTCTCCACTTTACAGACTTAGGGAAATAGGTATTTTATTTCAAAGGTGCTAATGACAAAAATTTGAAGTCTATTATCAGATTTTCTCATAGCTTTTATCATGCATTTCTCTTAGAAATCAAATTACTACATGAATTCCATCTTCAAAGGATTAATTATATACCTATGTGGATAACTTTTTTTTCCTGAAAGGTTATTTTTCCATTACCATTTAGTCCCCTTACATCCTCCTCACTACAGCAACTATCACACTATTGTCCATGTTCCCTTTTCCTTTGCACAAACCCTCCACCCCCTAAACTCTGCACAACCCCTAGCTGTCATCTGCTCTTCATCTACGAGTCTGTCTTTATTCTCCTTGTTAGTTCAGTTTATTCATTAGATGCCACATGTGAGTGAAATCATACAGTATTTGTCTTTCTCTGACTGGTTTGTTTCACTTAGCATAATGTTCTCCAGGTCCATCCATTCTGTTGCAATGGCAAAATTTTCTTCTTTATTATGGCTGAGTACTATTCCATTGTGTCAACGTCCCATGGTGGTTTTATCCATTCATATACTGATGGACACTTGGGCTGCTTCCGTATGTTGGTGATTGTATACAACACTGCAATGCACATAGGGGTGCTTATGTTCTTTCAAATTAGTGTTTCGGTTCCTTCAGATATATTCCCAGAAATGGGATCAGTGGGTCAAAAGGCAGATCCATTTTTTGAGATATCTCCATACTGCTTTCCACAGTGGCTGCACCAGTCTGCATTCCCACCAACAGTGCAAAAGTGTTCCCTTTCTCCACATCCTCGCTAGCATTTGTTTGTTGATTTATCAATGATAGCCATTCTGACAGGTGTGAGATGATATCTCATTTTGGCTTTGATTTGTATTTCTCTGACAATTAGTGAGTATATTTTCATGTCTATTGGCTATCTGTATGTCCTCTTTGGAAAAGTGTCTAGTTCAGTCCCTTGCCCATTTTTTAAAAGATTTTGTTTATTTTTAGACACAAGGGAAGGGAGGGGGAAAGAGAGGGAGAAAAGCATCAATGTGTGTTTGCATCTTGTGCACCCCCCACTGGAGATCTGGCCCACAACCCAGGCATGTGCCCTGGTTGGGAATCAAACTGGCGACCCTTTGGTTCACAGGCCAGCACTCAACTCATTGTGCCACACCAGCCAAGGCCTTTGTCCATTTTTTAATTGGGTTGTTCAGTTTTTTGGTGATGAGTTTTGTTAAGTCCTTTATAAATTGTGGATATTAATCCTTTATCAGATGTATTGGTGAATATGTTCTCCCATTCTGTGGGTTGTGTTTTATTTTGTGGATGTTTTCCTGCAAAAACTTTTAGTTTGATGTAGTCTCATTTGTTTATTTTCCCGTTTGTTTCCCTTGCCTGGGAAGATATTTCTCATAAAATATTGCTACGAGCTAAGTCCAAGATTTTTCTGCCTGTGTTTTCTTCTATAATTTTTATGGTTTGGGGTCTAACATTTAAGTCTTTAATTCACTTTGAATTTATTCTTGTGTTTGGATTAAGAAGGTGGTCTAGTTTCATTTTTCTGCACCTATCTGTCCAATTTTCCCACACCATTTATTGAATAAAAACTATCTTTATCCCATCATATGTGCTTCCTTCTTCTGTGGAGTATTAATTGACTATGAAGGTGTGGGTTTATTTCTGGGCTCTCTATTCTGTTGCATTGATCTATGTTTCTGTTTTTATGCCAGTACAATGCTGTTTTTATTACTATGGCCTTGTAGTATAGGTAGATTTTAGGTTGCATGATTTCTCCAACTTTGTTCTTCTTTCTCAGGATTGCTGTTGCTATGCAGGGCCTTTTGTAGTTCCATATAAATTTTTGAGATATTTGTTTTACTTCTGTGAACTACATCTTGGGAATCTTGGTAGAAATTGTGTTAAATCTACAGATTTCTTTGGTTAGTATGGACATTTTAGTATATTAATTCTTCCTACCCATGAACATGGTAGTACTTCCACTTATTTGTATCTTCTTCAATTTCTTTATTTAGTGTCTTATGATTAACCGAGTGCAGGTCTCTTACATTCTTGGTTAGGTTTATTCCTGGGTATTTTATTCTTTTTGAAGCAATTGTGAATGGCATTGTTTTCTTAATTTCCTTTTCTGTTAGTTTGTTATTGGCATATAAAAATACAACTGATTTCTAGATATTTATTTTTGTATCTTGCTACATTGCTGAATTCATTTACCAGTTCTAGTAGTTTCTTGGTGGAATCTTTGGGGTTCTCTATGTATAGTATAATGCCATTTGCAGATAAAGACAGTTTTACTTCTTCCTTTCTAATTTGGATGTCTATTATTTCTTTTCCTTATCTGATTACTGTGGCTAGGTTTTCCAGTATTATATTGAATAAGAGACATGAAAGCAGACATCCCTGTCTTGTTCCTGATCTTAAAGGGAATGCTTGTAGTTTTTGCTTAATGAGTATGATACTGGCACTGGGTTTGTCATATATGGCCTTTATTATGTTTAGGTATGTTGTCTTTATTCCCACTTTTCTGAGATTTTTAAATCATAAACGGGTCCTGGATTTTATCAAATGCTTTTTCTGCATCTATTGATATAATCATGTGGTTTTTGTCCTTCATTTTGTTTATATGGTGAATCTCATTGATTGATTTGTTAATGTTGTACCAATCTTGCATTCTCAGAATAAATCCTATTTGATTATGGCATATGACCTCTTTGATGCATTGTGACTTCAGTTTCCAAATATCAAACATCTTCTCTGCCCACAAGTGCTATGAAACTAGAAATCAATCACAAGAAGAACACCGAAAAACATATAATGACATGGAAGCTAAATAACATGTTATTAAATGGTGAAGGGGTCAACAATGAGATCAAAAAAGGAATCAAAAGATACCTTGAAAAGGTGAAAAAGAGAATACAACAATCCAGAATCAGTAGGGCACAGGGAAAGCAATCATAAGAGGGAAATTCATAGCATTACAGACCTATCTCAAAAAACAAGAAAAAGCTCAAATAAACAATCTAACTTTACATTTAAAGGAACTTGAAAAAGAACAATAAACAAAGCCCAAAGTCATAACAGTCATTTCCAAATTAATTCCAAAGTGAGTAAGATAAAAATCAGAGTGGAAATAAATGAAATAGAGCCTACAAATGATTCAAAAGATCAATGAGTCCACGAGCTGGTTCTTTGCGAAGATAAACGAGATTGAGAAACCTTTAACCAGACTCATCAGGAAAAAAAAGAGACAGGACTCAAATAAATAAAATCAGAAATGAAAGAGGAGAAATAACAACTGACACCAAAGAAATACAAGGGATTGTGAGAAAATATTATGAACAACTTTATGCCAGCAAACTAGACAACCTGGATGAAATGGATAGATTCCTAGAAACACATAATCTTCCAAAATGAAATTAGGAAGAATTAGAGAATGTGAATAGACAGATTACATCTAGTGAAATTGAAGCAGTTATCAAAAAAACTGCCAACAAACAAAAGCCCTGGGCTGAATGGCTTCACAGGTAAATTTTACCAAATATCCTGGGAAGTACTAACACCTCTCTTTCTGAAACTATTTGAAAAAATTCAGGAGGAAGGAAGCCTCCCAAGCTCATTTTAAAAGGCCAGTATTATCGTAATTCCAAAACCAGATAAAGACACTACAAAAAAAAAAAAGAAAGAAAATTATAGACCAATATCCTCGATGAACATAGACGCTAAAATCCTATGTGGATGCCTTTAATTTCCACATATATGTATCCATCTACTGAGTCAATATTCTATACCCAAACTTTCCATCCCAAGTTTGTATTCTATTAAACGGTACTCACATTCACTTAGGCACTTAAGCCAAACCTTGGGAGTTGTCTTCTATTCTGCACTTTTACTCACACATCCGATATCTAACATATTTTCAAGTACTTCATCTTGACCTTTAAAATATGTCCAATTTAATGCCTTTTCTCTATCTCTACTGTTACTACTTCAGTCCAAACCTTTACCAATACCTACTTCTCAGAAAATGTAGTCAGCTCTGTCACTGCCTTTAGTTTTTTCACGGTAGTCTGTGTCACCCTGTATAAATGAAGCTTAGTTCTGTTCCTGACTTCAGCCAAGTCCATTTTCAATTTGGGGCATTTATGCATAATTGCACTTTTTCCAGAAAGCTGCTCATGGTGAATTCTGCATCTCATTAAGATCTTTATTATAAGATTTATTTTCAGCTTGTTTGATCTAAAGTGGCTTCCTAGTTACTTTCTATAATGTTGTCATCTTTTATTATTTTCATGGTACTTATTATGATATAAATGATACACTTTGGTTTATTTGTTTAGTAATTTATTCATGAAAACTCCATGAGAAGTATTTTATCTGTTTTTGATCAATGTTGTCTCTCCAGCACCCTGAAAAGTGTCTAAAACACAACAGGAGCTTGATAAATATACTTATATGAATAAATGAATGTATATTCCGTTCACTTTTGTTGGAGAGACTTAAATACATTGGAGAAATTGTATTGAAAAGTGTCAATTGATAACAGGTCCCAAGGAATACAAAAAACGAAAAAAAGTGTTTTCAGAGAAGGCTGATATTAATCAGGCAGGATTTGGAAGGAAATACTTTTAAGAGTTAGATTTTGAAGATTTGTGTGACAGAAACTGTTCATTCTCAACCAAAGATAGCTTTTAAAATTTTCCACTTCCAAATTCATTGTTATTATTAGTAATAGTGAAATGGTAGAAGGTAGAGAAGCAGGTGGTTTTAATTCTATGTCTAATAAATCTCAACTATTAACCATCGACGAAACAGGGAATCTATGTGGCATTGACTGCTCTTACTGATAATAGATTTCATTTTTAATCTTCTCAGAAAATGTAGTCAGCCCTATCCTTGCTCTTAAAGGTCATTCAAAAGGCTGGATTATGAAGGTCCAGCTCTTACTCTGAGCAACAACACTTGGGCGAGTCCTGATTCACTGTTGGCAGGGCAAGCAATCTAGTTGTTATCATTACCTCTCTCATATGCAGCTGATGAGAGCTGAAAAGCAACAGGCACATCTCTATCTGCTAGAGCTCAAAGTTCCAACCTTTTTACTAAGTTTCCTCTTAAGGGTCTGAGTCATGAGGCCTGTTCAAATTCTCTTAGTCATTTTCCTCATTAGGTAATAGATGAGAAAAAGGCCTTTAGAAGATCAAAATTTAAGAGTAAATAGTTTTAATGAAAAGAAAAGCAGGCTGAGAAAATGAATTAAACTAGTATTTGAAGCCCTACTACATGTCTAACTCTGGATATAAAATAAAATAGGGCATACTACTTTCCAGCAAGAATTGTGCAACAAAAATGTGCCGAGTAGATAATGTGCCCAAAATAATCATTAACAATTTTATACCTTTTCTGTTTAACTATAGTCTCTTGAAGAATTTCCTAGGTTTTTATACCAAGCCATTGTGAGAATGGAAATCTTCCTTGTTTTTTTTTTTTTTTCCCTTTTCTAAAGTCAACATTTTCTGCAAAATGACCAAAGTTACCCAGATGGATGCCTCTCTTTTTGTAAGTTTAACATCTTAATTAGACAAGGGCCTGATCTCCAAAATATATAAAGAACTCACACAACTCCACTCCAGGAAGACAAATAACCCAATTAAAAAATGGGCAAAGGACTTGAACAGACACTTCTCCAAGGAGGACATACAGAGGGCCCAGAGACATATGAAAAGATGCTCAGCATCACTAGCCATCAGAGAGATGCAAATTAAAACCACAATGAGGTACCATCTCACACTGGTCAGAGTGGCCAACATAAACAAATCAACAAAAAAATGTTGGAGAGAACGCGAAGAAAAAAGAACCCTAGTACATTGTTGGTGGGAATGCAGACTGGTGAGACCACTGTGGAAAACAGTATGGAATCTCTTCAGAAAACTAAAAATGGAACTGCCCTTTGACCCAGCAATTCCGCTGCTGGGATTATACCCTAAGAACCCTGAAACACCAATCCAAAAGAACCTATGCACCCCAATGTTCATAGCAGCACAATTTACAATAGCCAAGTACTGGAAGCAACCTAAGTGCCCATCAGAAATGAGTGGATCCAAAAACTATGGTATATTTACACAATGGAATTCTACACAGCAGAGACAAAGAAGGAGCTTCTACCCTTTGCAACAGCATGGATGGAACTGGAGAGCATTATGCTAAGTGAAATAAGCCAGGTGGTGAGGGACAAGTACCATATGATCTCACCTTTAACTGGAACATAATCAGCAAGAGAAAAAAGCAAGCAAAATATAACCAGAGACATTGAAGTTAAGAACAATCTAACAATAGCCAGAGGGGAGTGGGGAGGGGACAGTGGGGAGAGGGTTTTTCAGGAACTACTATAAAGGACACATGGACAAAATCAAGGGGGAGGGTGGAAGTGGGGGAGGGAGATGGGTTTGGCTGGGGCGGGGTGGAGGGATGGGGAGAAAATGCAGACAACCATAATTGAATAACAAAAATTAAAAAAGAAAAGAAAGGGAGGAAGGGTGACTCTCTCTTTTTTTTATCGGTCATCTGCTTTTCATCTTCAACTCTGCTTTCAGCAAGAGCAAACACACATTTTCCTTCTTTAACAGTGGTACTTTATTACCCATAGGCTTTGCATTGTTTCTCCTAATTGAAATATTTCAACACAGGGTCAAATTTGTATTAGGAAGAACTGAAAAATGTCAAGTCTTTTTTTTCCTAAATGCAATAAATTTTCAACTTCTGTTCAATTAAAGAGAAAGGTAAACCATTAAAATATAACCTTTCCTATCTTTCAGCACTATGTACTTCAAAAAGACCTTATCATAAACTAAATTGTTATAAAAAGATTACATGTTTTCCATTCGAATCTTATTAAATGAGAAGCTCTATTCCTGATGTAGGGAACGAACCCCAAATTCATCAGTGCTTTAAAAAAATTGTGACAAATACTGTAGAGGAATACCTCATTTTACTGAGCTGTACTTTATTGCTCTTTGCTGGTATGTTTTTTCAAATTGAAGGTTTGTGGCAACCCTGTGTAGAGTAAGTCTCTAGACTCCCCTTCTCTAACTTCATTTGCTCCCTCTGTGTCTCTGTGTACCATTTTGGTAATCTTTGCAGTATTTTAAATGTTTTCATTATTATTATGTTTGTTTTGGTGATCTTTAATTAGTGATCTCTGATGTTACCATTAGAATGCTGTGGGGGCACCATGAAGCGTGCCCACGCAAGGTAGCAAAATTAAGCGATAAATGAGTGGGCACTGACTGCTCCACTAATGTACTCCTGGTACAAATTCTGTGAAGATTTTTGAAATGACAACAAGGGATTTCGAATATTACACAAACTTAGTCGTTAAAGCAGCAGGAGGATTTGAAAGGATTTACATCAATTTTGAAGAAGTTCTACTGTGGGTAAAATGCTATTAAAATATTGCCTGTTACAGAGAAATTGCCAATCAGTGTGGCAAACGTCATTCTCATCTCATTTTAAAAAATTGCCACATCCACCCCAGCCTTCATGGCCACCACTCTGATTGGTCGGCAGCCGTCCACACCGAGGTGAGAGCCTCTGGGAGCCAAAAGATCACAACTCGCTGAGTGTTCAGATGACAATGAGCATATTTGAGCAATAAAGTATTTTAAAATAAGGTATGCACATTAATTTAGACATAATGCTATTACACATTTAATACACTACAATATAATGTAAACATAATTTTTATATACACCGTGAAACCAAAAAAGAACCCCATTCTGTGACTTGCTTCATTGCAATATTTGCTTGCTGGGATATTTGCTTTGTTGGGGTGGTCTGGAACTGAACCCACAATCTCTCTAAGGTACGCCTGTATAAATCATGTAAGAAAAAACATGTAATACTGTCATAAGAATATCAGCAGCAGCAGTTTTATTAATTTAAAATACTACTATATTATATATCATGGCCTTTTAAAATAATACTATATCATTAATGTTTTCAGAAACAATATTTTTATTTTTCCTCTCATATTATTTTACTTATTGATCAGTGTAGTCACCTGCTAGAATGCACAGACAAATTAGCATGCAAAAAAGTGTAAAGGAAATACATGAGGCAAATCTATTACCCAGACCCCACTAAATAATGTGCACATATAAACACACACATATGATTATGTATGTTTGTAACTGGAAACAAGTTACCAACATTAGATTTTAACAAACATCTTATTCTAATTCATAAAATGTCAGTGAACTAAAAAAATGAAATGTGAACTCCAGGTAATTACAATGTAAATATTATTAAAATAATTATAATGAAAAATGTCAAATTACAGCCCAACTTCTGCAAAGTGGAAATAAACATATTTCAAATATTAAATAGTAATATTGATCATCAAATGTTTTAGGTATTATAAAATATACATACAAAGCTAAATATAGACTTATTAAAATATAATAGTATTAATGAATATTGATAAATCTATGTATTGATATATCAAATAAACACTAGGTCAGTTGTCTGATTATAATTTAGAATTTTCACTTTGATTTGACAAGGGTCAGATTCTCCCTGCTACTGTGAACTACTAGAAAACTGGAGAAAAGCTATGTAACCACAAATTCTGCACATTAGACAGGAGACGATATAGAATTCTTTGAGAAGAAGGAAACAAATGGAATGGGCCTTCGAATTGCTCTAGCTTTTTCTCAGAGGCACATTTCAGTTCATGGTGCAGGTACAGGATCCAAGGTAGAAAAGAGAGAGATGGGAGTTTAGGGAAGCTGAAGAGGCTGGAGGTATTGGAGCAGAATTCCATGGGATAGATACTAAATAATAATAATCATCATCATCATCTTCGGAAAACTCTATGAGAGTCCATTAGAGTGCTTGTTTAATTCTAAGATAGGTGCATATGGAGTGAAAGTACAGGAAGCTAGGTGAATAAATACCATATTATTGTATCCAAATAATTTCCAAAGCTTACACAATGTAGAGAGATTCAAGCTTTGATTGGCTTCAGTGAAGAGTTCTTTGTAATCATCTGTAGAATTCAATAGAGACTTCAGAGTGTTCCCACTTTATTATTAAACAATAATTAGGGTAAAGGTTACTCTAGATACATCCTAAGAAAGCTTAAAAAATTGCCTTAGGGAGATCAAATTTACCACAAGTGACCAAGCCTGCTAGAACAAGGCCTAACACCTTTAAAGGAGGACAGTAAAATTCAGAAATCAACTATGTAACAAACACAATACCGAGCATCCAACCAGAAGTTATGAGGCAAGATACGAAAAATGCAACCTTTAACTGAGAGAGATATCAGCCAAGATAAACAGCCCCCAAAATGACAGCGATGATAGAATTGACAGAAAAGGGCTTTAAAAGAGTAATTATACTCTTTATGTGAGCAAGGATTTAATGGAAAACATGAACATAATTAGCTAAGAAAGAAAAGATTTTTTTATAAGAACCATATAGACTAGAGATGAGAAATATAATATCTGAAATAAAAAATATATCAGATGAGATTACAGCAGATTAGACACTCCAAAAAAAGAGATAAACTTGAAAACATAGTGATGGGAACGATTTAAAATGAAGCATAGAAGAAAAATAAAACAATAAAATAGATGTTTTTCTGAACTATGGGACAAAATCAAGTTGTCTACCATATATACTATTTATATCTTAAAAGGAGAGGAGTTCAAAGAAAAAAAATTGAAGAAATAAGAGGAAACAGTTTCTAAATTTCTACACCAAGCACATCGTAACGAATTATTGTATGCAACTGGTAAAGACAAAGACTTAAATAGAGCCACATAAAATAAAACATTATATGCAAAGAATGACAACAGACCTCTTGGCAGAGATTATGCAAGCCCAATATGCAAACAATGTCTTAAAAATACTATGATAATAAAAGCCAACTTGTCAATCTAGAACTTTGTCTGCAGTTAATATTTGCTTTCAAATATGAAGACAAAATACCTTTTTGCCCAGATAAACAAAAGTGAGAGAATTCATCCTGCTCAGGCCTGAACTGCAAGAACTGTTAAATGAAAATCATCAGGCAGAAGTTACCGGAGGAAAATATGGATCTATGCAAAGGAATCAGTTTCAGAAGTTATGTTGGTGACCATGAAGTACTTTTTCTCCTCAGTTTTCAGTATTCTAAAAAATGTAATGATCATTGAAAACAAAAATAACAATGTGTTGTGAGCTTTATATAATATACAGAATACAGAAGTAACATATATGATTTAAAAAAGTACAGAAAAGTTGGGGAGGAAATAGAAGTACAGTTTCAAGTTTCTTATGTTTTGTATTAAATATCATTTTGTGGCAAACTAAAATATGTTGGAACCACTATAGAAAAAACAACAAAGTTATAGATAATAAACCAATAATGGAGATAAAATGGAATAAAAATAAATAATCCCCCCCAAAAAAAGACAGAAAAAAAAACAGATGTGACAAATAGGAGACAAATAGCAAGAGGGTAAATTTAATCCAAGTATGTTAATAGTTACATTAAATTAAATTCTAATTAAAAGAGATCATCAGGATAGATATTCTGTCTAGACAACATCCATTTTAAATATGAAGAAACAGCAGGGTAAAAGTTAATGGAATAAGCTGTATCATGACAAACTTCTAAGAAATCTGGAGAATCTGTAATATATCAGATAAAATGTACTTCAGAACAAAGAATGTTCCTGGAGATAAAAGGATGTTTCATAGTGAAAAAGCAGTTTACCCATATCCACAAAACATCATAATCTTAAATGTATATATCTCTAAATATAGAGCTTCAGAATACCTGAAGCAAAAACTGACACTTGCTAAAAAGACATAGTTGAGTCTCCAGAGATAGTTGATACGTTTGCCCACCTCTCTCCACAGCTGATAGAACAGATAGACTATCAGTAAGGATGTAGAACACTTGAACAACACTGTGAAAGAACTTGACCTAGTTGCTATTTATAGAACATTCTCAGCAATAACAAAGAATGTGCAAATAAAATTTTCACAGATAGACCATAGTCTGGTCCATGAAAGTAATCTAAATAAATTTTGAAATGTTAAAAAATAAAGATAAGTTCTGTGACTACACCATGGAGTTAAATTGTAAATTAATAACGTATATGTGCAAAACCCCTATTTTCAAATTGAACGACAGTGTTCTACATAACCCATGAGTCAAAGAAGCGACTAGAGGAAAGTTCAGATGATATTTTGACTAAGTAAAAATTAAACCACAAGATAATCTCATTTGTAGAATGCTGCTTACATAGTATTTAAAGGGAAATCTATAGCTTCAAAGGCTTGTATTAGAAAAGAAGGAAGTCTACAATATGTTATATAGACTTCTTTATAAATGTGTAGAAAAAGACCCGATTTTACCAATGGTAAGTAGAAGGAAGGGAATAATAATGATAAGAGGAGAAATCAATGGAATACAAAATAAATAAGAGAAAATCAAAGCCCAAAGATATTTTTTACATCATCAAGAAAACAGCACCAAATAATTTTGGTGAAATATTATGTGGCTTGGGATTTAAAAAAAAGGAAAGGTGACTTCACTTTGGGAGGGATGTTTTTTACTTTCCCAACATATTTTACTATTTCAGGGCTACTTGACACTTTGTTGGTTTGTTGGAATACTATTAAGAACATTGAAGTTAAGAACAATCTAACAATAGCCAGAGGGGAGTGGGGAGGGGATAGTGGGGGGAGGGGTTTTCAGGAACTACTATAAAGGACACATGGACAAAACCAAGGGGGAGGGTGGGGGTGGGGGAGGAAGGTGGGTTTGGCTGGGGTGAGGTGGAGGGGTGGGGAGAAAATACAGACAACTGTAATTGAACAAAAATTTTAAAAAAAGAATAATCTGAAGCTCATTAAACTAGATATCACCTCCAGGTAATTTTCATAAATATTAAAAAGAAAGAGTTTCAAAATATCACTAAGTAGCCTGCAAATAAAACCATAATGTATTGATGTGATTGAAATAGGTCTTTTGTCTAAACAATGGTAGAGCACAGGTGGCAAACACAAGGCCCTCGGGCCGAATCCGGCCCTCTACCTTGTTTTATCCAGCCTGACACTTTGTTTCTACCTGCCGGCAGTGCTGAGCTCCTTGCCCCTAGTTAAGGAGCAGTTACCCCTAGCCCTGCAGCTCTGCCATATATGCTTACCTATTTTCCCCAGTTTTTTATTTTAGCTGTCTTTGGTGTCTTTTGATGTGCTCAATCTTTTCTTTGTGATTTTTAGTTTCGGTAAAGGCTAACAAAGCTTTTTCCCTCAAAGATTATATTTGCTAATATTTTTCCTGTTCACTGTTTTTACTTTTGCTTATAAACATTTCATTTTCCTCATAATTAATTTTAAAAAAAAGGAGCAGTTACGTTTATACAGTCCTAAAATTACATTCAGCCCTTTGAAGGCAACTATGAGGCTGATGCGGACCCCGGTGAAAATGTGTTTGACACCTTTGTGAGGGTTAGCATTCTAATCTGTAATATTTAAAAGTTTGACTAGATAAACTGTATGTTTTGTCTAACTATATTTTGATGACTTTATATATTTGTAAACTCCTAAATGGCTTGATAAATGAAGGAAGAATTTGAGTATTTAGAGAATATTTATTTAAAGAATGTTTATTCTCTAAATCATTAAGTAAATCATTTAAAATAAGCTCAAATAACAAATCCAGAAGCAAAGTGATTGTACTCGCAACCTGATTATTTCAATCTCTTCAGTTTCAAGTGAAGTTAAGATTTGTATTGGGTTTATGAAGAACTCAAGTGCCAAGTTTACTAAAGTGATATCTCCATTCCCGCTCTCATTCATCCTTCATGCAATGAATATCTAACAATTTATGCTTCTTCCTTTTCTCTCGGCTTTCATGATACCATGTGCATTTGGTTTACTTTCTTTTTTGATGTGACTGTAACATCTAGATTTCTCTTTGTTGACCTTTCATTGATCTTTCATTGACCTTTCATTGACCTTTCTCTTTTTCTCTCTCTTTTCGTAAGTACAACCAGCTATGAAAGTATAAATAGGAAGACTATTCAGAATAATATCTGAAAATTATGTTTTGGACCAGCCCACCCTCTGGCCATTGTTTCCAATGACTTTTAAAAAATGATTTACTAATAAATGTCTTCATATGTATATAATTTTCTAGATGTTTTCCTATGTGATATCATTTATAGCTTCATAGCTTAGAAGGTTATTAGTTTTGAATATTTGAAAAATATTCAGTATTATCCATTAAGAAACATCACCAAGTAGTGTGATGGAATCTTCATAGCTTTCTTGCCTTTTTAAACTAGAGATAACATTCAAAACTACACTCCTTGGGATACAAATTGATACAGTTCACTCAGTTAATGACAGACTTATGAAAGTAGCTATAAATCAAAATTTCTGTGTATTCTAATTTATTAAAAATTTCCTTTGTCATTTTGAAATCATTTTAATACATGACCTGATTTTCTTTCATCCTTTTTAAAAAAGCTTTTTAAAATATGATTTCTTCTGTACTCTTCCTTATGAACTTTAGAAATGTTCTTTTTAAAATAAGAAAATCCTGCCTTGCTGGTGCGGCTCGGTTGGTTGGGCATTATTCTGCAAAGCCAAAGTGCGCCAGTTCGATTCCAGGTCAGGGCACATGCCTGGGTTGCAGGGTTGGTCTCGCGGGGCGTGTACTAGAGGCAACCTATTGATACTTCTCTTCCTCTCTTCCTCCCTCCCCTTCCCTCTCTCTAAAAATAAATAAATAAAATCTTTAAAAAATAAGACTCCTGGAATTTTGTATAAAGTTTAATTAACTTTTTTTTAATTTATTTACTGTCTTTAAAAACAGTCATCAAATACTATTATTTCCCATTTGGCAGAAATAATATATCATAAATGTATTATGGATTGCTTTACAATAGCACATATACTTCTGGAAATTATTCCTAATTTTTAAAAATATTTTCTATCACTGTGAGTTGGATCCTTTGGTTTCTAATAGGTATTTCAGCCAAGCATGTAGAACTTAGAGACTATGTGACTTTGTATGCTTACCTGGAACACAGCTATTTTATGGCTACATTATAACCCCTTCACTGGGACAACCCAGAGATGTCCATATTTTGGTCTAGTGTTTGTTTTTTAGACAAATTTTTATAGCTCTTGTTGATACACCTTACTGTTATCTGCTAGGATCTAATAGTTTCCTTTTTTTCTAAAATTTAGAATTTTAGGTTTTTCATAATGTACAGCATTGTGAAGTGACCATTTTTGTTCTTAATTTTGAATTTGGTAAAAATGCCTTTAGAGTTTTAAATGTTAAACTTCTGGTTTTATTTTTTTAACATTTTTTTATTGTTGTTCAAGTACAGTTTTCTGCCTTTCCCCCCCACCCATCCCTACCACCCCAGCCCTCTCCACCTCCCTCCCCTGTTTCTACCCCCCTTTGTTATTGTCCACGTGTCCTTTATAATCGTTCCTGCAAACCCTTCACCCTTTCCCCTTATAATCCTCTCCCCTTTCCCCTCTGGTCACTGTCATTAAAATTTTTTAAATTTGGATTATGCATTGAAGTTATCATCAAAGTATCAGAATGTCAATTTTCTGGTTTATCTTATGCCTATGATGCTTATTCTAATAGCTCTTTTAATATCGCAGCATCCTTACATTCCAGGGATCAAACTTCCTTGGTCGTCGTTTGGAAGAGGGTTTGGCTGAAAGCATTTTGATGACAAATACATTGATCATAATGGAAATTTCACAACGATAATATTGGCCCTAAAATCAATATTCTTACTCACTATTACTGTAAGTAGTAGTTATCCTTCTGTCAATGATTAACTCTGAATCAGTCAGTCAACTATTTTCTTTAAATGATACTGGTTTTATATGAAGTATATAAAATATTTAGTTTATGTTCAGTTGAAAATGATTTTAAATATAAATTATTATGTACCCATCACCCAAAGTCAAATCCTCTGTCACCAAATATTTGACCCCCTTTACCATTTACCGCCCTTCCCCCCCCTTTCATCTGGTAATCACCACACTGTTGTCTGTGTCAAAGAGTTTTTGTTTGTTTTTCTTGTTAGTGCATATGTTGCTTTCAGTTTTATACCCCACATGTAAGTAAAATCATATGGTTCTTTATTGGTGGTGTTGACATCATAATATACATACCAAATAACAATTCAAAAAAGAAAAATAAATAAAAATAAATTATTGACAAGTTACTGGAAACATTTCAAAAGGGGTAGAGACATAATTCATTAAAATTAATTAAACTTAAAAATTCATTAAAATTTAAAGCTTGGAATAATATAGTATTTTAAATGTTTCCTTTTCATAGATTTTAATTTTTTTTCGTCAATGCAGAAAAAAAGATTATCAAAAGAGGATAGAAAAGAACACTCCTTATAAAACCCACTAAGAATCTATTATTATTAACATTTTCTGGCATAGTTTTCCAGATTTTTTTCTTTCCAAACACATATAATCACATTTTAACACTTTTTACAAAGATGAAATGAATATCACATGCACAATATAATCTGTTTTCATGAATAGCTCTCTGTAGCAATGGGAAAATTTCTCCAGGATCATTATTAATGATTATATGCAATTCACTAATTTACATTGTGTTCCATTATACCATCGTTTAGTCAGTCTCTTTTTATTGGACACTTGTTTTATTTCTAACTTCAATTACTGTATATAGCACAAAGGAAAAGTAACTTGAAAAAAATTTTGTTAAGAATTAAATACATTTTGAACTGGAAAAAAACAAGAAACGAAACTAAAACATGCCAACATTTACAGGGGGAAAAATAAAGACTCAAAATAATTTGCAAAAATTCCTTCAGTGTACCAAGGTTACCAACACCAACAGTAGAAATACTCATTGTTAAACAATTGTTGTAACCAAATAAATTTTGAACAAACTGCATTTGACCTTTCAAAACTTAAAATGTTTGTGTCTACATTTGTTTGATATCTTTATCAATTTTAGTAAATATTACATAAATGACCTCCGTATGACATTTTCATTAAGCTTAAGGTTATATCTTTTTTTCCTCACTGAATATATTGTGAAGCTTCCCTCTATTTTTCTGTGTTCTGAAATAAAGTATCTAACATGGAAATAATTTATTCTGTATTATTTTAAATAGTTAATTGACAACTCTATCAATATAAGGCAAGTTTTAAAGGATGGTTTTTAATAAATGCTTCATAATTTCTTATATATTTATTGAGCTGGAGATATTTTAACTTGTGTCAACATTTATATTTTATACTATTTATAGTATTTCAGCTACTTGCTTAATTAAAATCAAATACAACTAGTATAACATATCATAATGCTAAAAAAAACCCCATTTCCTTCTGCATTCTCATTTGAATTTTGATTTGTCTTTTTCCATTATTAGACTTTACAGGAATATTAAATTTTACATTATTGGTTTACCTGCAAAAGAAGCTTTCAGATTTGTTATTCATCATTATTTTTCTACTGAATTGTTTTATCTTCACATAAACATCACTATTTCAAGAAATAGTGGTGCCCGCCCACTATTGATCGTTGGAAAACGTAATGATCCTTTAGTTGTCAACACACATTTTTAAATTTTAAAGACCCTCACTCTGGCCAGATATATACCTACAAATAAAAGGACAGATACTTAGGCATAGCTAGGATGATTTTTCATTTTTTTCTAAAAAAATTACTGAACTCACACTGTAGAAATATATTTTTTAAATTTCTTCCACCTATGTCATTATATTTGAAGTGTTTTCATTTGTATTAATCTCTAAATATTTGATAAAAGCAAACTTTCATTTTTCTTTGAATAATTGCTGTTGTGAGAAGTGTATCTTTATGAGTTTTTGTATTTTATGACATGTTAAGTATTTGATTTCACTGCATTGCATCTTGAGACATAATCCATGCGGTTTGTTTTGTTTTAATTTTATATTCTATAATTTAATTCTATACTTAATTTCTTTCTTAGGATAGAACAGTATCAATGTTTGTGTGTTATCTGTGGGCACTGTTTGAAATGGTGGGGGAGGAGTAAGCTAATAATTTTAAGTACCTGCCATATAAAAATGCTTTCAATATTTATCTCATTTAATTCTCATAGCAACCTAGTGAGGTAAGAATTATTATCTACACTTTGTTTTTCCAGTGGAAAATAGATTTAAAGTTAAGTGATTTGCCCAGATTACGTCTTGAGTATGTACGCAGCACCGCTGAACTCAGAACTGGGTGTGTGTGATGCCAAAGCTCAACGTCCTTTTTACTGAATTAGTGTCTTTCGAGGAGATATAATTTCTTTCAGGGGTGTACAGGGTTTGATATATATCTAATTGTTGTACATTTACTGTATTATTCATTTCTTTGCTGTTCTTACTCAATTTTTAATGGGGATTTACCCAGGATAATTGCATGCTGTAATTTAATCGTGGAATTTCAGAAATGTGTGTTCCTTCCGTCATCAATCTCATCTGTCTGGTTTCAACTACTACTATCCAGGCTGTCAGCTTCCCATCTCTTATTTGAGTTCCAGGCCACAGCTCAGCAAATGTTTTTAAAATCTGAGACTAAACATTTTACCCTATTGGTTTGATGATTAAGCATTTACTGCAATATTTGGAAAGCAATGAGAAACGTGAAACATGTAATAAGAATCATCTTAGTTCCACAAGCTGAGATGACTAGCATTTTTATGAATTTTCTTGCTATCCAATTTTTTGTCTCTTATATGCACACACATATTTTATTTATTAATTGGAATCAAACCAACTACTATGGTTTCTAACCTTTTCTTATCAAACTAATGTGAACATTTTTATGTTATCAAATATTCCTCAGGAATATGATGTTTTTTAATTAGTCTTTTTGTGTTGTATGGATGTGTGACAGTGTATTCCATGTCATTGGGCATTTAGGACTACAATTATATGTCATTTTTATGCAGATCACAGGATGGATATTGGCATTTTGAATTGCACCTACTTTATAACAAATGAACTTAGTTTCAGTAAAATTTTATCAGGCAGGGGGGCCATGGAATTAAGCAGCCAAGAACAATGGTAGTAAAATATGCACCATGCTTTTGACAATGTCTGTTTCCCTTAAAGGTACACTCCATTTCAGGCTGGGTTCATCATGACTACCTCCCCATTAATATGCCAAACCTTCCTCTCCAAAACCCTTGTATTCGTGGAGTCTTTCTATTAGGGGTCTAATACTGGCAATACTTTTCTGTGCTGATGACAACAGATGCAAGAACTAAGGTGAGCCCCCTAGATAATCTTCTAAAAACAGATGAATTTAGAAACCACATTTAAAATGAAATTAAATGTTGTCATATAAATCTTGATGAGACTATTACTCTCTAATGATTCTTCTGTTCTTGGCATCCCCTGAATTTCTTCTTACACTTTCTCGAATCTGTTATCTGTATATTTTTGCCTTCCTGTAAGTGGTTTGTGAAATAAAAAGAACATTTACTTCCCATTTGACTATTTTATAATAGCTTCTAAATAGGAAAGTTGTGAGAAAATGTTACATGTAATGTGAAGCTATTGAATTTTTTCATAAAAGCGAGAAAAAGCAAAAAAAAAATCTCATTTCACCTAATGCATTTCAAAGATTGCCATAAAGTAAGATACTTTATCATTGGGAAGAAAATGCTGCCTTTCTTCAATAGGAAACAAATATATTTGCATCATAACAGAATGGGGAAGCTGTAAATAGAAGGGAAAATTTTGGTTGTTGCTATGCAGACTGAGCTAACTGTCATATCCTCAGAGATATTTTAGAGAATATTTTCACACAAAATGTGTGAATCTAATCATTTATTCATTAGAATCTATGATTTACTTTCCATACATAAATAAGCACTTTAAAAAACAATGCTAAATCTCAGTGACTTCAAGTCTTCTTTTCTATCCCACTTCCAACAGTTGCTCATCTAGAGCAACTTCATCATCTACCTTGACGACCTTTTAAAACGTTGATTTCCCATCTTGTCTCTCAAAACTTTTCTATCCAGACCATCCGCTTTAGCCAACATGGGCCATGCCACTGATCTCTTCCTCTTTCTGACTTGAAGAAAGAGAGGTCAATGCTTATATCCATTGTGTCATCTAATCCTGATTTAGTTCCTTGCATTTTCCATGTCCAATGTCACTTTCTTGGTTATAATTTCCTTTTTCCAACCTGGACTTTTTGAATTTGAGTGCTTTACCACTTTGACTTCCTCTTATCCCTGCTTTCTATTAGATTAATTAATTTAACCTCAATTAATCCCAGATTCCAATTTCTGTTTTTTAATTTAATTTTTATTGTTGACACTCTTACAGATGTCCCCATTTCCCCTCCTTAGCCTACCTCTTCCCAGCCCCTGACGCCTCTTCCCTCTGGCCATCACTGTGCTGTTGTCTGTGTGTATGTGTCATGCATTCTATGTGTTCTTCGGCTCATCCTTTCACTGTCTTTCAGCCAGTCCCCTCTCCCCTCTCCTCTCTTACAGCTCTAGTCTGTTCCAGGTATCCATGCTTACTTTACCATTTTGTTCATCAGTTTCTTTTGTTCATTAGATTGCATGTATAAGTGAGATTAGTCTTTCCCTGACTGGCTTATTTCACATAGCATTACAACCTCCACGTCCATGTGTGCTGTTGCAAAAGGTAAGATTTCCTTCTTCCTCTTCTTTTTTTTTTTTTTTTACAGATGCATAGTATTGCATTGTGTAAATGTACTATGGCTTTTTTTTTATCCACTCCTCTGTTGATGGGCACTAGGGCTGTTGCTAAATCTTGATTATTGTAAATAATGCTGCAATGAACATAATGGTGCAAGTATTCTTTCAAATTAGTGTTTTTGGTTTCTTTGGATATTCTCAAAGTGGGAACACTGGGTCATAAGGCAGTTCCATTTTTAATTTTTTGAGGCATCTCCATACTGTTTTCCACAGTGGCTGTACCAGTCTCCATTCCCACCAACAGTGCATGAGGGTTCCCTTTTCTCTGCAGCCCCACCAGCATTTGTGGAGTTTGTTAATTTATTGATGATAACAATTCTGGCAGGTATGAAGTGATCCATGGACGTGTATATGCTTCCATTTATTTGTATCTTCCTCAATTTCTTTCTTCAATATCCTATAGTATTTGTAGTAGTGGTCTCTTACTTCCTTGGTTAAATATATTCCTATGTTCCTTATCTTTTTGTTGCAATAATAAATGGGTTTATTTTCTTAGTTTCTCTTTCTGACAGTTCATTATTGGTGTATAAAAATGCCACGGATTTCTGGATGTTAATTTTGTATCTTGCTACCTTGCCAAAGTGTTTTAGGGGAATCTTTAGGGTGTTCTATGTAGAATATCATGTCATCTACAAATAATGACAGTGTTATTTATTTTCTTTTTTTCCATTTTGGATGCCTTTTATTTCTTATCCTTGTCTGATTGATAAACTTCCAGTACTATGTTGAATAAGAGAGGTGCAAGAAGATATTCTTATCTTGTTCCTTATCTTAAGTGAAACACTTTTAGTTTTTGCCCATTGAGTGTGATCTTGGCTATGGGTTTGTAATACAAAACCTTTATTACTTTGAGGTATGTCCCCTGTATTCCCACTTTGCAAGAATGTTTATCATAAAGGAGTGCTGAAGTTTATCAAATGCTTTTTCTGCATCTATTGATGTGATCATGTGGTTTTTATCCTTCATTTTATATGTGGTGTTACAAGTTTATTGATTTGTGGACATTTTACCCACCTTGTATTTCCTAAATAAATACCACTTAATCATGATGTATTAAAATTAAATACTACTTAATTTTAATGTATGGCTGGATCTGGTTTGCTAGTATTTTGTGGAGGATTGTAGCATCTATGTTCATCAGGGATAATGGTCTATAATTTTTTTCTTTGTGGTGTTTTTATCTGGTTTTGAAATGGGAATAATGCTGACCTCATCAAAAAGAGCTTGGAAATCTTCTTCCCTCTTGAATTTTTTGGAATAGTTTAAAAATGATAGGTGTTATTTCTTCTTTGAATGTTTGCTAAAATTCACCTATTAAGCTATCTGGCTCAGGATTTTCATTTGCTGTGAGTTTTTTGATCACTGCTTCAATTTCATTGTTGTAATCAGTCTGTTTATGTTCTCTGGATCTTCTTAATTCAGCTTTGGAAGACTGTATATTTCTAGGAATTTATCCATTTTGCACAGGTTGTCCAATTTGTTGGTATACAAAAAGTTATTCATAGTATTTGCTTACAATCCTTTGTATTTCTGTGATTTCAGTTGTTACTTGTCCTTTTTATTTTTGATTTTTAAATTTTGTGTCTTCTCTCTCTTTTTCTTGATTAGTCTGGTTAATAGTTTGTCAATCTTGCCTATCTTTGTAAAGAACCAGTTCTTGGTTTCATTGATATTTTGTATTTTTTTTTTAGTTTCTGTTATTTATTTCCAATCTTATCTTTATTATTTCCTTCTTCTACTTACTCTGGGCTTTGTTTGTTGTTCTCTTTCTAATTTTTAGGTGTAGGGTTAGGTTGTTTATTTAAGAATATTCTTGCTTCTTGAGGTAAGCCTGTAGCCTGTAATGCTATGAACTTTCCTCTTAGGATTGCTTTGGCTGTGTCCCATAAATTTAAGTGTTTTCTGTATTTATTTTCATTTGTGTCCAGGTCATTTTTAATTTTTTCCTTTGATCTCATTGTTAACCCATTTATTGTATAATAACATGCTATTTATCCACCATGTGTTTGAATGTTTTTCACTGTTTTAAAAATTATAGTTGATATCCAATTTCCCACCACTCTTATCCAAGAAGATTCTTGATATGATTTAAAGCTTCTTGAATTTGTTAAGACTTACTGTATGTGCTTACAGGTGTTCTATATTTGAGAATATCCCAAATGCATTACAGAAGAATGTATGTTCTGCTCCTTTGGGATAAAAATGTTCTGTAAATATCATTTAAATCCATCCAATCCAATGCATCATTTAAGGTTGCTGTTGTCTTGTTTATTTTCTTTCTGAAAGATCTATTCATTGATGACAGGGGTGTGTTAAAATCTCCTACTGTACTGTATTGCTGTTGATCTCTTTCTTAAAGTCCAACAAGACTCTTTATATATTTAGGTGTTCCTATGTTGGTTGTACATATTTATAAGTGTTATATCATCTTGTTGGATCAATCTCTTTAATATTATGTAGTGACCTTTGTCTATTCTAATGGCCTTTGTTTTGAAGTCTATTTTGTCTGACATAACTATTGCTACCCCAGCTTTTTTTCCATTTCCCTTTGCATGAAATATTTTTTCCATCCCTTTACTTTCAGTCTGTATGGATCCTTTGTTTTGAGATGGGTCTCTTGTACATAGCATATTTTTGGATCATATTTTCTTATCCATTCAGCTACCCTATGTCTTATGATTGAAGAATTCAATTCATCTACATTTAAAGTCATTATTATTAGGTACATATTTTTACCTTTTTTCCCCCTTTATACTGATCTTTCTTCTCTCTCTCTCTCTCCCTCTCTCTCTCATTATTATTATTATTATAAAGTAGTCCCTTTAACATTTCTTGCAACACTGGTTTGGTGGTCTCCTTTAATTATTTTCTCTTTCTCTCTCTCTTTCTCCCTTTCTCTCTTTTTCTTTTTCTGTCTTCCTTCCTTCCTCCCTTCCTTCTTCCCTCCCTCCCTCTTCTTTCTTTCTTTTTCTCTTTCTTTCTTTCTTCCTTTCTTTCCCTTTATTTCTTCTTAGAAGCTTTTTATTTTGTCTTCAATTTTCATTGATAGACTTGCCATGAAAAGTAGCTTGGTTGTAGGCCCTTGCTTTTTATCACTTTGAATATTTCATGCCAATCCCTTCTGCCCTGAAGTCTTTCTGTTGAGAAACCAGCTGACATCCTCATGGGTACTCACTTGTAGGTAACTAACTTTTTCTCTTTTTCTGCCTTTAAGAGTCTCTCTTTGTTTTTAACCATTGCCATTTTAATTATGATGCATCTTGGTGTGGATCTTGGGTTCATCTTGGTGGGATTCTCTGTGCTTCCAAAACTTGTGTGACTTTTTCCTTCACCAGGTTAGGGAATTTTTCTGCCATTATTTCTTCTAGCAATTTCTCTATCCCTTCTCACTCTCTTTCCCTTTTTGTACCCTTATTATGTGGTTGTTGTTGTGCTTGATGTTGCATCACCTTCCTTCTTTCATCTCTGCAGTCTGCCTATAGATGTGCTTAGGGCTCAGCTTTCCTCGATGCTCAGGAATACACTGACCTTCGAGTTTGTCTTCCACCAACATTTCTTTTCATATAATAGTTTTCCAGGCAATAGCTAACTATGATGATTCATTACTCCATTTATTTTGGCTAGGCCTTTCATGCAGATCAGCCTACTTTCTCACACTATGGATTTCTGATTATTAAGAACCAACATCTTCTTTAATGCTCAACTCAGGTGTGCTCCCAGACGACCCCACGTAGACCTCCATCATCACAACCACTTTTCTCTTTTATAACAATGTGTGGATAAGTGTGATTCCCCCATGAGTTTACAACAGTGATTTTTAACCTTTTCCTTGCATGGCACACATAAGCTAATTGAAATTCTGTGGCATACCAAAATATATCATGTTTTTGCTGATCTAACAAAGAGTAGGAATAATTTTGATTCATTCACACCTAACACCTATTGTTGTGTTGGCTGTTGTCATTTTTCTTTTTTATTTGACAGTCTAAGGGAAAAGAAGTCAGTGGCCTGGACTAAATAGTTGGGTATTGCATTTTTAAAAATTTTTTGCAGCACATCAGTTGAAAATCACAAGTTAGTTCCTTGGACACTCAACTGCATCCCCAGTGCCTAACACAGGACCAGTAGGTACTCAATGATTCTGGGAAATTTTGTAAACATAATCCCATCTTCTGTGTTAAAACTTCTCTATTCTCATTTGGTCATTGATCAGTTCCTGGCCTTGGTTGATAATTATTTATGTACTTACTTTACTCAGCATCTCTCAGTCCTTACTCCTAATGGCTAAGATCAAGACTCATAGATTCTTGTATCCACTTTCATGTGTAAGTCACTGTTTTACAGCACATAGTTCTTTCACAGAACTCCCCAAATGCCGTGCTATGCTGGTGTGCCACAAATGGGTTCCAGGTATGTTGAGAAATGGATTTCCATCAGCCTGGGCCAGTTACTGTGTCACCAGCAGCCCACTTTCCTTAGTGTGTCATCCAAACATATCATTTCCTATGTTTACTATGAAGTATAAAGATTAGGAATTACTACTTTGTGGTTAACATTTAAATAAATGAGTAGGTGATTGTTATTCACTAATATTTAACCTTGGGTAAGTTGCATAACTTCTCTGTCAGTTTCTCTGCAGGACTGTTTCAAGATTGAGTTGATATTCATGGGAACACTTGGTCTTTTTTTTAATTACTATAATGATTATAATGATCATGAAAGGAACTGTGGCTCAGGTCATGGATGATACAGAAGAAGATAGGTACTCTGTCCTTAGAGAAATGTCAGCGTAGTTAGGGAGACAAACCCATACACACACATAGAACAACTACCAGTGCAGTCTGTGTGTCAAATGCTTGTTATAGAGACAGTGCTAAAGGGGTCAGGAGTCAAGTTTAAGGGAGGACTACACAAGACGATAAATAGGATCAGAGTCATTAATGATGACTGGGAGTCCTATAGGTAATGGAGAACCTGTCTGACATTAATTATTCTAAGGAAATATTCCATTGTAAGAAGGAAACTAAGACAAACCATTTTGTATTTTTCATGCTAATAAGTGCAAATTAAAAATTTTATTTTCTTGAAGGTTTTGACAGATTATTTGAAAATATTTCTAATAACACATCCTATTTATCCTTTTTAGTTACATGATTGAAAAATAAGAAGGAAATCCTTAATTTAATTTCCTTTGTCTTTTTTTTTTAATTTTTAGTGGGGCTATAGTGTTTTTGTTGCCTTGTTTACTGCTTTTATTTTCTGTTTCTCCTTGCTTCTCCCCCACCACCACTTTATGATCAGACTGACTTAGATAAAGAAGGGAGGTGACCGGAAATTAGGATTCTCAGCACACGGGCAGATGAGCCCTCTGTGATCTCAGTCGGTTGCAGTTTTTGATCAACTATAACAAAGCAAACGATGAAAAGGCGAGCACATGAGAGCAGTCTCTAAAACGGCTCTCCAGCTCCTGACTCACCTTCTCCAGCTGCTGGGCTCTTTTCTCTGAGTACTTAGTCAGGATTTAAAACTAAGAAAAGTGAGCTAAAGAACTGGAAAGTAGCACCTGCCTTTAAAAATTTCCTAAATTGGTCTCATCAGCAGCAGCTTTAATGTGATGCTGGGAATACATTTCCTTTTAAGAAACATTTGCTGTACAGGCTGCTTTGACTTGTGGTTTATCTTAAAATGAGTCAACCTCACTGATATCTTAAAAGACTCTTCAGTGTTACAGAATTAGCTCCCAACGCTAACCTGAGTACACAACATTAGTTTCCTGTAAATGTCTATATAAGCTCAAAACCTTTTAGAACATGGGGCACTTGATTCTTTCCAGGCACAATCAATGGAATGCCATTTTTTTTCTGGGAGAGACACAATCGAGATTTTGTTCTCACAACAGGATGCCCTAGTACATATTGTGTTACTACAAGTATTACATTAATAAAAATACTATTTTTAGGTAAGGACAATTTTTTCTACTCATTAGGAGGATCGATATTATTATTAGGCAAATAATTTAGTTGGAAATTTTTCACTGTAGTCTTTAACATGTCAAAGATTGCTAAGGTTCTGAAAGAACTGATAAGAAGTTTTCATAAAATTGCTTAGAAAGGAAAAAATTTGGCTTAATTTTTCTGAACCTTCCCCTAGTGATCTTCCAATTATTTTCAGCAGTCTCATGAGGTCAGAAACCAGGGTTTTGTTTTTGTTTTTGTTTTTGTTTTTGTTTTTTCACATTATTCCCATTGCCTGAATACTCAGTCTGTTGGTGGTCAGGATGTGAGCTGCGCTCAGGGTTTTTGTATCTCTACTACAATTTATTAATCTTTTACGTGAATCCTATTTTTTTTTAGGATCTGCTCATTAATAATGAGTTATTTAAGCACATAAACCCATTGAGATAGTGTGTGTCAAACGTTAAACCTTATAAAAGCCATTAACAGTAGGAATTTTAGACAATGTGCAAGTCTATGAGGAAAATATTTTCATTAATAATAACAGTTTGTGTGAATTGATTAGATAATTCTTTTGGAATGTTGTAAATGACCAGTGTTGGTGGCAACTTCCATGGGAGCTAAGACTTGGAGAAGCTGTGAACAAGACTCAGAGCAATTGTAGAAGGAATGGCATTGTCAGAAACAGGCCATGTTTGCTGGTCTACATCAGTCAGTGTGAACTCACAGATTCTTAGATACTGTTGGCAATGATAATTGTGACAATCATTATGAACTCAATTAGATGGCCTAACATAAACAGGCAGAGTATACATTTTTTAGGTCAAATGGAAAAGAAGAAATGTAGATCATCTTGACTGGTTTCTGTTATTGGTCAGGCAGAAAAGTTTACAGCTTTCAAAAATCTGTGCTAGAAGGGAGCAAAAATAAAAAATGTAAAAAAATAAAATTGGAAGTAATTCAATGATTTATTTAAGAAGTAGACATTTTAGTCTACTTATTATAATTATTATTACAAGAGCTATAAATGAACAGCAGCATGCATTGCTTTTCTTTCTTTTCCTTTCTCATCTAATTTTGAATGATAATATTCATATGAATACTATAATTATAAAAAGTTTCCTTTTTGAATGATATGTTTATAGTGTGTTATGTTGAAGGCAGGTTATGGGCCTGCCATTGTAACCCTCACTGCACACCTGACTACTCTCACTATGCTCACCTTCCTTTAGCTTCCTTTTAGTCTTTGTGATGGAGTATGTCCAAAGGCTAGATCTGGCCACATCAAAGCAGAGCACAGGTGCCTTGGGTTATACAGTATGTGGACTGAGATCAACATGTGTACCCTTCTGTCTCCGATTATCACATTCTGAAGCAAAGATGTGTAACCCACATTTACTTTGCATGCATGGATTCACCTACATATACCAGTATACGCGCTCAGTCACAAGAATGACTTGTCATAATGGAAAATGTGAAGATAACTTCTGTCATCATTGAAAATTTCCTAAGCCATCTCCACAAATATATTGCACATTAATGCAACCAATCAACAAGAATATAAATACTAAACTCATATAGTCCTCCATTAATAACTTACTTATTAGCATTTAGAATCTAAGCTATTTAAAAATCACAATAAATTCATTTTAGGGAATAACAGATTCTTCATGGACACAAAGAACCTGGGCATTTCACATCACTAATTTGAGTTTTTAAAATGTATTCAAAGCTGCCCTGCTTTTTGTGTGAAAACAAACTCTTCTAATCTGTCTGTTTCGGCCTTCCCCAGCATGACTCACCACAGAAGCTGATGTCCTCAACCTCAGGCCCAACTCAACTCATACTTAGGGGCAGTTATTGCTAAAGAAGGCAGTCTTAGGATCTTTTTCCAGGGCCTCAAATTAGAAATTTTGCTGCCATAAGTCTGGTAATTCTGTGCAGAGTGCAAGGCCCTGCCTCCCCGGTCCTGAAGACTCTCCCTCTGACCATGGCTGTGTTGCAGAGCACAGGGGATGGGCCTCCTGTGCTGGTTACCTGAGGGCTTTATGATTCCTAGAGGTTTGTAAGAGCAGCAAGCAATCCACTTCCGTTTGTCTTTGTCCTTGTCAACACTCTCTCCCCAGGGATCAAATCTGCTTTTCACAGCACCATGCTACTGGTTAGTGTCTTGCTCTCAGCTAGTTGAACACCCAGAACAAGGGGTGTACTTGGTGGGTGACACTGAGAGGCTAACTTCTGCCTGCAAATATGACCCAGTAGAGTGAATCTGCAGAATAAAAATGCCAACCTGGAGAGCACCCAAGGTGGTCACACCATGATGGATGCCAACTTTAATTATGTGTCCCCTCTGCTTTGCTAGTTAGCCCTAGAATCTGGTTAGCTTTGTTCCTATCCATGCCTATGTAGACAGTATATACAAAACGTTAGATATTTTTTTTAATGTGGACAACTAAATTTTTTCTTCAAAGAGGATGTCTTTATTTACGAAACTCTTGATGAGCAATTTTAAATGTGGAAAAATAAACTTGAGAGCCTGAAGTATGGGCTAGGAGAGACAAAAAGCCACACTCTTTCCCATGAGAAGTGAGCAGTGAGAGTAAGTTTTGGAGAAGCACAGCCAGAGACGGGATGTTAACGCGAAGGGGAGGTTCAGCCAATTCCTTGATGAGGAATGGAAAAATGGGTTTTAAGAACAGAGATGTCTCATATTGAAGTTTAAGTTGGTCACTATACTGTATAAAATATAGAAAATAAAATTTGAGGGAATTCACCTGCTTACTTGGGAGAGCATTTAGTTACCTATTTTAAGCATTTTCAGAAGATCTGTAAATGAGCATTACAAGTGCCTGCTTTCTTTTTCATGCTTTTTCTTTCCATTCATTTTTTTTAGATTTTATTTTTCAATTGCAGTTTGCCTTCAGTATTATTTTGTATTACTTTGGGGTGTACAGCATAGTGGTTAGACAGTCACATCCAAGGGTGTCCAACCTGAAGCCCACAGGCCTCATGCAGCCCAGGATGGCTATGAATGTGGCCCAACGCAAAACCGTAAACTTACTTAAAACATTATAAGACTTCTTTGTTTTTGTTAGTGTTTGTGTGTGGCCCATTTGTGGCCCAAGACAACTCTTTTTCCAGTGTGGCCAGGCATGCCAAAAAGTTGGACACCCTTGTATGCTCCCTCCCCCAATATTTCAAGTACCTACCTGGCACCATACATAGTTATTACAATAGTATTGACTATTTTCCTATGCTGTACTTTACATCCCCATGACTATTTTGGGACCAAAAATGCCTACTAAGAAGAAGGCATCACAGTATCCCCCCAACAGGCTTGGCATGGGAAAGGCACTTTCTGTTGTTACCTCCATTGCTGAGAAGCTTGTAAGAACCCTCAGGCTTTGTGCAGTATTTTTTGTATAACATTGAACTGAATTTCCTCTGAGTTCTTTTCCAGATTTAAAATTCTCTGATTATATGGCAGAATAATCATTTTTAATGACTCATCTCTTATCCAAAAGAATTATAACAAACTGTAAGGTGTATTAAGCAAATACATTTGATCTATCAATTTTGATACTTTCAGGATCAGAATGTTAGTATGTCCAATGGCAGTTCCTGTAAAGCCCAGCCAGTTTCTCCCCCTTTTATCCATCCTCACTGGTACCTCTGTAATCTGAGCTTGCAATGCTGCAAAACTAAACACATGTGAGCACTCACAACATGCTAAGGCCCTTAGGACCCTCCCAGGAACTCTATAAGTGAGCATCGTCATTGCCTCCATCTCACACTGAGAAGAAGAGGCCCAGAGAGGTGGAGCTCCTTGCCACAGGACACAGAGCTAATACACAGAAAAGCCATGCTGTCATCTCCCATGTCACAGAAACCAGTCTCGCCTCCTTTCTGGTCTCCCTGTTCCTATTCTTGCCTGACAACATTCTATTCTCAGTGACCAGAGGGGTTTTCTAAAATATAAATAAGATTAGGTCATTTCCCTGCTTAAAATTAGCCAGTGGCTGCCCATTGCACAGAAAATCGAATTGTGTTGTTTCTTTCTGTGCCTTAAAAGCCTCAGAGGAAATGTCCTTCCCTCCTTCCTTTTCAGTCTGTTCCTAACACAGGGTAAATAAACTCCATGCGAGCAGAGATCTTATTGTTCTTGTTTATTGTTGTACCCCTAGCACATTAACAGTATCTGTGCCATAGCCTATTAAAAATACCAAGTAAGAAGATCATTCAGATTGAAGGTAGGCAGATAAGGACAAGAAACTATTTTTTATTATGTGGGTCATCATTTTGCACTGACTTTTCTCCTGAAACCTTAAGCTCCAACGTAGTAGGACAGGGGTCTTGTCATTTCCGAGGTTGCCAAACCCTAGCTGCTTACTCTCTTCACAGAAATACACTTACATTAGGCTCAGAAAGTTTGTCTTCTCACATCCGTGTTCACACTTCCAGTATTCAATAAATACTTAGGAACTTTGTTGAGGGGATGGGGACTGACCGCCCCATCTTTCACCTTTTAAACTCATCACCTTAAAAATTCAAGCACCAATATTTGCTTAGAAAAAATCTGTTTACATTGTCAGTGCCTTCTCTTGTGTAACACCATAAATCTATCAGAATATACTGAAGAGAAGAATTTGCTCTTCCTCCTCTACTGAATGATTTAACAAAATAAGCAGATTTTTTCTTTTCAATGGTCTTTACTTGGTTCTCTTGGTGGATTTTTCAATAAACTATAAATATTGAAGGTAAATGTGTTTTGTCCCAAAGAAAGGTGTGAATAGCACTTTAGTGAGATTTTTCACATAATTCTGTGTCATTTTTAAAATGTGGGGACAGACCCTTGAATGGATAATGTAAGATTCTGTCTCTGTTGTCATGCTAATCATTTCTTTATCATTTTTCCGATGTTGTCTTTCCTGCTCTGAGCCCAAATTATTTTATTTTCCCCCTTGAATCAGAAATAACTCTCAGACTTGGATTTTAGGAGTTATGATATACTTTAGAGAATTCTTTGAATCTTTATAAAGTACTTTAAAATTTTTGGGCCCACTTTTTTTTAAAAAGAATTCTAGATTATAGTTGGGTAATGGATGAAGAACTCTTTATGATTCTTTCAGATTAAATAACAAAATTTAATGCACAATGGCTTATGCTATAAAAGGATGTTGTTGACTAATATGAAGAATCTAAAAGTTCAGCAGGTATCGATTATTGCTAGGTTAAGAGGCTTAATCATGTCACCAGGTAACTCATTTTCTTTTGTTTTGTGCTCTTTCTCCTGTATTGTTGGCTTATCAAGGCTGACATCACTCCTGGTTCCCAGATCAATACCAGAATCTCCCAGGGTCATCTACTTATACATGTTCATGTCCAGCAGGAGACATCTGTGCCTTAGAATGTTTGTTGAAATAATATTCTTATTAGACTGATCTGTTACACATCCACCCTTGAACCATATCTACAGCCAGTGGTGTGGGTCTTGCTGATTGCATTCCCTTAACCCACATGCCAAAGCCTGTGGGTAAAGGCAACTTTTTAGAAGCATGTTTCCATAAATGGGAACTAATAGTTGTTGAATAGGAGGGATGGATTCAGAGGGCAACCAATACAATAGCAGATTAGAGGAGTAAGCAGTCTGTTCTAGGATTATTTTGGAGTGTGGTGAAGTTCATGGGACAATATTGAGGCCAGCCCACACCTAACAGCCTGTATTTTGAGGCCATTTTGAGAAGACCCACTATAAACTGGGAGCTGAACTGGTAGGAGAGAGGTCAGGCCAACAGATCGATGGGGAGCTGATATGAGTGAAGTGAAAGGAAGGCATTGGTGGACCTGAGGGTATTTTGGTACTACTGTCTAAATATTGCTGAGCTGACAACATGAAGGAGTGGGGGAACAACCAGCCAGGCCTTGGCTGGGGTGGTGCAGGAGCAGATAGGTCAAAAGGACTTTAAACAGGCACCGACTGGTACTTCCAAAGTGGCCCCAGGCAACACTGCAGCAGAAAGAGCAGAGGAGCCCTAAAAGCCAAGCCACACACTGCAATCAGTGTTAGCACCTATTGGACACTGATTGTTCTGATGTCATTGTTTTACACAGCAGTACCTTCCACATAGCGAGGGAGACTTTAAAAAGAAGGACTCCCAAGTATAGACCAGAAGACTAGTGGTATAATAATAGCCATGTTTCATTTGGCCCACTCTGTTTTTAAAAAGAAGTACTGAGTCAGCTTTTACAAGTCTTTTTTATCACAAAAAATGTTATTTGCTTGTTTATTAGAAAGTATGACAATACAGGGGCTGCATTCCCACAGACCTGTATCCAGTGGTTACTGCTTAGTTTGGAAGGGTTTGCGCTCTGTACAGTGTCCATCATTTAGACAGGGTGTATACTTTCACTTGTGCCTTCCCAGACCCTTGATTTATTTGAGTTTGGACCATTAGTAAAAAATAAGCAGGTTTATAAGTGAAGTCATTCTCTCTACCTCCTCCCTAAAGTTAACTTCTGCTTTGAATGGTGTGTTTATAGTTTTCTTGTATTTTTAAAATGTAGATTTATCACATGCATGCATGCTCTAAACTTGTTATTTAGTTTGTTTATTTTTCAGGTTAAAAATGATACTGTATCACTGGTAGTTTTTTTCAATCAGTTTTACTCTGGTTCTATATGTTGTGTATAAAATTAATCTGTATCATATAATTCATTCATTTTAACTAGTATATAATATTCCACGGTGTAGAATCAAGAACAAGGATATCTGTGGCAATGTGGTTTTTAACATCAATTCAGTTTCTTCATCTCCCCCACATTTATGAAATGACTCAAAATATAGTGGCTTTTTTGCTTCCAAATTTCTCTACCTTTAAGCCAACTTTTGTCATTGACATCAGAGTTCTCTTATTGAATACAAAACTGGAAACTCTATTAATATTTGCTCACTTTAAAATCTCCTTGTGGTTTTCCTTGTACTTCCAAGATAAAAATCCAAGTAGCTATTCCCCTCAACTTGGCCCATCACAAACCTACTAAAATATTTCTTTTTTTTTCCCCTCAGGTCCAGCCATAAACTCTTCACATCCCACCTACTCTTTCTTGCTCATCAAACAAGAGTGTCACAACCACAAAAAGCACCTGTACACCCATAATAATTATTGAATTGCTTTGTAATTATTAGCTACTCTCTTTACCTTTTAATAAATATATACTCCCCTTCATCCATTTCTCCCATCAGCCCCCCTCCACCTCTGGCAACCACCGATCTGTTCTCTGTATCTATTAGCTCTTTTTTTAAAGTTCCCACATATAAGTGATATCACACAGTATTTGTCTTCTCTGTTTGACTTATTGCACTTACCATAATGCCCATTCATGTTGTTGAAAATGGCAACATTTCATTTTTTTATGGCTGAATATATCCCATTATGTGTATTAGTATATATAAAATGGAATTATGATATCTTATATGTGTATAATATATCCCAATTTCTTTATCCATTCATCCATCCATTCGTAGACAATTTGCTTCCATTTCTTGGCTATTGGAAATAATGTTGCAATGAACGTAAGGGTACAGGTGTATTTCCCAGTTAGTGTTTTCATTTTATTTACATAAATACTCAAGTGGAATTGCTGGATCAGGTCTTAGTTCTATTTTTAATTTTTTGAGGATTCTCCATACTGTTTTCCATAATAGTTGCACCAATTTTATTCCCACCAACAGGGCATATGGGTTCCCTTTTCTCCACATCTTCACCAACACTTACTATTCTTGTCTTTTTAATAATAGATATTATAACAGGTATGAGGTGATATATATTTATGATTTTGATTTGCATTAATGATGGTGAGTATCTATCTTTGATTGGGAATCAAACTGGAGAGCTTTTGGATTGCAGGTAGATGCCCAACACACTGAGCCACACCAGTCAGGGCTGTGTCTCCTTCACTTTTATTCACTAATGTCTTGGTTTTCAATATACTGGCCTTTTACTCACTGGGTTAAATTTATTCCTAGGTGTTTTATTCCTTTTGATGCAATTGTAAATGAATGAGATTGTTCCCTTTATTTTCACAGCTTCTTAATGCATAGGAAAAAAAGAAAATTACTTGGTATTAAAGCCACTTTCCATTCCAAAATAATTATAAATAACTTGAATCACCACAACAGATGGATACCAAAATAAAAGGCTTCCCAGACTTCAAAAGTGCTTCTTGGGTGGCAGCCACACCTCAGGTTAAAGCCTCGGGCACAGGAGGCTGAGCCAAGGCACCCGAATTTCAATGAATCTTGTGAAGGTTATATAGCTTGTCACTTGCAGCTGTGACCTGGAAAATTAAAAAAAAACAAACAAACCCAAAAACCTTCTTTTCCAATGATCTTCTATCTTGTAACCGATACTGTCTATATAGAGTAGGGAGACTGATATGTGAGGGAGGAGAATTACTACCATATTTTCTTTTCTAATACTTTATTCACTTTCTTGTTATAAAAACAACATATACTTCTTTATTCATTACAGGAATTTGGAAAATATAGAAAAATACAAATGAGAAAAAGTTTTCCTTTAATTGTATCACCCAAAGTCAAACTGCTTTATTTTAAATTACTTATTCCCTATTCTTTCTCCAGCTACTGACCTCTCTCTCTGTTTCCCTTCACAGAAAATGTCCTCAAAAGAAATTTTCCTTTTCTCGGTTAACGCATTCACCTGCTTCTCTCAGGAGCTCCTTCCAGTCCTGTTCACACCGCACCCGGGACTGCTGGCAGTCTGGGCACAAATGAGCCGCTGGGTTCTAAATCCAGTGACCCGTCCTCCGACACATGTGTCGACTACTTCCTTCTTGAAACGTTTTATTTGGATAGCAGGACACCATTCTCTGGTCTCCTTCCATTTTTCTAGCTACGTCTTCGCCGTAGTCTTAATATTTATTTATTTATTTCTCATCTTTCCCACCTCTACACATCAGGACAGCTGCGGGGGGTGCGGATCCCTCTCCTCCCCCTGTGCAGCCTCAGCTAGCACCATGGCTCTGAATGTCTAATCCTACTTTCGGGTAGGGCTGCTTCTCTGAACACAACTCACATTTCCAGCCGGCTGTCCTTTTTCATCCTTTTATTTATTTAATTTTCAACCTATTTGTACCTTTATACTTAGTGTGCTTTAGATAGTTCTGTATTGCTTTTTTTAAAAAAAAATCCAATCTGACATTGGCCTCTGAATTGGCTTGTTTTGATCATTTTAATTAGTGTGATTATTGATATGGGTAGGTTCAAGTCTCATAGTAGGCTATTTATTTTCTATTTGTTCCATGTATTTTTTCTCATTTTTCCCTCATTTTTCTTTATTAAGGATTAAAGTATTGTGTATTTTTATGGTTTTCATTTTATTTTTTTGGTGATTTGTTAGTTATGTCATTATATTATTATTTTAGTAACTACTATAATAGTTATAATACATGTATTTAATTTAACATGTTTTATTTTCAAAAATTATTTCACACAAACATATCACATATAGTGGAAGAGTCTTATGATAGCACATTCCATCTCTTCTCTCCCGACCTTGGTGCTATGATTGTCTTTCCTGCATGTTTAACCCTCAGACTACATTGCTATGATTGTGTTTAAGCAGCCACTTATTTAGAACATTGATATATATTTCTAAATTTTAAATGTTTATCCAAAGTTTTCATTTGTGTTTCTTTTCATTCTTTATGGTAGATTCATATTTTCTTTTCATATAATTTTCCTTCTTTTTGAATGTTTTTGGTAATGCATGTTTGTTCTCAAAGGGTTTATTTTGCCTTTGCTTTGGAAAGATATTTTTGCTGGGTATAGCATATAGATTGCGAGTTTTTTTTTTCTTTCACTACTTTCTAGATGTATCTCCACTGCCTTCTTTCCTTTATTGTTTCTGATAAGAAATCTATTATTCATATTTTTTCTTGTTGTATAACCTGTTTTTCACTGTTGCTGACTTTAAGATTTTTCTCCTTATCACCGGTTGAGCAATTTGATTATAAGGTGACTTAGTGCAGTTTTCTTCAAGTTTCTTGTGCTTGGGTTCATTGATCATCTTGGATCTACGGGTTTGTAAGTGTCATCAATTGTAGAAAATTTCAATTTTTTTCAAACGAGTTTTCTGTGTTCCACTCTCTTCTTTACTAAGACTAACTGCATATATATTAGGCCACTTGAAATTATCCCACAACTCATTAAATTCTTTTTTTCTCTCTGTATTCACTTTGAATTTTTTATATAGCCAAATAATAAAAGTTAATAATCTTTTCTTATTCAATATCTACTTTGCCCCTTGTCTTTATCCAGTGTAGTTTTTAGCCAAGACATTGAAGATTTTCTTTCTAAAAATTTAATTTAATTATTTTTAGATACTTCATTTCTCTCCTTAATGCTCTGAACATTTTTAGATCAGTTACATTAACTATTTTAATATACTTATTTGCTAATTCTAACATTTATGTAATCTTTTGGTTGCTTTTGATTTTCTCCTCATTATAGATCATATTTTTCTGCTTGTTTGCATGCTTGGTAATTTTTCACTGGATGTCAAACGTTGTGAATTTTATTTTTTTGAGTATTAAACATTTTGGATTTATACATACCCATGTAATTTACTGCGGATGTTAAGTTACTTGTAAATAGGTTGATTCCTTCAGGGCTGCCTTTAAGGTTAGATGGGTCCAGTGTAGTCCTTAGACTAGAGCTAGTTGTTTGCTCCTATTGAGGCAAGAACTTCCTGTGTACTTTACTTAACGCCCCAGGAATTAGGAGTTTTTATAGTAGGTTGGTGAGAATTAGCACTATTCTCTGTGCTATGTGAGTGATGGTGGGTACTGTTTCCTCTATCTTTTTTCAGGTGATTTTTTCCCAAGTCTTCAGTAACTTTGTCATATGCATGCACTGATCAATAATCGGCGGGGACTTCTAATCACTACCTAATGGGTATCTCTGGAGTTTTCTGTCTGCAGTATCTCTCCTCCCCCACACTCTGTCCAGGTAAGTCTAACTGCTTGATCTCTCCTTAACTCAGGAAATCTACTGAATTTCACCTGGGCTGTACTTTCCTGTGTTGTAGCTTGGAAACTCTCACAAAAGTAAGCTATTGGCAATCTTGTGGATTCACCTTGCTTATTTCCCATTCCTCAGGGATCACTGTTCTTTATTGCCTGGTGCTCTTTGTCTTGAAAAGTTTTGTTCTGTGTACTTTGTCCAGGGTCTCGGTTGTTTCAGTTGGGACTACATATCTGGTTCCTGTGATTACATCTCGGTTTTAAACACGTTTTTCATTGTTTTAAAACTTTATGGAATTTATTGAGGAGACATTGGTTAATAAAATTACATAGGTTTTAGGTGTACAGTTCTATAATACATCAGCTGTATGTTGTATGATGTGTACACCACCCCAAGTCAAGCCTCCTTCCAGCACCATTTATTCCCCCTTCATGCTCCTCACCTCCCCCACCCCTCTCCCTCTGGTAATCACCACACTGTTGTCTGCGTTAAACACATGGTTTTGTTTGTTGTTAAATAGAACATTTATTAGATTAACCTCATTAGGGTAAGAAAATATAGCCCAGTAAGTTCTGGTTCTAATATTTACTGAGACTTCTTTTTGACCTGTGTAATATATTGTTAATTTGGGGGTGAATTTTCAATGAATATTTACAAAAAAAGGCATCTTACCCATTTGTAGGGTAAGTTTGTAGTAAATACATAGAGCGTGGCTGTTTTGATAAAATAAAATTAGGGCAAACACATTTGTAAAAACTAATAGGACAGAAAATCATAAAATAAAAAGTAGAATTTCTTTTTCATTGTTTTAATATGTGACTAGGCCCTCTCCCAAGGTTAAATATTATTACTTTATTTGTACAACATTTTGCATTTACTAGGAAGTTTTTTTTTAATTTTTTTAAAAAAATTTTATTCAGTTACAATTGTCTGCATTTTCTCCCCATCCCTCCACCCCACCCTACTGGGAAGTTTTGGTAGATCTTTTTATTTCACTGTATTTTTCCACGTAGTTACTTGGAGAACAGCATAGGTACTTTTGTTATATGATTAAATGTTGGTGTGTAGCTTATTTGATATTCAATATCACTGTCAGAATTAGACACTATAAGCACAGCTGATTTTTAGGACTATTTTGGGCAGCTGCAGAATTCTGATGACTATCCACCAGGCATTTTATCTCTTCATTGTCCAAATGGAGTCACTTTCTATCTTAAGCCTAACATTATATAAAAAGTGTTACCTGTTTCTGACGATGAAACAAATACCAAAAATAAATCAACACCAGGAAAGATGTCTAATAAAAATCCTTACATTTATAAAATGCATATATAATTTTGAAATTAACTTAAGCTAATACCCACCCATGTATAATTGAGCTAAAATGTCATCAGTTTAAATCCAATCAGAAATTGTCATTTATTTCTGAAGAATTATGTATGGTTGAATATTTTTCTATTTAAAAAAAATAAGATGGATAGAATAAGAGTATGTTGAGATTAGGGCACAATGAGGGAAATTAATACTTGATTTAAATTTGCATTAGGGAAAAATTGAATCTGAGATGAAAAGTGATAGTTTTGGCTAAATTTCAGGGATGATCCATGAAGACACTTGCTGGAAGTTCTTTCAGATGTTATAGAGTTTCTCCTACTTGTTAGGCAGTGAATGAGTTATTTTGAGAAAATTTGCTTATGTTATACTTTTAGCAGTTCTATATTAGTGTTACTAATTCCACTTCACAAAATACAGGGCTGACAGGACAAGTCCTACAGCTGGAAAGGGTGCAGGGAAGGCCTAGGTTTTAACCCAGTTCTGCCTGCTGGAAGGGCCCATGCTTTCACTCTAAAACACCAACCCCTCAGTGCGTTTCTCATCTTGATGGCAACCCACTCTCACTCTTCCCCAAAATACCTAGCAGTTAGTGATTGGAGCTCCTTTAGGCATGGCCGTTTGCTTACTCTTGAATGACCGGATGTCCATCTGTTGACCTGTCCAATCACAAGGTGAACCATGTCCACCTGTCCACTCACAAGCCCACACATCACCGTGCAACCCTGCTGGACCTTCCAGGGAAATAGCCCAAGGCTGGAAACACTGTTTTCCTACCCCTACCCCTGACCAACTCAAAGTTATTTTCTTAGTTCAAGGGGTTAGTCTGAAAAGGAATGGAAAGTTAATGGGTCATATCATTCAGATAGCTGCTGTTTCCCTCCCCCTACTCCCCGCACTACCCGCACCTCCCTGGGTCTGCTGGGGGCAATGCCTGAACTTTGCATTTCTTAAAGTGTTTTGAGGAACTAGTACATTTTTGAAGAAAAGTGGATCTTGTGGTCAAAAGGTTCTGGAAGCAATCAGGCAAATTAAGTTGAACAGGGTCAGGGTCTTTAATGTGTTGTCTGCTTTATAGTTTCCAAGGAAGAAAGTTCGTGTACAGGATGCCTTAGCTTTATCTGACCAAATTTAGCGTTTCTTTTTAAGGATAATAACATCCTATGTAAGATGCTTTGAATGTTTTTGATTGAACCGAAAAAAAGAGGTGGGAATTGCCTAAGCTTTTGTTGGATTAGTAGGGAACATATTCTAGGAAGATTCTCCCTTGGAGTATTTGGGTTGATACTGAATTAATAATATCTGTTCTTGAGGGTGCCCTTATTTCTTTTTTAAAAAAATATTTATTTATTTATTTTTTAATTTTATTTTCAAAATATTATTTTTGAATTACAGTTTACATTCAATATTGTTTTGTATTAGTTTCAGGTGTACGTCACAGTGGTCAGAAACTCATACACTTTACAAAGTGTCCCCCCTGATATTTCCAGTGCCCCCCTGGTGCCATACATAGTTATTGCAATATTGTTAAATATACCTCCTATGCTGTACTTTATATCCGCATGACTATTTTGTAACTGCCAATTTGTAATTCTTAATCCCTTCACTTTTTTCACCCAGTCCCTCAAGCCTCGTCCCTTCCAGCAAACATCAGTTTATTCTCTGTATCTATGTCTGTTTTTATATTGTTTGTTTTATTCTTTTTTTTAAGAAAGGAGAAGGGAGGGAGAACGGGAGTAAGAGAAATAGTGATGTGTGGTTCCCCCTTGTGTGGCCTCCACTGGGGACCTGTCCTGAAACCCAGGCTTGTGCCCTGACTGGGAATTGAACTGGTGACCCGTTGGTTTACAGCCCACACTCAATCCACAGAGCTATACCAGCCAGGGCTGTTTTGTTCTTTAGATTACACATGAAATAAAATTAAATGGTATTTGTCTTTCTGTGACTGACTTATTTCACGTAGCATAATACCCTCTAGGTCCATCCGTGCTGTTAAAATGGTAAGATTTCATTCTTTTTTTGAGGCTGCCCCTACTTCTGATACTTTCCGTAGTATCAAATTGGGTCACCCTTTCAGGGGAAAATGTAATGCCCATGGATAAGAGAGGGGACAGGAAGGTAAGAACCAGAACCCAAACCCAAGAAGAGAGGCTAAATCCATGACTGCATTTCCAAACACGAGTGTGTATCTGGAATAAGTGATGAAAGCCAGCTAGTGTTTTTGTCTTCCAGAAAGCCTTCATGGAAAAGGTGAGCCTGGGCTCAATTTTATAGCAGGGGAGACTTTTGCAAAAACATGCTAAGAAATCCTCAAGCAAAGCAGGGAATGTGAGGGTGGAAATGGTGAGTCACATCCCGGAGACAATAAACAATTGATTTCTGCTTCCTCTCTCTCCAGGCATGTCTAATCAGGCTAATGCTCTTCACAGGAGAAGAGGGGGGGAAATGGCAAAAAGGAGGACACCCACTATCTCCTAAATCTTTCTCTCTAACTCATTTGATGCTACATATCCACGCAGATTTACTCCTAGATGGGCACATTCACATTTTTAAATATGTAGCTGGTGGAACAACCATATTAGAATAAGTGAATATTTTTAAATTCAAAATTGGGTTCTTGAAAGTTAAAAGCATAAGAAATGATATCCAGGGGCAATAGACCAACCAAAAGAGCCTTAGAAGCAGCCATATGGGAGATGTCTTTTACGTCCATGCAAGGGGCTCTCCAGGTCCTAAAGAGCAGGGACAAGGAACCCCAGCGGCCACACCCTGCCTCCTTCCTCCCTCCCCTGCTCTTTTTCTTCTCACTGAGCTCTGGTGCCAGTCCAGCAAAAAACTGATGCAAATTTTCCACACTGGGGCAAATAGGCCTTTTAAATAAATTGGATCATAATATCACCTTTAATCAGCAACTCTTTGGTGGCTTCCTACCGCCTTTAGAATAATGTTTAAACTTCTCACTGGGACTGCTGAGCACAGCGCACCTCCCCAGTGTCATATCTCTGTTGCTTCACCTACAAAGGCCTTGATTTTCCACCTTGAACCTTTATGCATTGGAGTTCCTACCTTTCTCTTTTGCTGTCAGAAGTTGCCAAACTATGGCCCAAAGACTGGCCTTGGCCTTTGTCTTGCTTTTGTAAGGCCCTTGAAGTAAGGAAGAATAATCTTTATGTTTTTAATGGGTTATAAAAATATGTGGTAGAGATCAAATGTGACCTACAAAGCCCAAAATATTTGCTATCTTTCCCTTTACAGAAGACGTTTGTTAACTCCTGATGGAGATTGTTTTTCTCCACCAGCCCATTCCAGTTATAGTCTTCCCCTCATGTACCCCAATTTGCAATTATATTGTTATTAGTGTCTTTACTTGCTTCCTGATCATCTGCTTCTCCTTCTGCCTCCAAGAAGACATGGGCCATTCTTGTAGAATCCTTGAACAGAACCCGGGGGACCACACATCTCGCTACAGTGAGTGCTACATCCATATGTCTGACTCACTTTCCACTTCAGCTTCGCAGATATCTTTTGGTGGCTGGTGCTCCCTGCTAATATCACACTAGGTTAGTTTTCATTTCTGCCTTTACCTTCCTGTAGGTAGTCTTGGGTAACTACATCACTACATCAGAAAACCCAGTTGTGGGAGTAAAACTTATACATGTGCCCTTCCAATCCACATTTATTCAGCAGAGAATCGGACCCTGCATTCCTGGGACTGGACAGTTCCCAGATTGACCAGCATCCTGTGGGAAATCGGGAGGCCGGCCCCTGTGACACCACAGTCCCAGCCTCTCGAGTTGGGCAGAGACCATTCTCCTGTTCATCTAGGCACGGATGGTCTGTCTGGTTGAATCGTCTGTTGCTGGAACATAATAAAGAGGAACATTTCTGAAATTTAGCAATTGGATTACTGCTGATAATTGTCTCTCTATAACCATGGAAGGTCCATGTTAATAAGTCTTTGCCATGCTATTCAAAGATGACATCTGGTTAAGCATACATTATGAAAGTCAGATTTGTTCAACAGAGACTTTATTAATTTGTTACTTTCCCTGAGCAAATGTGACTGCACATTTGTTTAAATATTTACAAGTGTGTGTGAATGAGCGGCAGAAAAAGGTAAAATTAAAGCCAAATAGGACACATGTTTTTATAGGATGATTGGGTTTCATTCACTTCGTTGTCGTAGGAGTAATCATGCTGTACAGAAAATGTGATATGTTCACACTGTGCTTCTCATATTCACTGATTGAAAAGGGACAGCTCCATTTTCTGCAGTGCAAAACCAAGTCATTCTTATTAAAAGGTCACAGGAAACTGAGGAGAAATGTCAGGCACACAGACTGACCTATTCAGAATATAATCAAACTTGCTTTAAAAAGACAACATCTACATTATGAAGGGGAGAGATCTGATTGTATTCTCTGTGCTTGGGTAATGCAGTTAGTGTCGATAAGACCTTGAGACAATCTTGCCCTTCAGAAAATGAGTGTTTGTGGCGGGTGTGGGTGGGTTGGAAGGGACGTCGTGATGTAATGTGGCTAAGATCATCTCTTCAGCCACTGTTTCCTTTTGAATTGTTGAATTTACCATTTCTTTGCAAGATGCACTTTTTTCCCGAAGATACCTTTGCACCACTTTAGTTTTCACTTTGATTAATTAATTTCATAAAGGGTTGACGGAAGTGGTCCCGTGGATCCTGCCGCAGATGGACGGCCGCGCGGCTCCAGTGTCTGTTTGCCCAGGGCCTGAATGCCGCACACAGGCATCATTTCTGCTGTGCGTCCTCTCACACTCTCCCGTTCCGTTTCAAGAGACCAGCTGTAAAGGCAAGATGGTTATTCCATTTTCATGCCTGTTCATCACTGGCCTCTCTCCAGGTTTCTAGTATTTAGAGCTTGATTTTGCTGGCTGCTTCATTCCTTGTGTGCACAGAGCTCCCATTGACTTCATTATGATAAACGGAATGATGATAAACTTCAATGGTAAACAGAAGGGTTCTTCACTTCGATGGGAACTCTGTATGTATGGAGATGCGGTCCAGTAAAATCAGCCCATTTCATAGCAAATAAATAAGCATAATAGTATCTGCAAAGCCAAGTCAGTGTCGTATGACATATGCCTAAGAGAATGTGGGCACCAGAGATGGGGCCTGTGTGGTTCCCCAATTGCCACATGGTGGTGCGTACCTGATTTCTTAAATCCTGGTTGGAAATTCGGATCTGGTTATATTTCCCTCTGACAAAGGTGGGTCTTTTAGCAGATGTATGCAAAAATACTTCCTTTAAGAAGCTGATTTTTTTTTTTCTTGAGAAGATAGATCACAAATAAGGCCCACTGAAGCAAGTAACTTAGAGAATTTTTAGTATTTGCCGTTTCCTCACTGGTTCATATGGGCATGGCCAATAATTTTGCATACATTCCCTCTGAGCCAGCAATAGAGTGAACCAACATTATGTGGCTGGTGTTGCCCGGCTAAGTATTATATTCTAACAGACGGGCTTCTTTAGGCATGCAGATTACCTGAGTCAAAATTATAGCATGCATTTTTAATTGTTGTTGATCTTTTATATAACAGTACTTCGTGAAAATAGCAACATTGGCTTTGCTAAAATTACTCATTTTATGTTTTTTTTTAAATGATAAAACCTGAACTGGAGTTCGATATAAAGAAATAAAAGGACACAGGTACAGTAAGATACCCATTCAGTAATGGTTACATCTTGTAAACAGTGCTTCGTCTAGATTTGCTTTCCCACAAGGACTGAATCAACTTAACTGCTGTATATCTTCCTTGCCTTAGGTGAAGCTTCAGACTCTTCTGTTAGCCTGTGCAGGCAATGAACTATTTATTCAGGTTATTTTTTCTGTTAAAGAATTAAAAATTTTTTTTTTTGCTTGATTCTTCTCTCTAACACGGGAAACCTGAGAGCTTTCTCCGTGCAAGCATTCAGAGGGAGAGCCTTTTTGCCTTTGAGTTTTTTGACTTTCTGTTTTCAGTCTCTCCTGGACCTTTTAAATAATTTTTTATTACATGTTTCTTAGATGCTATCTTCTAATTCTTTTTTCCCTACCTAAGAATTGCATCATTGTTATCTTTGTCTTTCTGGTAACTTGATTAATCTAAGTGTCGCTGGAATGTTTACTAATAATAGTCTAGAACTTGCTGGATGCTTTGCAACTTGGTTTCTGGCACAGATTGTATTTTTAGAAAAGAAACTTTTTACTTTTCTAGTATTTAATTTCTGAAAAAACATCTAAATAGATTTTAACAAAGCATTTTTCTCTAGAAATATAAAGTGATTAGTCTACAAAACTATTGGGTGGCCTAGATTCAAAGGCTTTATTAAAAGCAACAAAACTATAAATAAATAATTGACTCATAAACAGATATTTTCCATTTTTCATTATATGGAGCTACAATTAAGTGGGAGTAGTGAAATATTGCTGAGTAAATATTAAGAAAGATAACTTGGAAATTTGAGTATTTAAAAAGTATGGCATAATTTTCTGAAGGAAAAAGGGAAACTTTTTCCCCTATTCATTTGACCTATTTTACAAGAAGAATTTTATTTAAGAAGCCAATGAGAAAAACACTGGAAGACTTATGGTTCTTTCCCTATAACTAAAATGAAGTAAACTGAAAAAATGAAAAAAAGAAATTTAAATATCTTGTTACCTCTAGTGATGAACATTATCTTTGGGAGGGATAATGCTTCATGTCATTTCAAAGCATATCACAATTATTGTATTAGATTGCACAATAGCACTATGAAATAGGAAAGGAAAACACAGCAACAATTACATACGTGTGTATATGTGAGAGAGAGAAAAGGGATAGTTTGAGGCAGCGAGAGAGCAGTTGTGTTATGAAGGATTATGCTGTGGAAAAAGAAATCCATCAAACAAATGAGCACCCGGAAAGGTGAGAGACAAACAGGGGTAAGGACTCAGTGCAAATACAACAGAGAGCTCACACAAATTAATTTTCAACAAGTCTCCAAGAACCCTGGTCAGTGTGGCTCCGCTGATGGGCATTGTCCTGCAAAGTGAAAGGTCGCCAGTTTGACTCCCCGTCAGGGCATATGACTGGGTTGCTGTTACAGTCCCCAGATACAAGAATCAACCAATCGATGTTTCTCTTACACATGAATGTTTCTCTTCCTCTCTTTCTCCTTTCCTTCTTTTCTCTAAACATTAATAAATAAATAAAATCTTTCAAAAAATTATGGTATATTTACACAATGGAATTCTATGCAGCAGAGAGAAAGAAGAAGCTTGAGAGCATTATGCTAAGTGAAATAAGCCAGGTGGTGAGGGACAAATACCATATGATCTCACCTTTAACTGGAACGTAATCAACAGAAGAAAAAAGCCAACAAAATATAAACAGAGACATTGAAGTTAAGAACAATCTAACAATAGCCAGGAGGTAGTGCAGAGGGGACAGTGAGGAGAGGGGATTACAGGAACTACTATAAAGGACACATGGACAAAATTGAGGAGGAGGGTGGAGGTGGGGAAGGGAGGGGGGTTAGGTTGGGGTGGGGTGGGGGGATGGGGAGAAAAAGCATACAACTGTAATTGAATAACAATAAAAAAATTTTTAAGTCAAGAGATTTGCAAAAGTCACAAAGAGACAGTTTATTATATTGTTATTGCAGCGCTGATTAAAACAGTGAAAAAATGGAACACCAAGTGTTCAGCATCAATGAAATGACAGTGTAGATTATGGCCTCCCTCCTCGATGTAATACCCTGTAGCCATTGTTCCAGGGGTCTTAGGGGGCTAATAATCACAGGGCAAATGCTTCTGTGATCATCAGAGAAGAGCAGAATTCAAATCATCTACAGGGGATGGCAAGTGAAATAAGTGTTACTGTTCTTGTGTAAGCAAAGCACATGAAAATGCAAAGAAGATGCACTTGAATTTGAATGAGAGTTTGAGGAAAAGTTCTCAGTAAGCCAACATTTCAACCACATTTAAGGGAATACTGGGATTCTGCTAAGCATTCAGGGGGTGGGAAGGAACCAGGACTGTGGGCTGAGGCACATGGAAAAGGCAGAGGCGTGGGACAATGTGAGAAGTTTGGAGAAATGTGAATCATTCGACATAATCAGAGCAGCTGTCCAGAGATGTGGGTAGGGTGGTGCCAGACTATGAAAGCCCTCAAGTGTCATTCTAAGGATTTCAGACTTGATTCTGAAGGCAATGGGAAATCTTTTGGGCTTTTCTGAGAAGACAAGTGTTGTAGTGGTAGGAATAGAGGCAGAGGAATGGAGAACTAGGTGAAATTTATCTATTGTCTTTTTTGGTAATTTTTCATAAATTGTATATCCCCGAGTGCCTTGATTCTTCCACATTTTGAGCTTCATTTTTTAAAGCATTTTAATAGAAATGCAAATGTGATAGAAAAGCACTAACAGGAAGAAAGGTGCTGTGTAAACACATATTGCCCCCTCCTCTGTTTCAGTGTTTCTATTTCTGTGCTTAATGAGACTTCAAAGTGGGGAAGACTGTGGGCTCAGGCTGCGAATATCAACTCTGGAGCGCTCTTCCAAGTCACTCCGCCCAAACTTAAGTTTCTTCATCTCCAACCAATTATAGTTATTATTTATTAAAAACCAAGTAGTGCTTATTATATGCCAGACACTCTTCCAAGTTTTGTTTTGTTCTTTTTTTTTTAACAATTATAATTAGATTAATCCTTCTGTAATTAGAGAAGTCCTAATTTTGCCTCTATATATGGTAAGAAAACTGAGACACAGAATGGTTAAGTAACTTAGTGACAGCTGAGATTAAAATTTGGGCAATATGAGTCCAGGACCTATCCTCTTAGACTCTGCTATTCTGCTGCTGAATAATAATAATAATAATAATAATAATAATAATAAATATGACAATATGATAGAAATATTAAAACAGTGATAGTATAAGGACATAATGATAATATTGCCACAGAACATTGGGATAATCTGATAATTAAAAATTAAACATGAGAAAGCAGGATTTCTATATTATTTTATTATAGTTAATGTGAGGAAAGTTAATCTGATAAAAATTATAGTGTGTTTCCAGTGTCTAGCAAGGTGCCTAGCAAAGTAGGCACTCAAGGAATGCTGAATGAGTGACTAAATCTTAAGATAGAAAAGTACTTTGTTCCCACCCCTGGCCTGCTTGCCTGTACTCTGCTTAGTTGGTAGACATTTGTAAGTTATTGGTTCTGCAACTTATTTCTAGTAGGATATGTCTTAATGATAACTAGCCGTGTCAAAGACCTAAAATAGTCTCAGCAATGAAGTTCAAGGAGGAAAGAGTTATTTCTCAGCACTTAGCTTTTTCCAGAAAGTCATGTGCTCCGCTCCTTACCTCTCACTATGGAATAAGCATCAGCAAAGCTGGATGCTTCTAGTGTTTGGTCTTTAAAACTTACCTTAGAAGCACAATGCAGTGTAGAGATGATGCATCGTAGAACTGTACACTTGAAACCTATAAATTTTATTAAGCAATATCACCTCGATAAATTTAATTTTAAAACCTTACCTTAGAGAATCAACCTTTGAGACTAGAACTTTCAAAATTGTTTCACAATCTCTTCTAAAAATATCTTAAATGATATCGTACCCATATTTGTGATGCTGACGTCATGTACTCTGAAAGCAGGCATTTCTTTGCCTTGTGTAGGAGGTGCAGGAGTGAAATAATACTGAAGAATAAAATCTCCCAAAGTACACAGCTTGTACTCCATGCATACCATAAGGGCAAGGCGGGGAAGGTAACTCTCTGGAGACAAAGCTATTTATGTACAACTCATCATGTATGCTTGTATCTGCAAAGAAACAAATGTCTTTGCATTTCTTACACAGTGCTCCCTTTAACATTTTACAGTGTTTAGTTACAGTGAGAATAAATATTCAACATTAATGGAAGTCAGTAGAAATTCTGTTTATAAGAGTCTATTAATATACCACTGTGGGATTAGGGGATAGAGATGTGTTGAATGGAAACAGTAATTAAGTGGCTTCAATGTGACCACACAGTTAAATTGGAATTAAGAAGCATGGCAATTAAAAAAGCCATAAAGTCCTCTTTTCGTTTGTATGTCTGGAAATAACCTGATAGATAGAGCATAACATATCTGTCATTAATAATGACAGATCCAGAGAATCTCATGGATAGTAATAGTATCAAACCCTGTTTCTTGAGCATTTATAATGTCCTACTTATATCCTATCTATCATTATGTGTCTGCATATCTATTTATCTATGTATCTAACTATCTAGTCTTCCTTCTCTGTCGCTCTATGTATCTATCTATGCTATCTGTGTGTGTGTGGTCAGATGTTTATTAAGACACAGAGAAGCTATCTTATCATTCCCCGTTTACAGAAGGGGAAATGATGTTTGGATTTTGAATAGCTTTCACTATTAAGTTGCAAGGCAGAGATTTGAAAATTTGCATCCATGTCAGCCTGCTTGCAAAGGCTATATACTTTTTTAAATATCTGTGTGGGCTACATACATTAAACACTGTATCACAAAAGCTGAGCATTTTTAAATTTTTTTCTTATTTATTGATTTTAGAGAGAGATGGGGGAGGGAGAAAGGGAGAGGAAGAGAGAGAGAGAAACATCGATGTGTTGTTCCATCCATTTATGCATTCATTGGTTGCGTCTTGTATATGTCCTGACTGGGGATCAAACTGCAACCTCGCATATCGGGACAATGCTCTAATCAACTGAACTACCCAGCCAGGGAAGAAGCTGAGTCTTGATGTTAAAACCAGTAATTACTGGTTGTCCATCACTGTAGTTGTCCCTACACATGACTGTACATGTAACTCATCTATAGGTCAATTCCAATGAAAATCCATTGGGATTTTGATAGGGGTTGCACTGAATCAGTAGATTGCTTTGGGTAACACGGACACCTTAACAATATTGTCTTCTAATCCATGAACATGAGACATCCTTTATTTTTGTGTGTCCTTTTTTTTTCCAGTTTTATTGCAGTATAATTGGCATTTTGGGTCTTTGATCTCTTTCATCAATGTTTTGTAGTTTTCAGTATACAAGTCTTTTCTCACTTTCTTAGTTAAGTTTATTTCTAAGTATTTTATTACTATGAAGTCCATATTTATTTAGATGTTCTTAATTTTTATCTAATGTCTTTTTCTCCTCCAGAACCCACCCAGATACTATATTACACTCAGTTGTCACGTCTCCTTAGGCTATCTTGGCTGTGACACTTTCTCAGACTTCCTTGTTTTGGGTGACCCTTACAGTTTGAGTAGTATTGGCCAAGTGTTTTACAGTGGTCTTTAACTGGAATTTGTCTGATGTTTTTCTTGGGATTTGTCTGATGTTTTTCTCTGATTAGGCTGAGGTTATGTGTTTTTGGAAGGAAGACCACACCATACATCATGTCAAAGGTATCTATTATCAACATGACGGATCACTGCTGATGTTGCCCTTGATCACCCAGCACAGTAGTGTCGGCAGGTTTTTCCACAGGGAGTTCACTCCGCTTTCCTGCCTTTCAGACACTATAGAAAAACATTAGAAAAAACCTCTGTGTACAGATTCCACTTAAGCAGTGGGTTGGAGTATCTACATAAATTATTTCAAAGTTTTGTTTCTTGTTCCCCACTTATTTATCTATGAAAATGTTTATTTACATTAATACATATACACCAATATTTGTTATATAGTTTCATTGTTATAATCCAATATTATTTTATTTGCTTTGTTGCTCAAATTCTTCCAGACTTGACCATTGGGAACACTTTCAGTGCATTCTATGTCCTTTTGCGTTCCTTTACTATTGTTTGTCTGTTGTTGTTGCTTCTGCTTTGTTTTTGTTTTTAAGATTTTATTTATTTTTAGAGAGAGAGGAAGGGAAAGAGAGAGGGAGAGAAACATCAATGTGTGGTTGCCCCACACGTGTCCCCAACTTGGGACCTGGCCTGCAACCCAGGCATGTGCCCTGACTGGGGATCGAACCGGCAACCCTTTGATCTGCTGGCCCATGCTCAATCCACTGAGCTACATCAGCCAGGGCTTGGGTTTTTTTGTTTTTTATTTTTAATTATTTTATTGTTGTTCAATTACAGTTGTCTGCATTTACCCCCCACGAATCCCCCACCACCCCAGCCATCTCCACCTCCGTCCCTTGCTTCCATCCTCCCCTTGGTTTTGTCCATGTGTCCTTTATAGCAGTTCCTGAAAACCCTTCTCCCCTTCCCCCCATTATCTCCTCCCACCTGCCCTCTGGATACTGTCAGATTGTTCTTAATTTCAATGTCTCTGGTTATATTTTGTTTGCTTATTTGTTTTATTGATTATGTTCCAGTTAAAGGTGAGATCATATGGTATTTGTCCTGCACTGCCTGGCTTATTTCACTTAGCATAATGCTCTCCAGTTCCATCCATGCTCTTGCAAAGGGTATGAGCTCCTTCTTTTTCTCTGCTATGTAGTATTCCATTGTGTAAATGTACCATAGTTTCTGATCCATTCATTTACTGATGGGCACTTGGGCTGCTTCCAGCACCTGGCTATTATAAATTGTGCTGCTATGAACATTGGGGTGCATGGTTTCTTTTGGATTGGTGTTTCAGGGTTCTTAGGGTATAATCACAGCAGTGGAACTGCAGGGCCAAAAGGCAGTTCCATCTTTAGTTTTCTGAGGAAATTCCATACTGTTTTCCACAGTGGCTGCACCCTGTTTTATTTTTAATAACCTCATTACTTCCTGGCACTGTAAGATATTCCAGGCTCTTCTTGTATGTTTCCTGTCCCAGTCCTAGATTCGGCTATTGCTCCACGGAGTTGTTTCATTTGAGTTGGTATGAAAAACCATGCTGTGGGCTCCGGGCATGGTCCTTCCTACTGGGGTATCATTGCTTTGGGCTCCCTCAGCTAACAGAGAAAGGGAATATGTGTGAATTCTAACTTGTATCTAGACACATATCTATAAATACATTCATATGTATATGTGACCATCTGTATCTGTACTAAGCTAAACATGAATTCATGCTGATGTCTTCACCTGTAATCCATTGCCACGTGGATCAGTACAGCCTTCTCTCCTTGCTTATCTGTAAACTTCCTTTCCTACAGTGAGACACCGGGCCCCCACCAGCTGCCATCCATTTACTTAATCATAAATATGTTGAATATTTAATTACTTTTAATTCAGCATGTCTCCAAGTTGTTCTCTGTGGTTATAGTCTCAGGAGTCTGTTGAGTACTCCTTTTAGGGGGAAAAAAAAGCCAACATTGTTTGGTTTTAATACACCGAATGTATTTGCATAAATATAGGTTTACATTGTTGTTATTTTTCAACATATGTAAAAATTCTAAAACTAAACACCTGTAAGTGTTCACAGATTAGGTCAAAATTTCTAAATGTAAATTTCCACTACCGACAGCACAGCGGACTGCTCAAAACATTCAGCTGTCACCTACTCAAATTAAATCATTTTCAGTGTCGGGCACTACTGGCTTGGGTGTCTTCTTCGCTCCTTTTGCAGGATTCTTACCTGCTTCCTGGTGATCCCCTCAACCAGGTACCTATATGCATTCTACTTCTAAAGGCTGTTGCCTTGCCATCTGTCAGTTTATTTCCATATAATGAAATTCCAGATGCAGATATTTCCAAGGAGAGAGTCTGCCCAAAGCTTCTCAAATTATTCCTATTTACATACCTACTTCTCTATCAGTCCCAATGATGACACTCTCTGTATGTACATGGCTTTTATTTAATGTTCTTGAATAGAAGCTAGAGAGTCATTTTTCTGGAACTAGAATCCCACTTGAAAGAGATGTATGACTTGGGAATTTTTTCATGTTGGAATTTAGGCTGAAAAACAACCACTTGACATTGTGCGATAAGCATTTCAACAACCAAAGGAACATGTTGCCAGAATCTCAATTAGAGTGATATTATGGGGCACTTTTACGAAACATCAGTAATTACATAAAATCAACACCCACAAGTACCAACAATGTCTGGGACACAGCATGTAAAAATGCAATGACAATCTTTACAGATTAATCTGTCATTTTCTATAAAACTGGCATGTTAAAAATAATATAAGATATCCTATAGATGTGTTTGCTTTTCAGACTCTATACTGTGAAATGATATGCCACATAAAATATTTCTTTTGTTTTAGATATTGCAGACTACTTACTGCTCCAGAAAAGAAAACAGAAAAATGGATAGCAAGAAAATTAATAGAAATGGAAAAATTATAGGTGAAACATTTAAGAAACTGAATGTAGAAAGTCTAAGCTTTTTCACAAGTAGAAAATTTCCCTAAATCTTAAAATGTTAAAATAAGTAACCTGAAAGAATTGCATTGTATCAGGACTGAACCCAAATAATCTGCTACCAAAGTCAATGGCGAATAGGCAAATATATGGAAAAATAAGTTTGCAACTTGCAACAAACAGAAATAACCTTGGAAAAGTATTTATAAAAATACTCAGGTTGGAGAGTACTTGTTTCAAAATTATGTTGATGGTACCATTTCTTTGGATCTTAAGTGAAGAAGACCAACTTACACATGGCTTTTTTTGTCAAGGAGAGAAGCTTTTTAAGCTTCACATTAGCCATCTTCCCATTCTACCCAACTAAGAGCTTGTTATACACTTTAGTCTTAACATGTTTACCCTTTATCATTCTTATAAAATTCCTTTTAAGTCAACAGATAAGTGTTGCTGGTATATGTTAGGTAGTTTGAGGTACTCTAGACAGACCCAGCCTTAGGTTCAGATAGGGGAAGTAGGTACTGAGGTAGATTATATTGTAACATGAACACACACACACACATCATGCATAGTGAACATTGAAGGGATAAAAAAGTGGGAAAAATAATCAGGAGGGCAATATGTTTCCTGAAAAAAAGATATAGAAGTATTAGGATGAAGGCTTTTTAAAAATAATAATAATTGCTTCTTATTTTTTCTGCCTCTTGATGGTTTATTTATGAAAGCCCCAGGCCCTCAAACATTTGAATTTTTTTAAAAATCAGCCTTTTAGATCTTCCCTCTCCTCCATCTGTCTTGCTCTGGTTATCCTGAGCCCATAGAAGAATAGGACCCAATGTGTGGGGGACCACTGCAGAAGGACTGATTCAATGGAACGTACTGTTACCTTGTCTTTTAACCAGGTTGTCAAACAATGCAGAGACCCAACACTCAAAGCAAAATGGATGAGGATATATGACAGCGTAATGATGACAATGGAAGCTATTCATCTCATGAACACTCACTATGTTCAGGCATTCTGCTAAACACTTTACAACTTCATCACATGAACCTTCAGCATAACCCTATGAAGTTTACTAATTTATTCACTCACCCACTCATTCATTTACTCAATACTTTTAAGTGCCTACCACTAGGCACTTGTGAAGAAAAGTGACTAAAACACAGCTCCTACTTCAAGCAACTCACAATGTGATGGTAGATTAGCATGATGGTGGAAGGTTGCAAAAATTATTAGGGGGAAAAAGGGGAAATAATGTCTGGTGAATTCTGCGTTTTGAATAGAGTACATGAGTTTTCCAGGTGGACAAGGTAAGAAATAGCAATCCACTTATAGGTGAGATCATATGGTATTTGTTTTTCACTGCCTGGCTTATTTCACTTAGCATAATGCTCTCCAGTTCCATCCGTGCTGTCATGAAGGGTAGGAGCTCCTTCTTTCTCTCTGCTGTGTAGTATTCCATTGTGCAAATATACCACAGTTTTTTGATCCACTCATTTACTGACGGGCACTTAGGTTGCTTCCAACACTTGGCTATTGTAAATTGTGCTGCTATGAACATTGGGGTGCATAGGTTCTTCTGAATTCATGTTTTAGGATTCTTAGGGTATAATCCCAGCAATGAATTGCTGGGTCAAAGACAGTTCCATTTTTAGTTTTTTGATGAAATTCCATACTGTTTTCCACAGTGGCTGCACCAGTCTGCATTCCCACCAACAGTGCACTAGGATTCCCTTTTCTCCACATCCTCACCAGCACTTATTATTGTTAACTTGTTTTTGATGGTCATTCTGACCGGTGTTAAGTGGTATCTCATTGTGGTTTAATTTGCATCTCTCTGAGGGCTAGTGATGCTGAGCATCCTTTCACATCAATAAAACCAACAAGCAAGCAAAATATAACCAAAGACATTGACATAAATAACAAATTGATGGTAACCAGGGGGGGAGTAATGGGGGAAAGAAGGGAAAACGTTGTCAAGGAACATGTATAATGGACCCATGGATGAAGATTAAGAGGGTAGAATTGAGGGTGGGGCAGGGGAAAGTGGTGGAAAGAAAATGGAGATAACTGTACTTGAGTGACAATTAAAAAAAAAAAAAGAAAGTCTTAAAAAAATAGCACTCCAAGCAAAAAGATATGCAAAGGCATTAAAGCAGGAAAGAACATGCCGTATCAAGGAAACTAATGATTAGAACACAAGGTACATACTACAGGGAAAATATATGTAGTGTTGTCAGGGTCAGAGCCTGAAGAATATGTGTGAGAGCTAAAAAGTTTGGAACTTTGTTTCTAGATAATGAAGAGACCATTACAATAGACATATTTCCTTGTTTCACAAGTGAAATATGTTTATTGAGGTGACTATAGAAAAGCAAAAAGAGGACAGTATAAATCAACACCAACATAACTCCACCTGGTAGATTTAACCACGTAAGAGAAATATACAAATATAAATATGTACATGTAAACAATAAAACACATGTATTTTTATGTATACATGTCTACACCTGTGTATATATCAATGTATTTTGACATTTTCTCAGTGTGTATGTTTATTCCTATAATTTTTATAGAAATATATTATAATGTACATAAAGTTTGGAATCTGCCTAGTAATACACTATTAACATCATTTAGTTTACTGAACATCGTTCAGTTTACTGAGCATCGTTTTAGGTCAGTAAATATTTTATTGAAACTTTAATAACTGCTGTGAACAAGGGAGGGGGAGATGCCGGGATAGCTGTCAGGCCTGGCTGGGTGCTGGGTGGTGGGACTGGGCAACGCAGGAGAAAGGGAAAAGAAGCTTAGTTTGGAAATGTCTGCCATTCAAAGGTCCCAGTTTGATGGTGTGTCTGATTTATCTCTCTTGACAGCAGCAGAATTCCCTTGAAAATGGATCCTGCTTGTTGTAGTTCCCTATCTCCTCGGCCCTTATTTTCCCTGCTCACTCTTATTTTTATCAGATTGCTTTTAGGTACCAGCCAGGGCCAGGTCTGGCATGCTTCGAACACGGCCAACTGCCAAGGTGCGTTTCCTATCCTGTTGGGATGGCGATAACCCTGGCGGAATGACGGTGCTGTAGCCGTTCTCTGTGAGAAGTTCCACGATCCACTTTGAGTAAAAGCGGCATTTCAATGCTGGTTACAAAATATTAATGGAAATGGTAGCAATTTTTAAGTTGGCTACCTAGTTGATTGTCTGGAAATTAAGATTTATAAGTGTAACCCCTTGATTCAGGCTATTCCATGCATGGGGAAGGATTAGTTTAGTAGAACACATTTGGTAAAAAGTGTCAGAGAGAGACCCCTTTTCTCTTATATATACTTAGAAGCAGTTATAGAGCTCTTGTTGGCTTCTTTAAAGTACCAAATGAAACTTTTTAAAAGATATTTTAGCCCTGGCTTGTGAGGCTCGGTGGACTGAGTGCTGGCCTGCGAACCAAAGGGTTGAGGGTTCAATTCCCAGTCGAGGCACATGCGTGGGTTGCAGGCCAGGTCCCCAGCAAGGGGCACGTGAGAGGCAACCTCACACTGATGTTCCTCTCCCTGTCTTTCTCCCTCCTATCCCCTCTCTCTAAAAATAAATAAATAATTTTTTTAAAAAGATATTTTAAAAGAGATGTATAGTTACTGTAAACAATTTAGAAAATACAGAGAAGGGAAAAAACTAAACATTCCATAATTATTAAGTTTTGAGCTCTAACTGAAAAGTTATTTTGTATTTATATAGTATGATGAAACTTGATCATACTAGTGTCCTAAAAGGAGTATCAGTGCAAACTGAGTGTCTTCTCCCACAGACCCTGCATGTTAAGAGGACGTAAGAGGCCTTGCATTTCATTGCTCATGGCTCTGGAAGTGTTGTGAAGGAAGCCAGGACTGACTGCCATTTACACCGCAGCATCCTCATTTCTATACTTGGGTATATCAATCCCAGCTCAACGTGGAGAGTTTATGAACTGTTAAATCCAGTGTAAAGAGCTTGGTTACTGTGGAAGGAAACTTGATATAATTTTCACACTTTTTTTAATGCAATACATTCAGAGAAACATACAACATATAGTTTTTGTTATTTCTGTTATGGAACATACTGCTTCTTACATAAAGGCAAAATATATTTATTAATCTATAGTATTAAAATTCTAGGACTCTAATTTTGTTTGATCCAAGGGTAAGTAATGTTCAAAATAGATGGTAACTGTGAATAGAAATGAAATCAAATTTATAGTTAATAGAAAATAATTAGTCAAAACTACTGAGAAATTAACATTTCTAGTAGATACAAACACTCTACCTCTTAGTCATTTGGAAATTGACTTAACTTACTGTAAAACTACTTCTATTAATTATAAACTTGAATAGAGTTTTTTTTTTAATTTTTATTGCTATTCAATTACAGTTGTATGCCTTTTCTCCCCATCCCTCCACCACACCCCAGGTGAACCCACCTCCCTCCCCCACCTCCACCCTCCCCCTTGGTTTTGTCCATGTGTCCTTTATAGTAGTTCCTGTAATTCCCTCTTCCCACTGTCCCCGCCACCACCCCCCCCCCCCGCCCTGGCTATTGTTAGATTGTTCTTAACTTCAATGTCTCTGGTTATATTTTGTTTGCTTTTTTCTTCTATTGATTATGTTCCAGTTAAAGGTGAGATCATATGGTATTTGTCCCTCACCGCCTGGCTTATTTCACTTAGCATAATGCTCTCCAGTTTCATCCATGCTGTTGCAAAGGGTATACCCTTCAAATAGAGTTTTTAAGCAGAAAAAGACACAAGCCTTTTCAAAAGGGGAAAAGCCAGTGGTGGAAACTGAAGGGCAATTAGCCTAAGTTAAAAGCCTAAAAGATAGCAAATCAAAAAAGTATACTACTGAGAAATCATGAGAAATACTGATAGTTTTATTCAATGGAATTTTTTGTTATCAAGTAGTAATAGTTGATAATAAAGGAAAGCAATGGCTATCACTGAACCACTACAGCATGTTAAAATGCATACTTCTTACCTTCCTTTATGTACAAACCTGAGGCAAGTAAAGACCATAAAATAGAATCTTTGGCCATGGGGTGAGGGAAGAAAGAAGGAAATAAAGAAGATACCGTCAAAAGAAATATGAGTTCACTATTATCCTAAAGGTGGGCTCAACTTCAAATTGAAAACACTGGGTTTAAATTTTTTTTTCATTTTGCTCTTACAGTTGATATTCAATATTATTTTATATTATTTTCAAGTGTATGGCATAGTGGTTAGACAATTATATAATTTACAGAGTTTTAATAAAAGGATGGTCTTTGTGTAACTATGGTTTCAGTTTTACTTGGTTAATTGGAGAGTAAAAAGATACTGCATGTATTCCATATGTTACTCAGTAGTCTACAAAAAAGATTCCAAACACAATTATTCTGTTGCACCAAGATTTTCAGTAAGTTATGGTTTTTAAATGTACAGTCCCCAAACTCACCTGTGTCCCCAGGTGCTATAAAGGGCACAGTAATGAATCCCAGGTAGACCTATTATCTGCACATATGAAGTTCCTACATGGTCACCTATGTTTGGCATAGGAGGTCTATACTTTGTTGACCAGCTGGTCCTGACAATGATTTGTGTGGTCTCCAAATAAACTTGTAGGAAATGATAAGGTTATAAGTCACATGTTGAGTTTGGAGTCATTAATTGGATGTTATATGTTATATACAATAATGTCAGATAAATTGTAATCTACAGATTACTTAAATGTGGAAAATTCTGCTACTAAAATCACAGACAGTGTAGTAACTAGACAGCTGAAATTAATCTAGAGTTAAATTACAATTTTCCCAGAGTATTATTATGTATGGTTTTGATTTAAGGAATTTTCCCTTGATAGGCAAACTTCATAAGTTTTGGGGTACCTCAGTAGGTAGGTTTAAGATAACTAATAAATATGAAACACATGGTTTATAAAAATAGACAATTTGTAAAAATCAGAGTCAATGTATTGACTTATACATGTGTGTATTTGCAAAATGTAGTTCCCTAAGGACTGTTTTTTTGTCTTGTCTTTGGGTATTCCTTACTCCCTTTAGGTATTTACTAAATGAATTCATTGGCGTTTTGCCTGACTTTAGCCTTGACAACCTATTTGTTCATGCTCTCTTCATCCTTCTGCTCCTCACCCTGCTTAGATTGGGAACACTCCAATAGTTAACTCTCATCTCATTCCAGAAATTTCCCTGATCCCACAGACAGACCCTATTCTCCCAATGCTTGGCCAAAATATAATATGAAATAATTCTTCTAAGATTGTGGGAATACTTTTGATTAGTCAATAACATATATATTGCATATATATACACATATATATAATTATATTTTGAATATTCCTACATACTCAATGCATGTAGGAATGTCATATTCTTAAACTCAATTAATACTTCCCTATTTTAAAGATCTTTAAAAAATAACAGCTGAATTGAATCCCAGACACTAAACTCTCTCAACAGAGTCACATTCATAACATTTATTCAATAGCCAATTCTGTTCCAGATGTAATACCCCCTAATTTTCATAAGACTTCCATGAGATAGAAATTTTCATCCCCTTTTTGCATCAGAGAAGTGACATGAATTCTCCAGGTGGCAGAGATCCCTGTGAACTGTGCCAGGGCGAGGCACTACCAAGCGTGGTTTTGCAGAATGGCGCTAGCCTGGGGTTGTGCCCTGCACAACTCACACAGCTGTACCTGGGAGTCCCACCAGCATACAACTCAGGTCTTCTCTTTATGCCCAAAGTGCTTTAGAGTGTCTTTCTGTCTGGAAGAAATGAGGAACGGATTCCCCTTTATGGAAGAGGCAGCACATAAAGAGGACTTTGTATAGAAGTGATGAGCATGTGGCCTGGGGAAAGTGAGATAGCTGAGACTTGCTCCCAGCACCACAGAGCCACTGCTGGTCATCTCCCCCAGCCTTTCCACTGCAGCTTCCCTCTGGCTGTCTCTGCAAATGGAGCTTCCAACTACCCTTGTACACTCGCTTCCTCTCCCCTGGAAACTCTCTTGAATCTCATTCTGCTGATTGTGGCGAAGGGCTAGTGTAGCTCATTCAAGTTTAGGCTTTTTCACTGTTACTTATTAGTCCTGTGACCTTGAGCAAATGACACATCTGTCCTAAGCCATGTTTCTAATGGGAAGATGTGGATAAAATGACACATTGTTTTTATGGAAATATTAAATAAAACAATACATGTAAAGATATTAATGCAAAACTTGGAACAGAGTAAGCTCAATGAATTTTTCTTCTTCCCCTCCATCTGCTCCTCCTCATTCTTCCTCCACTTTCTTCCCTTCCCTTATTTTAGCATTTGAAATTTGACCTTTTTTTCTTTGCAACCAATTCTTTTAGTCTATCAAAGTAAGTAAGCATTGGGAATTTAGGCCAGTTTGGGGGAGGGGGCAGGGCAATGCCACAGTAGATCAACAATAAGTACACCCCATGGGGTTTTTTAGTTTTTGGAACCGGTCACACCATGCAGGTCTGACTACCAATACCATGCACTTGGTACTTAAATGTTAAGATCTTCACATGTAACTTATGACCTTATATTTCCTAGAAGGTAATATGGAGACCACAGAAAACATTACCAGGACCACTGGGTCAGTGAATTATGGAATCCCTATGTCAAACAAATGAACAAGCAGGAACTTCATTGTCTATTTGCCATGAAGAATGTAATTGAGCTCACTTTGCCCTGTTATCAGGAACTTTGGTAAAAGAGGCAGATATGGGAGCTCTTTCATTGGTAACACTGCCTTTACTAGCTCTTCACTCATTTCCTTTGAACTTTCCGCTGTCCTTAGTGCTTGGTGTAATCCCTTTCCCTCTCTTCCCCTTCCTCTTTCCTTCCTTTCCCTCTCCTCCTCTTCCCCTCCTTCCTTCCTTTTCTCCTTTACTTCCCCTCTTCCTCCCCCTTCCCTCTCTCACTCACTCTTTTTACTCTTCTTCCTCCCTCCCTCCCTCCCCCCTTCTTTCTTTCTTTCTTTCTTTCTTTCTTTCTTTCTTTCTTTCTTTCTTTCTTTCTTTCTTTTTTCTTTCTTTCTCAATAGCTATGCTTCCTAACTTACGCCTTGCATATATTTCTGAGTAATGGTAGTTATATGTCTAGGCTTGAATTCTATGAATATTATATAGGCTAATAAATCCAGCAAAGAACACATTTAAAAAATAAATTTTTTCAAAGAAATATTGCATGCACCAAGTGCCAGAGCATTTTTTTTCCTGCCTCAGACACCTGGTAATGAAATTTATTGACATATAAACTTAATAAGCTGCTAATTGAGTAATTATCGATTGCAGGAAATGTGTTCCTAAAAGTCACATTAACAATTGGCAGAGAGGCCAAAATAGAACAGACTCGGTTTTTAACTTACTTTATAGCATTACCTTAAAATTGTAAAGAGTTAATCTTATCACACTACACATGGCTGAATTTATAAAAGATATAATCACAAACGAGTAATGCACAGTTACTTGTTACATATTCTTCCCATTACAACTGACAGGTTCATTAATCATATAGTGTATTTTACTATTAGAGCTATAAAAGAGATCAAATCTCTTGTAATTTTTCTTTTTCTCTTTCATTTGATAAGTGTGTTGTTTCAGTGTGCAGATAAGATATAGTGTCAGTCACCAACAGTCTCGGGAGATTTTCATTTTTCCAGTAAGAATATCCTGGCTTCTTTGCAATGTAAAACTTCCCTAGATCACACATCATTTCCCTATAATTTGGCCAGCAGACCGAGTAACAACTCTGTGTGCACCTATCCACAGAAGTGGTCATCCTGGGGTAAGTGCTGGGGATAGGAACAATGTTTTCGGTGACAGGGCTATTGCTTACTGATCACTGAAGGCATTAATGATGAACACCTCTATTCATCACGTAACATTGATTCATAATTAAGGTTCTTGTATATTACACAGATTGTTGACAGATTTCATAAGTTATTCTGGGGGGCAGGTGGCAAATTTTACAGTTTGTCTTCAGTTGCCAGTGAAGCCCTTGAAAGCATAAATGAAATAAAAGAATATTTGCCAATAAATAAGGGAGCCTACAGTACTCTTTCTCATGAAGTGTGATGAAAAAAATATGTTTTAAAAGGCTACCTTCCTACTCAGAAAGCAAAGCATTGTGGTTTTTTTTCCAGTTTAGATAGAGAAAGAGATGCCATCAATTCATTTAGAAAAAGACAGATGGGCCCAACTTATTTTTCTCTAATTAGTAAGAAAACTGGAAACGTCTTTTTTTTAATCTCTTGTCAACTTCAAGAACAGAGAGTCGTCAACCAAGAAAATTCTCCTGCATTCTCAGTGTTTTTATTTTTTTAATTTTTAAAAGTATGTTATAAATAAAATTCTTAGAATTTCTTAGTTTTGGTGATTTGCGTGACACTGATGTACTGTAATCTGCACAAAAACTACTTTAGTGTTGTTCTTCAGTGCTTCTTGCCAGTCTAAGTATTCTAAATATAAACTGAAGAAATTTAGTCTGGCACAAAACAGCTGATGAAATATTCTGGGCTTGCATTCCACTATTTTCCCATCAGACCTTCTACGAGGAGCTGGGAATGTAAAGAGATCTTGATTAAAGTGTGGAAATGTCCGCAGTGCAGTTGCTTGTGGACTCCATCTAGAGTCAACTCCACCGCAAGGTGCTTCCTTTCTGACAGGCACACAGCACGCGCTCATCGTCTCTTTGGGGACAACTGCTAGTGTTCTGTACTGTAACACTCCCCCGAGTAGGTGTAATTTTTTCACGTCTGCCTGTAGGATTTCTGCAGAGGCTAGATCGGTCAAGCTATTTCCTCAGTTCCTATCCATAATTAACTTAACCCTGCATCTTCACAACACACTGGAGAACTGACCAATCATTTGCTGAGCTCCAGCAGCATAGTCAGTCTCCACTTGTGCCTCCTAGAGCGCTTTCTGCCCTTCTATTCGCACAGATAATTGTCGTGGGTCTATGCTGTGTGTGTATCATGCCTTATATTTGAGATAGGATTCTCACAATACCCTTGGCTTACTAAGTTAAATACATAAGATTAGCCTAAAAACTTTTGCTAAGGATTCCGATTCAATGACAGTTGATACTCTAGCTCGATGTTATTATATGGGCTCATCAAGGAGGACTCCACAGCTGAAGTAACAGCTTCAGCTTGGACTCTTTCTTTTTCTTCTCTCGCAAATGAGTGCAGCACACTGTTCGGGTTACTGTGTTTATGTTTCTTGAAAGCATAGAATTATGTAGGAGAAACATCACTAGAAGTGGTTATTAGAAAGACCCAGAAGGAATTTCTAAATGTGGGAATTGAATGCATTTTCCCACATGGCCGTATTCATTGTACTGGAGCTTCAATGTGAGAACGTGATTGAATTTGCTGGTCCACCCAAGCCAGTGTACCTGAGTTCCTCAAAGGTTCCTTAGGACACATGGGTGAATAGAACTTTAGGAAAATTCTTAGGCACTTTAGGAGTCCTTCCTTCTATTTCTGAAAGAGTTTATTGGGAGTTTATTTTTATAGCTGTTTTTTGCTAGTTTAAGACCAGCCCAAAGTTAGTCTCAAGCAAGCAGGGCCCTGCCCCAAAACCCAAAATGGATTATCTTTCTCCAATGTCTATGTCCTCTTCCTATCCCTGACCCCTGCCTGAAATGGGCCATGTCCCATGTTGATAGCTCTGCAGGTTGCCCTGAATCTGGACATGACCCACAGGTCCCATCTGCCTTTCTAAGGGTTCTTTGACTCTCCATGCCACCCATCAGCTTTGCTCCTATGGGCTCGACCTTGACACCTTGGCCTGGCTCTGGTTCCAGGTGTATGGTCTAGAGATCTTCTCAGCTCTGGGGTCACATGAGTTAGGCCCATCAGAAAAAATCAAGGCCATATGCTGATTTTAAGGGATTCTCATATAGACAGACACAGGAGGGGTTTTAGGGGTCTTCCTTGGTCTTTCGCCTCCTGTGGCCAGTGGGTTGGCTGTAGCACCTGATGGATCTGGGGATGGTGCAGAGGACACAAAGGGCTGTCCCCTCCCTTCCCTAGGCTCTGCAGCACACATCCAGCACCCTCTCAGGATGGCTCATATCTCTTTTGAGGGCCTATCTGACACAACTCCAATGGGCCCTTCAGTTTCCTTTCCTGTCTCCAGTGGATGGGGTGATGCTGCGCGCTCCTCAGTTGATCTTCAGCTGTGCAGGACCGACCCACTGCTCTTCTCACTCCACCCGCATTGCTCCTGCATTTCGGGTAAACACTGAAGGAGATCCCATTATTGGATGCAGTGAGTATGGCCTAAAACATTCAGAAGAAGTCATCCTTGGGAGATCTGTTGTTCTAAGTTAATGCTCTAAAATTTAGAAAGGTAAATTTAACAGGAGCAGAAAATGACACAGCAATCATATCTTCCTGCATGCTCTGGATGGCTTGCATTATGGTCCCTGTCGAGGAAGCACAGAAACAACCTTTGAGAGTGTCATTGGAAACCAGTGTTCCCAGCACCACGGATAATGCAGCTCACGAGCAGTGATGCAACCAGCACAAAATAAATGGTGCTACGGAACTGCAAAGGCAAGGAGATCAATATTGCTTCAACGCCAGCCTGGTTAGGGCATCGGCATTGCTGCTGCTTCTTGTAGACAGATGTTTGAGATTCTTCATTTGAGTTCATTGTACCTCATGTGGGCCCACAGATTTTGCAATGAATTTTTAAAATCAAAATTGTACAGACAGGGTTCCCCTACATACATACATATATATATATATGTGTGTATATATGTGTGTATATATATATACATATGAATACATATATAGAATGCATATATATGTATTTATACACATATTTATACATATATATAATTAGCAGCATACTTGGCTTTCGTTACTGTAATCTCCTCTGACTTCAGGGTTATTGAGTCATTCTTGGATAATTTTAAAAAATATAAATATATATATTAATCTGTTATCCGCTGTTCTGCCAAGTATAATATTAATTTAATGTGGAGCAATGCCAAACACACAGTGGGTAATCAGTAAGTAGCTTTGGAAATTACTAAATTGTATGCCACTTATATCTAGACAAATGGACATAGATGGAGTCTGATCATTTTACCCTCTCCTCTTTCAAAGTCATTGGTTGTGATGAGAAGGTGATTCCTCTCCTTAAACATAAATATATCTCAATATATTCCTGTATCCATGTCTATATTTATATCTAATTTTCTTTGGAAAAATAAAGGAAAAAACAAAGAACACTGGTTTAAATTGAGACATTCAAGTTAAAAATAACTTCCATATTATTAATTGAAAGGGAGAAGATAAAATTTTGGAATCTAATGGCTGTGAAGATGTTCCAATTAGTTGATATTTTTGAGTCAAAAATATTGTAGTCTATTTTAGTTTAATACATGTTTACACTGTTGAATAAATTTGGTGTTGAAAAAACAGCTACCACTAAGCTTGCGTATTATAAACACATAATGGCTTTAGAAAGTAGAGTAACACTGAATTATTTAGAGCGGCTGCCTGGCATTATTACAAAAAGAAATATTTTTTGTACTTTGAATGTCAAAACCTGTCACTATGGATCTAGGAAGGGGAACTGAGATAATCTAGAAACATCTAGCACAGAGGACTGTAGGACTATGTTCTGGATCCTGAGAGACGAAAATATTTCCTCCTTTACTCTGCTAAACATATTGGGTCCTAGCTTTCACTCATCCCCCTCGACCCCGCTCCAGGTAACGCACTCACTCACGGTATATCACACAGGTTTCTGCACCACGACTATCTTCACACCACTTCCACACTTTGAATAATCTCCAATGTTTCCATTTTCCCCTCTAGTTTTGCTTCTTTTTCTTGGTAGGCTGGACATAATAAATTGGCATCAGTGGGTTCTGCCAGGATGCCCCATTAGGAGATCAGAGGGCATAAGGTGATCCTGGGGTGCTCGTTCCTCTGGCTTCCTCCCCCACAGGCCACTGTCCCTGCATTTTCCTTCTGAAGGCCAGAGCTTCTGTCATTACAGTCAAATCCAGGTTCAGTAACTGCTCCCACCTCTGCTTTCAGGCTTAGGAGTGGCCATGACTTCCCACTATTGTTAGTTCTAGACTGTTTCATCAACCCTGTAGTCTTCCCTTGGTTTTGCATGTCTAGATAAACAATACCTTCTTTACCTTCTCTTAATCACCTTTTTAGAGTGTGCTGCCTCACTCAGTCTAGGGGCCTTACTGGTTCAGATTCCTTCCATCTTCTCTGGTTTCTTCAGAGAGCATATTGTTTCTAACTTTTATAAACACAGCAGGTCCTGGAGTACGCTCAGATTGCTATGTGAATATATTTATTTTACCCATTTCCTCCATCTTGCCCCTAGAGCCTCCTGCTTATGACTGATTAAATGTGAAGATTAGTTTGGCACGTAATAGCAAGCACTCAAATTATTTTGCTAAAACAAGATAGAAACTCCTCTCTCATATCAAGGCAGTTGAAAAGCAGATGCCCAGGGCAACTGTGGGACATTCCTGAAGGCATCAGGAAGTCAGGCTGTTTCCTCTCACCACACCCACCTGAGTAAGTCTAGGATGATTTCAATGCAGTGCATCTGTCTCCGGGTGGAAGAATAAGGAAAGGGCACAGTCAGGATTTCTTTTCCTATTATGAAGACATTCTGAAAACGCAGCATCGCACTGATCCCATTTCATTGGCCAGAATGTAGTCCAAAGGCTACAGTTCAATGCGAGGGAAGCTAGGAAATGTAGTACTACATCTCTATGGCTGACAGTATACTCAACTGAAAGACACAGTTTTGAAATTTAAAAAGGGAAAGTGGGTATCAGGAGGTGACATGCAGCCTCTGTCAAAAATGGAACTGACATATGCTGGTGATCACGTGAGGCTTTCAACATCTTTCCCATGGACCATACATATCAAACAGAAAAACATTGACGGTAGCAATGTCTAATTACTTACAATTTCTTATTTATTTAAAGTGGATTGAAATGTCCATTTTCCCTTACATGTTTTCTTTCTTACATTATTCTTGCAAACTCTCTGCAAAATGACTTTTATCCCAACAAATTTATTTAATGTATTTACCTACAGATATCTAATCACTTATTACAAAATCTGATGTTATCTTTTCTGCTGTCATTCTTTTTAACTTTATTGCAATGGAAACTATTGCACTGAGCAAATTTACTTTCCTTGAACAAGGTCTCCTTGCTTGGCCCCTGGCATATGACCCTTCCCTCTGTAGACACCTCTTTGTTTTATTTTGTTTTCTTTCATGGATTCTTGATATGCCTTCTTCTGCTAATGCTTGCCATTCTATAAAGTTTTAGACTTCCATTCACTTCTAGTTTTGTTTCTTGACTTAATGATTAGATATGTCTTACAGTTCAATTATATATTTCAATAACCCAAGCTTTGGCCCGAACTCCAATCTCACTTCTTTGAAACACCTATAAACGACCCTGCAACATTTAAAAAATGATACGTAAAATTGTAGTGCTCTTTCTTTACAAATAATTCTCTTTTACAACTTCTCCATTTGGCAATCATATTATATTTTTCCTAGTCTCCTAGAGCAGCAATTTCAAATAATTTTTTCATCTCAGGACACATGTAAACTAATTACTAAAATTCTGTGGCACACCAAAAAATATACATTATATTTTTTGCTGATCTGTCAAAAAAAGATATACATTGATTTATTCACACCAGACAGCTATTGTTGTGTTGGTTGTTGTCATTTTTTTATTTGACAGTCTAAAGGAAAAGAGCTCAGTGCCCTGGACTCAGTGGACAGTCAGTAATTGCAGCCGGTAATTGCAAGGGTGGAGGTGCTGGAAAAGGGTATAAAGGGGATAAATGGTAATGAAAAAAATACAGTAAAAATAATGTATAAAAATAAATACAAAGTAAAATAGCTGAAAAATAACAATAAAAATAAAATTCTGGTGGAACACCAGTGTGCCTGTTGAGGCACAACAGCTGAAAATCACTCTCCAAAGGATGGAAGGAAGGAAGGAAGGAAGGAAGGAAGGAAGGAAGGAAGGAAGGAAGGAAGGAAGGAAAGAGAAAGAAAGAAAGAAAGAAGAAAAGAAAAGAAAGAAAATCACTGTCTTAGAGTCATCTTTTATTGGGTTGTTCTCTTCAACCTATTATTCATTTAATCTAATAGACTCTTCTTTTGAAATTTCTTTTAGTTTATTCTTTCTTATCCTTAGGTCATCCAAATATCGATACTGGGTGCTAAATCACTAAAAAGCTTTTTTTGCCCATCTTCCTGAGTACAGTTTGTGGGATGTGTGTCTGTGTAGGTACACACACATGGTGTATGTGCACATACACACCGTGTGTGTCTAATACTTTCTGTATAATAATAGTCTACATTTACTGAGCACATACTATATGTCAGGAACTCTACTATGTATTTTACAGTTATGAACTCATTTAATTCTCACAAGAACAAAGAGAATAAAGAATTGTTATTTGTATTTTTCAGGTGAGGAAACAGGCACTGAGAAGTTAAGTGACTTGTCTGAACTCAAATATAACAAATGAAAAAGCTGGGACTCAAATCAGACAGTCCAGCATCCGAGTCTGAGCTCTTACACGTTTGTTATGTTGCCTCTCCTGCTGCTGCTTGGCTAATGGACCATGCCATGCTACACATTAAAAGTCCTCAGCTTTCCTGTGACCTAAGTACAAGCTCATCAGTCTTATTTTCTTCACTCTTTGTAATCCAGCCCTACTCCATACGTCCAGCTCTACTTATCGCTGCAGTCCAACATATATACAACAGTATACTGCTTGCTTTATTTTCTCAGCTACCAAAATTCCATTTCTTTCTCAAGTTGCAAAGAACTTGCTTTCTCTAGCAGTCATAATTCCTTGTTCCTGTATCTTGACAAACAATGTGCACTCTGGCTTGGCCCCAGAAGTCTTGTGCTCGTGGGCTGCCACTGAGGGGCTTATCCTTTCTCTGACTCCTCCTCAGAGCCGAGGCCTTTATGAGGGAGAGGAGAACAACATGGGCAAAGATGTGGAAGTGCACTCCGCTTTGGCTGGTCATCCCTGTCATCCTCCACAGCTCGGGCGTGATCTAACTTACGAATTGATCATCGATGATAATCGTAAAAATAGAAGTTTTGTACAGAATGCATATACAGTCAAAGCCTTTCCTTTTGAATTGAGAAAAGTAAAGTATATTATATTTAAATATTGACCAAGTTTTTACAGATTATAAGAAAACTGGACCAGAAACCTGGTTTTCTATCCCCTAAACCACTATCTTTCTGTCTCTAGGGACTCCCTGGAATCACTGTAAGAGATAAACTGGGTGCCTCATTGTTCCTCCTCATGTTAAAATAATCATTGAATTTAATTTCAAACTTTGAATAGAACAAAGAGATTTGTGGCTCAAACAATTTTGAACCCAAATTACTGTACCAGCGATCAGCAAACCATTACCTGTGGACCACATCTGGCCCTCCACTGAATTGTGTATGACTGGCCAGCTGAGAATGGCCTTTATATTTTTAATGATTAAAAAAGTAGAATACTATTTTAAGGTACATGAAATGACATGAAATTCAAATGTCCATGTCCATGAATAGAGCAGTATTGAAACATACCACACTCATTGCTGCGTGTTATCTATGGCTACTTATAGCGGCAGTGTGGAAGGGTTGCAACAGAGACTCCATGGCCCAAAGAGCCTCAAATACTTTCTTTTCTTTGTTTTTGTTTTTAAAAATAATTTTTATGTTTTTAATGACAGTTGACGTACAATAGTATTTTAGTTTCAGACATCCAACATAGTGATTAGATGTTTATATAACTTAGGAAATGATCAACCTGATAATTCTAGTCCCCATCTGTCACCGTCTATAGATATTACAAAATTATTGCCTATATTCTCTATGGGGCCTCAGCTGTTTTCTAACTGGCCCTTTACAGAATGAGTTGCTCGCTTTTGTGTTGCACCATATTATAGAAACTTGTCTGAGCACTTCTGTCCCTGAATTTCTGTACCAAAATATTTGTCAGGTATTCTTTTGTCTCTTGTACCAGACTTCAAAGCTCCATGGAGACAAGAGTGAGATCTTATACAGCCATTTTATCCCTCTTCTCACTTACATAGATAGTTCCTGACATTGTTGATTGAAAGTACAAGTCTTTTGAGGGTACAACAAATTAGTTGAAATTAGTTGATTCAAATGTATATTAGTTTCATGCAGAATCATGCATATTGTGTTAGTTTTCTTGGGCTACCATAACAAAATATCATGGGTGGCTTAACCAATAGCAATTGATTTCCTCCCAGTTCTGGAGGCAAGGCATCAGGGTTGGCTTCTCCTGAGGCCTCTCTCCTTGGCTCACAGATTGCACCTCTCTGTGCCTTCACATACTTTTTCTCTGTGTGCATGTGGCCATGGATTCTCTTCCTTTTATTGTAAGGATACCAGTCATATTGGGTTAGAGCTTCAACCTATGATTTCATTAAGCTTAGTTACCTTTCTAAACGCCTTATTTCCATGTGCAGTTACATTGGGGGTGAGGGCTTCTATAAATTAATTTTGGGGGGACATAATTCAGTCATAACAGATATCAAGGGGTAAACTTTTAGCATGCTCCCTCTTTAATCATATCATCATATATTAGGGTAGAAAAAGAGGTAAACAAATATAACACAATGGTTTTATTGTCAGATTCGACAACACTAGTTTACCCGACGCTCACAATTGTTATTACTGACTCTAACCATGCTGGGCCTGATTGACTGACTATGTTTATTTTTCTTACTTCTCATGCCTGGAATGCACGGGCTTCATATCTCTGTAAACAAATCACATAAAAGAACAAAGTACCACACAGAAGACCTTGAAGGAAAAGAAGAAAAGACTGTAAATTATAAGAGCATTTTCAATACGTTCTAATGTCATCAGAACATTCTTCTCTAACCTTAAGTGGGAGTTAGCAGCCGAAAGCATCAAAAGAAAAACAATGAGGCAGCATCTTGTCCTTGCTAGTGGTGCCTCTGCTGGCAAAGCCATCTTGGACAGAACAGAGATTAGAGGTTGCGCATAATTATCACTGAGTGCATTTGAGATTGCCTTTGTCTCCTGAGCTGTATTAGGCCCAGCAACTGCTTTGTGTACATGAGTGTGTCCTTTGTAGGGGGGGGAAACTTGGTGTCTGACTTTTCCTTAGAAACTTGGGAAATTATATAATTTTATAAAGAACAATTACCTAAGATTTTGAGGTGGGAAAAATAGAATTATTTTTACACTTAAAAGTAAAACAAATTTGGCCTAACCTAAAGAACATATGAAAGAACACATTTCTGAATTACATGCTGCTAAAATAATTCTTCTACAGTCTCAGTATTTTTCCCCCGTGTTATAGGAATTTCAGTTCCAAATATGTAAATCTCACCACTCAGGTGTCTCAGAGTATGGTTGTTCAACCATAATCACACCAAGATTTCTTGTCATTGCCGACACTTGATTTGCTGTGGGTCTAGGTCTCTCCTTTCAAATCATTAATAGCTACTGGTTGCATGAAGTGACGGCAATGAAGGGGGAGATGGAAATAGGTGTGTGTGTGTGTGTGTGTGTGACTGGTATTGGTGAAGAGATGTTTCACCTCTTTGGGGACAGCAAACAGATTCCAGTCCAAGTTCTTCAATGTACCTGTTGAGTGACCTTGGGATAATTGGCTAACTTTGCTAGTTATCTAATTTGTACACAATAGAAAAATTGGTACTACTACACAGGTGTATTTTAAAAACATTTTTTGCAGCAGTGTTACAAAAATAGTTCACAAATGACTTCATTTAAACTTAATGCAAATAGTTACTATAAAATAATGCAACATGGTTACTTAATACATACATAGTTTTGAAACTAGTGCATTTTTTGGTGAACACTGTAATTTTATCGTCTACACAGATTTGTGTAGCCGGCACCTACTTGGAATACAGAACTGTGCCATCACCGCTCAGAAACTCCTGCGGGAGGTTTTAAATGTGGAATCGCTGTCATAGCTAGGGCACTCATGTGACTTTCTTTAAGGGGAATCCTTTTATGATGTTTCCACCTCTAGGAGTCATATAATTATGTGGGGTCTTTCTTGTCATAAGACATTTTATTTACTATCTAGAAAGTGTTTAAAATCAGGCCTTTTGGAAATGACAAAAAGCTTTGTTGAAAGATGTCTGAGCTCACTCTCTATTTATTACAAGAGTACTCAATTAACTATTCTCAAACAGCATGTTGCAGGTTAGGAGAAAAGTTCTGCTGTAACTGGAGAATTCGTGTTCACTCTAATTTCTTTGCTCATCTGGCCCGCATCCTCTTCTGGGTGTTCTGTGTGGTCAGATCTGTGCTGACTGGCCATCTTCTTAACAGGGCTAGTATTCTCCAGGTCACATAGTTCTTAGACTTCGTAACCCACATTAGGCTGCAAGCGTTGGAAGATTTTTCTCCCATGAGTTCATGTGTATTTCCACAAAAATTTACTGGGTACCTTCTCTGTGATGAGCACAGAGCCAGGTGCCTGGGACACAGAGGTGAATCCCTACTCTCTTGGACATTGGGACCCAGTAGGAATGCAAGATTAGAAGATAAGCAATTACAATACTAATGGGTGGTCTTGGGGAAGCACTAGGTGATATGGAATCCCCAAGAAGGGTATCTAGCCTGACCCTGTGGAGAGTCTTGAAAGGTTTCACCAGTAAAATGACATTTAGGCTGAATTCTGAAAACTCCAGAGACATTAGCTAGGCAAAAACAAAGAGGAAGAGAGTCACAGAAATAAAAGTGAAACCGAGCCACAAATGAAAGGTACACATGGCGTGGATGCAAATTGGGAAGGGCAATGGCGGAAGGGAGGTCGGAGAGGAGAGCTGGGTCTAGACATGCAGGGCCTTGTTCCTGTTTGATTCCAGGGGGCTGTGGCTTTGCTGTCTCAGCCGGGTGTCTCTCAGCGTGTCCTGCCTGAAAGGACAAGGAGCCTTCATTTGCACAGAGGGCATCAGCACATAGCACGGACTCTAGAATGTTTCTGCTCTTGCTGGGGTTATGTAATTTTTACCCTCGCTTTCTTTCTGCTTTGGTTTCATTCCTTTTAACTTAAAGGAAACCTTCAAAATGGGTTAGCGTTTGTACACACTATAATCATTTCTGTTTTTTAATGAAGTTTTACATTACTGTTCCTGCTTTATCAAAACAAATCCAAATTCAGAAAAGCAAAGTACCGAAAGCCAGTTTACTTTTTCATTTAATGAAGAAAAGCTGTAAAAAGTGTTCCAGATACAAAAATTCTCACATAGGATTTTCAAAATATAGCAGAGGAAAGAGTAGAATGCTTCAAAAGAGACTATGTGTTACTAGACGAACAAGAAAAATAATAAACTAAAACAGCTCTCAGAACACAGATTTTATAACGTCTGAAGGATATTAACTCTGACTCCAGTCACCTACAATAAAAGACTAATTTTATTTATTAGAGCCTTTGAAAAGAAACTGTCACCCCAAGTGATTATTCAGATGTCAAAATTTGACATAAGTTTTCTGCTGCACAGAAGATTTCTCTCATTTTGCAGCTGTGTGGTGTGGCTAGCGCTTTAACCTTCTTTCATGTCTCCCTTCCAGAGATCCCTACGAACTCTGTCTTGACGTTCCCATCCCACAGTACTTTTTAAAGCAACTACACACGTTAAACTTTACTAGTGGGGTTAAATTCCTAGGCTTTCCTTAAACCAAGGTTTTCACCAGGGCATTTTTATGTACTTCTAGCTGTCCTTTTTTTTTTTTTTTTTAACATTCCTTCGACTTAACAACCCCCTCTTTCAGTGTCCACTATGGGGAAGCACAAATTTGGCATTCTGTCCGAAAGACCGTGAAAAGGCCAAATCTTGTCCATCCCCTAAACTTACCAAAACAAATGTCATTTTGTTCTGGAAAGTTCTGTGTATTAGATTCAGTCAGCAATCGCTTGGCTTAAATGCTCAGGGCACAGACTTTGCCTCAATCTCCCAGGAATAAGCCGACACCTAGAAGAGCTGTCAGGGTCTCTCTCATTACTGGTCGTCTTTCCCGCGTCTTCTCACTGTTTCCAGGCGCTCTGCTGAGGAAAAAAAATATATATGTACATACAAAAAGTCCCTATGAATTCGACAGTACACGGGCATTCCACTGATTGGTGGCTACATAAGATGGGAATTCGAGCTCTCATTCATTTATTGGTTTATTCAACAAAAAATTATTGAACACATAGTAAGTATATGAAACTAAGGCAATTATCTACATGATGCCAAGTAAGCAACAGATTCAGTAACTTTGGTCAACGCTTCAGTTTCACTCCAACTGAAAACATATAAACATAGGTAGATAAATAGATAAAAGCATTTCTTTTGAAATGAAAGTATTTTGAGAGCTTGGTGTCTGTTGTGTATAGGTTTAATATGGTTTCAAATATACTGGTTTATGATTTCAGTGAAGTTGTTTTAATCCACTTGTTTGTTGCAAAGACCAAGAAAGGTGCTTTTAGAAGTCAAGTTGTTTTGATATAAGCACGAAGTAAGGTCTCAGGGTACTATCATCCCACATCTGTTGTCCACACTGATAAGCACCGAAGTGGCCTAGGTGACGATGTACGATGCTGGGAACTTATCAGTAAAAACAGGTGGGGAAGCAGCGAGGGCAAGGGGAAATTTAGTCTATAAACACTGAGAGTTTGTGAAGACTCTGAGAATTTTGGTCTTAGCGAGGTCTGAAGATCTTGAGGCACCGGCTCCTGCCTTGGCCAAGGTGACTCCAGTGGGCAGTGGTGCTAAATGGCACAACGTCTCTGAGCAGCCCGGTTTGTCTGCCAACACTAGGCTCTCCGTTCCCTAGCAACATGCTCTAGCAACAGGAGGCTTTTTGTTTTGCACTGACAGGTGGATGTCAACTCATAGTTGGTTAAGCCATGTCCCCAGGAACCAAACTCATATAAAAGAAACACCACAAAATTTGGACTTCATTCCTTTCCCCTCCCCTTGCTTAGAACAAGAGTGTGATTAATCTGTCATTTGTGTGGGTTATATTGTTTCTTTATTTGACTTATTAAGAGATATTATTCTGTATGTTATTGGCTTGTGAAATTATTATAATTCCCACAAGGAACCTGTGCTAAATAAATTGTTGACAAAGACGGAATTAGTCTCAGAGGATGACTCTGCCATTTTCCTCAACACAAAATAAAAGTATCTCTCCTTAAAAAGGTCTCCTTATGTCTCTTCAGATGGTTTGCCTTATAATCAGTAATCATTATTCATCTTGTAGCATCTCTATAGATGATTTAGATGATTTCGGATGTCTATATATTAAAAATAAAGGTAAGAGTTGCCAATACATTCGATTAGTCAGAAAGTCGATGCAGACTGTCTAGGCCTCACCAAGTCCCCCCTCCTACTCCCCAAGAGCCTGAACTGGCCATCTGGAGCAATGGCCAGCATTGGCTGTCCACACTGGGTTAGCCAACTCACTCCTCCCCTAAGGAAGCTGGAAAATCAGACCGATTAGTCAATAACGTTTCCCCAATCGATTCAACATTAATGATATCTTTTACTGTCAAATGTTTTCTTTTTATCTGTTTTTGAAAAAAATATCAAGCATGTATTGTTTGGTGAATTTAGTACTTTACAAGAAAATAATCTCTACTGAGAGAAATGTATGAAATTATAGAGGCTTAGAAATAAAATGATTATGATTCCTCTGAGGTTGGTATTTTTCCAACATTGAATTCATTTAAATGAATTTATTATTTGAAGAAGAAATTGTCTGAGTTGACTAAAAATAACTCCAACTACGGTCACGAAGAGCAACAAGTTTCCAAGTTTAAGACCAGAAGAGGAATAGGTTATTTGTACTAGTTCTCCCTCTTGTTACGGTTGTTGTTATGAGAACGGATTCATGTTGTGCCATTTTCTGTTTCTTTGCCATTTTTTTGTCACAAGAGCAAGACACGAGAATCTCAGTATGGCTGGTGTTATCTATGAAAGGCAGTAAACTATTCTGCTTTAACCTTTATGTTCTCGTTTTGATCGACTAGTTATTCTACCTCCTTCTCCTAAGTTACCACAGGTGTTAACAGGAAGGAAGAGAAACCGATGCCGGATCAAATGGGAGCACATTAAAAAGGTCAAGGCGGTAGACTTGGCTGCTGGCTTTCACAGCATGGCTGAAACTTTTTTTTTTAAGAAAAAAACTTATTCTTGTGACAAAGATTGCCTGCTGTAAGAATAGGAAATGTCAGATCAAAAATCTATTCATGTGACAATGATTGTAATGAGAATGAAAATAGTGCACACTTTTACCTTTTATTTTTATAATCTTAGTAAAGTAACTTCATGTGGTGCCGCTTAGGAGCTGAACTTGAGATTTCTGAAATGGAGTGGGGGGAATCAAAAAGAATTGTGGGACGTAGTAAGAAGAATGAAAACTTCAGTGACCACCCAAGGTATTGGCCTGTCTCAGTTACAGAAAGTGGGTGGTTTTCAGTAAAGGTCTGGTCAAATTGTTCTGCAGATGAACCACATACAGTTAAACAAGAATCATATTTCAATACTTACCTTGCTTTTGAAATATCAACCTGTGAACCTTTATTTTGAAAATAATAAAACTTATTTCTAAGTACATGTAAACTGATAAGTAGGTCATTCAAAAAATATGATATTGATTTTTTTTTCTCTGACAACAAGTGAAAAATTGCCCAGTAGTTCTTTCTAGCACAGAACCCTAAGCTGAGTCTTTCAGGCACTCAAATACTATGGAATGAAACTGAACTGCGTTAAAAAAAATTATTGTAAGAAGTAGCAATTGGACAGCAGTGACTTATTTCAATGTGTATGACAATTAAGATGTTATTACTAAATTAATAATATAATTAGGAAAGTAATATCTCAAGATGGCTTTATGTTTACTGAGAAACACAACCAAGTAATAAAGTGAAAACCTTTTAACTAGCTCTCTAATTTGGTAGATCCTATGTTTAAATATGTCAGTCTGTACCTAATATTTGCAAGCAGAACTGTGGCCATGGGACTCTGCAACTCCACCCCTGCTAAGTGGGTTTTTGTCACAGCACTGTTAAAATTACAACAGAGGGAGGAGGAGGAGAAGGAGGAGAGGATGAGGAGAAGGAGGAGGAAGAGGAGGATAAAGATGAGGAAGAGGATAAGAAGACGAAAAAGGAAAAGGAGAAGAAGAATTGTATGTATGATTTTTATTGTTTTCTAAGTGACATATAACATTATATTTATTTCAGGTATACCACATAGTGATACAATAATTGAATATGTTGCAAAATGATCACTAAGATAAGTCTCGTTAACATCTGTCACCATAAATAGCTACTATTTTTTTTTATTGTGGTGAGTACTTATGATGTCCACTCTCAGAAAATTTCGAATATACAACACAATATTATTAACTACATTCATCATGCTGTACATTATGCGTCCTGGCCGTCTCTCTTATATAAACAAGGAAGTGTGTACCTTCCGCCCTCCTTCGCTGACTTCGTCTCCACTCACGCAGCATCCCCACCCCTGCCTCTCGCAACCACCCAGCTCTTCTCTGTATCTATGAGCTCATTTTTTGTTGCATCATTTTTTTTTGCTTTTTCTAGATTCCACATGTAAGTGAAATCATACGGTATTTGTCTTTCCCTCTCCCACTTATTTCAAGGTCCACCCACATTGTCAGAGTTGTGTTATCATTTTTAATAACCTTATACATATTGAGAAAGGAAAATCAATAACAGACTGTGTCTTTTAGGTCCATAATATATGGATTTGATTAATTTAGACTTTTTTTTATAATTCGAAATAAGTTTTATGAACAGAGAGCACCAGATTTATCATTCACAAACTTGAGAAAACTAAGTTTACTTATCCCAGAGAATTTTGGATTTCTTTTCCATTTGTGGGAAGATCTTCAAAGACCAAGGTTGAATCTTAGATGGAAGCATAAACTTTAGTTCCAAAATGGTTATCCATAGACCATACTGGTATTATATTGCATTTATTATATAACAAAACCAGCAAACCCTGCAAGTTCTGGAATACACAGACTTGAGAAATAAAGCAGTACAATCCAGTTCAAATTCTTATATGAATTGTACTTTTAAGTCTGATCACAATATAACTAAAGGGGAAAATTCTTCGGGTGGACTTTAGACTGTCAGCCCTTTGAGGGAAAGGACCAGGCCTGGTTCCCGCCCAGCATGGAGTCGGAAACTTGGTGGGTCCTCAGTGGATGCGTGAATGCATGGATGGCTATGTTCATTAGAGACACATGATCGGGTAGGCTCCAGAAGCCCTAGCATCTCACATACTCAAATATGGCAGGGGAGCTCCATAACAGCTCTTCAAAGAGAGCTCCCATGATGTTCAATGTCAATAAAGTATTTTTAATAATGCCTGTTTCATCTCAGGCATAGTAAAACTCCCATCAGGGAAAGAACCGTAGTTTTTATTTTGAAAGTAGTCATTCATATTTCTGCATATGGTTTTGATTTGAGGACTTTTAGAAGACCCTTTTCTATAAGTGACTATCCACCTTCCTCAGGATGAGTCAAAAATTCTACAAAAGACTGAGAACTGAGGTCATGACCCGGTTATAATGCAAGTAACCCTGGGAGTGTTAACACCCAATCACCTGAGGCATTACGATGACTTGGGTGCAACTCACTTACCAGGTTCTGGGCTGCAAATCGGCTTCCAAGGACAGGAAAGGTGATTGTGGCTGAAGATACTGGAAACAGAGAAGTTGGGGGGACCTTGAATTACACTTTATACTCACAGTTTGGGGGGAAACATGGAAAAGTTATGCTGTTCGAACTACTGGAATTAATGCAAATGACTTTCCTTTATGAACATGACAATACTTTTTAAAACAAACAGACTTTAATTTTCTCCCCCTGGTTTTGTGTTTCTGCCTGGACGGAACTTCCTGCCCCAATTACCTAAAGTGCTCATCAGTATTAACAGCACCCTGGGGAGATTTTCCTTGTTCCTTAAAGGCCTAGTCTCTACTGGTCAACTACTAGCCCAGAGGTATTCAAAACCAGGAAAATGTAATGCGTTCTTTCATTTATCACTTTAATTCATTCTACTTTACTAGGGAGACACATTTTTCTCTCTTAGTCTTATCAACTGTTGAAAAGAGCATTTGTATTTTTAATTTATGTTCTGAAAGCATGTCAGTTTTTGTCTTTGTCAGAAACCATGATTCGCAAACAAGGTTGAGACCATTAGCTGTGGGGGGATATTCGCATTGGACTGGCTCTCGGCTGGATGTAAAAGCAGAAGTGCCCATAACGTCTTGAGAGCAAGCAAAATATTTTTAAACTACATGTAAGAGCCTTTGATGTGATCTGCAATTCTTCGGCTAACTAGAAGCCAAATCACATTCAGTGCCTTAAAAGCCAGTGCAAATGCTTAGGGATCATCTGTCTCTTTAGCAGATGCCCATTTGTTCTAACCTCCTGCCTAATTTTATGTAAATATTCTCATTGATTTCATTTCTTCACAGTTTCATGGATTGTCCTTAAGATCTAATGTCAAAGGATCTGGTTTATAGGGTACCTTTTTAGCACAGTAATGCTTGCTTTAAAACATCCTAATTTTATTATGAAAATGCAAAATCACTTCTGTAGTGTTAATTCTGATGAAAAATTTAAAAACTATAACAGTCAAGACCATCTCAGGGCTAATCATGGAAGAGAAGCAGCCGAGTGATTGAAGAAATACACCCTGTTCTTCCTTTCATGGACATGATTTTGAAAAATTTAAAACTGAATATAAATGAATGGTCTTGTTTTACCTTTTTCTGGATGAATATTAACTATAAACTTTTCCAAAACAAAGAGTAAAAGATGTTTTTCTACATATCATCTGCTCTCTTCAATCACAAAAGAATTGACCTAATTCTCTTTTTGCTGCAGGGTCGGGGGGTAGTAAATACACTTTCAGTATCAGAGAGTCTAGATTTGTCAGGGGCCATAAGCACCTGTTAACCAAGTTCGATCCAAAAACACATGTGCAAAATCCATGATCGTTGTCCATACAGACTTGGTTTGTGTATGGTCGGTGATATAGAATCATTTACCTTCTCAAGGAAATCCATTTTATTTTGAATAACTCATTGTTAGAATGTTTTCTAAAATCAAACTCAAAATTTCTGTCTTGTACTTTACAACCCTTTCATTTGATTTTGCTTTCTGATACATCATTGAATAAATCGAGTTTCTCATGCTGACTACTCATATATATGGCTCGCTGAGCTTCCAAGTCAGTCATTCCAAGCTTCCTTAGCTGTTTCTCATACGTAATGATTGAGATTCTTGTCTTTTTTGCCTTTCTGTGGATGCTCTAGCTTGCCAATGTCATTCCTAAGTTACATTGTCCAGAACTAAACTTATGTATCCAAATGTCATCTGAACAATGGAGAGTACAATGCTTCTTTCATCTCCTTTAAACTGTAAACATGTTTCTCATGGCGTAGCCTAGAATGCCGTGTCCTTTTCAGCACTTGCTGATTGAGCTCATGATAATCTGAAAACAGGCATTTTCCGTCAAGAAAGCCTGATAAATCAGTACCTCTTCCTTTTGTACTAGTGCCAGCCCCTGGAGAGAAAATAAGTACATTAAGCACATTGTTAATATTTTTACAAGGTCCTGAGGTGACTTCAGAAGTCACCCGGTATGATCCTTCACGTTTACAGAGGAGAAATTTAAAATTTCAGAGAAAATAAGTGCATTGACCAAAGAACATGTGGCAGTGTGCGTTTAGGGATAGCTAGCCCCTTGGTAGCATTTTTTACTTTTAAATTATTTTAACAGTTTTTTTATTTTGCAATTAGAGGTGACATACAATGTTATATAGGGTTCAGGTGTACAACATAGTGGTTAGACATTTGTATACCTTATGAAATGATCACCTACAGAAACCTAGCACCCGTCTGACACTACACGTAGTTATTATGTTATTGACTATATTTCCTGTGCTGTACTTTACAAGCCATGACTATCTTGTAACTACCAATTGTACTTCCTAATCCCCTCACTTTATCACCTTTTCCTAAACACCCTCCCATCTGGCACCCGGCAAAATGTTCTCTGTGTCTATGAGTCTGTTTCTGTTCTGCTCGCTCATTGTTTTCTAGATTCCACACGTAAGCAAAATCCTCTGACATTTGTCTTTCTCTGTCTAATTTATTTCGTTTAGCACAACACCCTCTAGGTCTATCCACGTTGATGCAGATGGCAAGATCTCATTGTTTTTGAAAAACATTTTCATCCTCACCTGAAGATATGTTTAGTGATTTTTTTTGTGTGTGAGAAAGAGAGAGAGCACCATTGGTTGCCTCCCATACGTGCCCCGACCTGGGGTAGAACGCTGCAACCTAAGCACGTGTCCTGACTGGAGATCCAGCCCACAAAAGTTTGGCGTGTGGGATGATGCTTCAACCAGCTGAGTCACCTGGCCAGGGAGGTATTTCATTCTTTTTGTTATGGCTGAGTCACATTCCATTGTATATTTGAATTACTTATTTATACATTCATCTCATAATTGACACTTAGTTTGCTTCCATATATTGGCTTTTGTAAAGACTGCAATCAACATATGGATGGATATGTCTTTTTGATTTAATGTTTTGGGTTTCTTTGAATAAATACCCAGAAGTGGAATTGCCAGGTTCTTCTTTGTCTCTTGTTAGAGGCTTTGTTTTAACGTCGATTTTGTCTCGTATAACTATTGTTACCATAGCTTTTTAAAAATCATTTCCATTTTCATGAACTATCTTTTAGCATCATTTTACTTTCAATCTGTGTGTGTGTTGAGCTGAAGTATCCCTTGCAGACAGCACGCATAAAGGTCTTGTTTTCTTACCCATTCTGCCACCACATGTCTTTTGATTGAAGCAGTTAATACGTTTACATTTAGAGAAATTGTCGACAGATACATAGTCATTGCCATTTTATTATTCATGCTTCTGATCTTCTCTTCTTCTTCTCCTCTTCCTTCTTCTTCTAGAAGTCCCTTTAACATTTCTGATAATACTGGTTAGTGGTAATAAACTCCTTGAGCCTTACCTTGTCTAGGAAGCCCTTTACTGCTCCTTCAATTCTAACAGTAGCTTTAATAGGTAGAGTAGTCTCAGTTGTAGGCCCTTGCTTTTATCTTCATCTTCTTTTGTTTTGCTATTTCCATAGTACTTTCACAGGAACTGATAGGAAATCAGGCACAGATGGAGGAGAATGACCATTTGGTGGCCGTGGAGATGAGGACGGTTTCCTTACAAACCCCCGACTCCAACGATGCCGGAGATCACCTGTCAGGGTTGCCCTTGCTGTCCCGGTTCCAGGTGGACTGTTGGTGTGTCACCAGGTCTGTTGTGGCCTGAGGCTCCCTGGTGACCAGGCAGTCCCTGGGCAGATGGTCTGAGGAGGGGCTGAGGTTTTCTGTGGGCCCATGCTTGGAAACCTGGATGAGGTGGCGGCAGAGCGGCTGCCCGTGGCCTGAGCCTGTGCCTCGCTGTCACATCCTCTGGTGGGAGACATTGCTGTGTCCTCCTGTCACTGGCTTCTCAGTGGGTGTCACATTTGTAGTCAGACTTGTTCAGTCTGCTCAGACGACTTTTTTTTTTATTGTTGACATTAGTACAGATGTCCCCATTTCCCTGCCCTTTGCCCACCTGCACCCAGCCCCTACCCCCTCTTCCCTTGGCCTTCACCAGGGCTATGTCCCCGGGCTATGCATGTACATTCTTTGCCTAATCTCTTCCAGTCCCCTCAACTCCCCTTCCTTCTGACAGCTGTCACTCTGTTGCATATATTATGCATCTGGTCCTATTTTGTTCATCAGTTATTTTGTTCATTAGTTTTCACATGTAAGTGAGATCATATAGTACTTGCCTTTCTCTGACTGGCTTATTTCACTTGGCATAATAACTTCCAGGTCCTCCATGCTGTCACGGAGGGTAAGGTTTCCCTCTTTTTTATAGCCACAAAGTATTCCATTGTGTAAACGTACCACAGTTTTTTAATCCACTCGTCTACTGACGGGCACTTGGGATGTTTCCAGGTCTTGGCCATTGTACGTAATGCTGCAGTACACACAGGGGCACACGTGTTCTTTCTGACAGGTGTTTTGGAATTCTCAGGATACATTCCCCGAAGTGAGATCACTGAGTCAAAAGGCAATTCCATTTTTAATATTTTGAGGAAACTCCACAGTGGCTGCACTAATCTGCATTCTCACCAACGGTGCACATGGGTCCCCTTTCTCCACATCCTCACTAGCACTTGTTTGTTGATTTAGTGAGACACGCAGCACAGCTGGCAAAAGCCATGGCCACACAGATGGAGGAGAAATGCCACCTCATTGACAAGTTCAGCACAGCCGAAGAGGTGTGTGGGCACTGAGTCATCCTTAGATGGTGAGAGAGTCATTCCACGTATCGCACCCAGGCTCACTGCCACTTGGGGATGTGGGAGTAGTCTCCTCTCCCAGACCCTCAGAGCAGGACTGCTTTCCCAGAGCAGAGGCCGCAGAACCCCTGCGCCTCCATCTTTAGATTTGCTGGGAGCAGAAATATTGTTTAATAACTCCCCACCTGAGGAAGCAAAGGGACAATCTACTGAACATCGCTAGAGCAAACTGGTTGAATCACTGCTTAATTTTAATCATTGTTATCTTTAAGTTACTTTAAGTAAGGCACTTCCAGCTAGAGGTTCGAATGGCAAAAGGCAACCTGGTATTTCTATAAGGTAAAAGCATAAACTCATTTTATTGTTTCCTAAATGCTCAGCCCCTGGGCACTCTATGGTCTCAATGGGATTATGCTACTCTATCATTTTTTTCTTCCTTTTACTTTCTTTCAAGCGGCAAAAGGACGGAGGAGCAGAAAAAGACACAGCAGAATTAGGAACAGGAAACCACAGAAAAGAAACTGTTTCTTTATCTTGCTCTCTGGCAGTTATTCTCCTTTTAACAGTGAGTGAGGGGGTGAGGCCCATTTCTGTCAGATAAGCAGCAAGAGATGCTTCAAGAGGTTGAGAATAAACTCCCTGAATATTTAGAATTCATCCTAAGGGAGAAGATATTTTAAGGAGTAGTGAGAAAGGTCCAGAATTGCACCCCAAGTTAGTTATTATTAGTGGGAGGCAGGAAAGTGCAACACAGTTGGTCTTAGCTCTGTGTAAACCAAATGGCTATGGCAACGAAGATACTCGGATTCTAATTCTGTGAGCATGGAAAGGCTACAGGGCTTTCAAGAAATGCTCCCCAACGTACTGCACTACAAAGTCAAGGTGAACAACCACAGATGCGTGGTGAAAGAGCTTGGGCTATGCAGCTGGGCTGCTCATCTGCATCTAAGCTGATTTCTTACTAATTGTACATCTTGGTCCAAGTTTGTTATCCCACTTTCTCATGTGTAAAATGGAAATATTATTGGGAACAATATTATTATGAACCAATTTCACAGGCTTGTTAACAAGATTAAATAAAATTATGCTTCTAGAGTGTTTAGTACAATACCAGGTACCCAGTCAACATCCCATGCATATCGGCAATCCTGAGTTATTTCCTTAGTAGTTTCTCTAAAATATTATCTTGATAAATCTGATGCTATTTAGATATTATAATAATACATATATCTAAATATATCATATATTTGAGATTTTAAAGTTGGAATGTGGCCTGCAGAATGTGAGAATTGACTGGGAGGGGCTAGATTTTATGGGTCGGCAAAAAACATGAAGAATATCTGAGGAACGGAAAGGGCTAACGTGTACTCCTAGCTGTTAAAGACAGTCTGGCTGCCATACTAGCTATTGGGTTAGGGGAGAGGGGCGTTCCAGGAGGTTAGTATTGGCAACATTGTCTGTTTTGTCCCCTTAATTCACTTAACGCTCAACACATTTTACAAAGACAGTCCTGATACTATTCCATTTTCAAGTAGGGGAGTTACAGTGTGTAAGTTACACTTATAAAGTCTGTTGTTCACAAGCGATGGAAACACTCAAGCACACACATAGTTTTCACCCTTTAGACCACAAACTAACCATTAAAGACCTTTTGCCACCTGGTGACAGTGAGCCCAAATTGCAGGTTTTGTTTATTTGAGGATTGAAGACCTTTCATATTTGAAGTTTTAGCTGAAACCTAAGATCTGAAGGATGTGAAGAAAATTTGACTGACTACTTGTCAGCACACCAACCAACCAATCTGACCAGGAGGTAGCCAGCACGGTAGACACAGGATAGTATTGTTTCCTTAGAAAACTTGGGTTGGAACTTTATCAGGGTTGTGATATTGGATGAATGTTTTTACTTCTTTAAACTTTTCAGATTTTTTATGCATTAGAAGCAATACACATCTGAAGAACTTAGCACAGTTCCTGACACATAAGTAGAGGCCCAGTAAATGGTAATGCACTTGATTTATGTGTACATTTAACTTATCAAAAAGCAACTGTGGAGAGAGGGGGCAGAGAGTGAGGGGTGGATGGAAGGAAGGAGGGAGGGAAGGGAAAGACCTGCAGCCGGGAAAGGAACCCCTAGACGAAAAGCAGAGAGACAGGGAGGAAGTAAATGCATGACTGGTTGGAGGTCTTAAGTGTCTATTCCTAGACATTAAAGTGTGAATTAAGTGACTTTGTTGGGGTTAATTTTGGCTTCATTCCCTCCTTATGCACCGACTAAGAACCTAAAAGTGACATGTGGTCCAATATAGTAGTAGTAGTAGTAATAATAATAGTAAAAGAGTAGTAGTAATAATAGCAGCAAAATAATAGTATAATAACATGGTGATATAAAGTGATATAACTAATGTGTCCATTTTAAAGGTATTTGTGAGGACTCAATAAGGTAAGATTGAAAAGTAAAGTACTTGACCAATAACCGATGCTCTGAAATGTGACTTATCTTCTTCATTGTTGCAGGTACATCCCCTCAAAATTTCTACAAAGTGTCACTCACCTGCCAGAATCTTCAAATAAGTCACTGAATTATAAAGCAGAAAACTTACCTGCCCCCACTGTCCCCACAGAATGTTGAGGACTTTCTCTGAAATGATTTGATTATTTGCTTTCACAGAGGATTAAAACAATTATCTTCTTAGTGGTTATGGACTTAATTTGGAAAGCATATAAGTTTTATAACTTACATTGAAATATGGAAATATTTAAATTATTTTTCTTAATGTATTTCAGTTCAAAAATTAGTTATGATTTTTTATTTTCTTTGTCTACCTTTGATATCTAATTGTCTTCTGCTCCCTAAGTTTTTGTTGCCTGAATTTGTTACTGTTTTGATTAATCTGACATTTACAGTAAAATGCATGTATTTATCTAACTGACTCATTTAAGAGTTCAGTTCAATGATGAGATAATACGCTACTTTTTTACCTGCTCTCCTAGGAAATGCCAGCACGCCTGAGGCATCTACGCCCTGGAGGCCAACCCTGGGTTGTTAGCTGTTAAATTTTCCGAGCTCAGCTCTTTGGGAGAATATCATGACAACAGACAAGAGACCTTTTATTGAGAATGGCAGGCGTTGATCTCTCACGGGCCATTGCCAATGTGCCTTTCCACTCTTATTCCGGCATTTCCTAAAACATGCAAACACCAGAGCAAGAAGCAATCAAGCTCTTTCTTCTTCATGTGAAATTAAGTTGATAGTGCCATTGAAATCATCATTTTTATCTCATTCCTATTATCAACAGCTAATAAACAAATAACTTTCATAAGAGTTGCATTGCAAAACATTAGCTTTATAAACAAATTCTAATCCTGCATTCATCTTCCTGAAGGAGATGTATTCAAATACATCTACCTTGGTCACAGAATAAAGATTTAATATTATCAGTAAATGAACACAGGCACTCTTATCACCAGAGAGGTACACAGCAAGAGGCATTCTCTAGGTTCACAGTCTGCTTGCAACGCCCAGAAAAGTCCCTTCTCCAAACGCACCTATTGAAATTCTTCTTTTATTCTCCAGCTCAGATGGCCCTTCTTTGAAGAAGTTTTATAAGATCCTTCAGACAGAATTAATTGTCCCCTTCTCCAACTTCTTCAGTACCCATCAAAGCCTGGGTGATAGGAGATCATGGGTGCCTGTCCTGCCAGAACTGGTGCGCTGCACAGAGTACTTGTGTGAAATAAAGGATCTTTCTAGTTCAAGTCCCTTCTCTCCTGGTGCAGTGCTGGGGATTCTGTCACTGTCCTCTCAAGGTTGGTCCCCATATACTGACCCTGCTGTACTCTTTTACTGCCTGCAATAGGCACAAAAATCTCCCATCTCTTCTTCCTTGCTGGGTCTCAAAACAGACTGCTCACCATGAGGGCTGTTGGCTAATCTCCTCAGATAAGTGGATGGAGGTAATAAATAGGAAACTATTCAGAAGGACAGGGGTAGGAACAAAGCTTAAAATTTTGGTAGGTTCTTCAGCTCATGCTGACTGGTTAATAGTTTCCAACTAGCTTTTCTTTTCTTTTCTTTTTTCTTTTTTTCAATTTCCTTTTCCTTTTCTTCTCCTTCTCTCCCTTTCCTTCCTTCCTTTCTTTCTACTTTTTCCCTCTCCTCCCTTCCTTCTTTCCTTCCAACGTTCTATAAAAATGTAATAAGATGTGCATGGTCCCTTACATTCAGTAACTGCTTTTTATTAGATTTATAAGTTCAAAAAATTACAATAGTCACAAAACCAGGGGGATTAGGTAAAATTTATGGAAAATCAATTCAAAGGAGATAGGATAGTCTTTCAACAAACAGTGCTGAAACAACTGGATATTCATATATAAAAATAATTTTATACCACATACAAACATAATTTGAAATGCATTAATACCTATATGTAAAACCTAAAGCTATAAAACATAAAAAAAAAACAAAGGAAAAACACTGGGAGTTTGGATTAGGAAAAGATTTATTAAATATGACATCAAAACACAAAGGAAAATATCAATAAATTGATAAATTGGACCTTATCAAATATAAAAAATACTTGTTCTTAAAAATGTGAAAAGAAAGAAATATTAGTCATTGGGAGTAATATATAAATTACTATGTATGTAATATATATCTGATAAAGAATTTGTATCCAGAATATATGAAGAACTCTCTAAATTCAATAAGAAAACAAAAAACCCAATTAAAAACTGGGCAAAAGATTTGTACACTTCACTAATGAAGATATCCAGATGGCAGATAAACACATAAATGAAACTTATTAGTCATTAGGTA